>NW_027530971.1:12133554-12261165 GCF_008692635.1 Crocuta crocuta | reverse complement strand
CAGTTGGTGGGGGGGGGAGCGGGGGGAGGGAGGCCGGTCAGGTCGCTTGTAGGTGATCTCAGAGCTCCAAGAGGAAGTTTTCCAAAGCTGCAAGTCCCTTGAGATCAGAGTCCATAAACTGGGTGAATTGCTTCTGCCTTCTTGTATTGGTCAAAAAAAAGTGGTAGAATCGGTCCAGATTCAAGGGAAGGGAGCATAGATCTCCTATTTCTGAGACAGGTGGGTCTGTGAGCCACCTGCCGTACATAGTGGGTTTCGTTTAGTCTTGCAGTGTAGTATATTCTAGTATAGAAGAGAGTGTACTCTTCAGAGACCTTGTGAAGAAACATTTTGTAATACAGAGTTGCCCGTTTGTTGACCTTTGCCAATCAAGATGGCTGTTTAGGTGCATATTTTGCTGTTATTGTTCTGTTTTGTTTTCTTGGAAGCTGGTTAAAGGGAGAGAATGTTCCATAATATGATTTCATTATTTGCTGGGTAAATGGGTAGTGTGGGTATTTGAAGTGGGAAGAGGATTCTGCCAGTTGCTGGGTATCCCAGATATGGAATAACTCCAAGTATGTGTTCTAGAATCAGGAAAATAACTATAGGAAATCACCACTGGACCCACTGCGAGTCAGACCAAGCTAAAACTCCATTGATCACCTGACCTCCATAAACACTTATTCTGACTAGTGGACCGCAGTGACATTTTTGTCTTTGGGAATTAGTATCCGTTCAGATCTAGTGTCCAGTAGTCCTTGAAAAGTTTGAATACTCCCTTTTCCCCAATGCATCGTCACCCCAGGTAAAATAGTGCCTTTGGGAGAGGTTGGGGGAAGGTGAACAGTATATGTTTCTGGCTGCGTTTGGGGCTCTTTCTCAAGGGGATAATGATTCTGGCTCTGAGCTTCTAGGTATTACTTGTGTGACTTCAAATAAGTCACATAACCTCTCTGGGCTCTGCTTCTCATGGACCAGGACTTGTCTGAGCATCATTCAGCTCCACGATTCTGAAAATCTGTCACTCTAAACCCACAGACAGCTCTCCCTGGAGTAAATTGCTACGTTGATAGTCCCCGACCTACTCATTTTTGTGTGTATATGTATGTATTTGGGAGGAGGGGAAGGTAGCAATTTGGTGACAAAGACCTATTCTGAGTGTGTGTTAAATTGTCCTATTAAAGAAGAGGTACAACCCCACAAATAACCTCTGGCTGGCTCAGGGCAGTTCATGGTCAATCATAGAAGTCTACAAAGTGCCCTCCCAACTATGGGGCCACGAAATTTTTACCTACATTGCTTTTCTATTTATGGGGGTAAAAAAGTAGGCAGCCAGTGAAGCAGAACCCCGCTGCAACCCAAGGGTGCACCATCAGGGGGAGGGGCGTGGAGATGAGTGCCGGCAGCTGGGTTTCGCTGTGAGTGATGTGCAGAGTTCCTTCTAACCAACACTACTGGGCGTATCTCCATTCTCATCCCTGTTTGTCATTCTGAATTTGCAGCAAGTAGGGCAGTTTGACTCACTGAGCTGACGTAAGGCAAGCAAATAAGCATCTTCAGACCCTTTCTGTTGTTTTTAGTTTAGTTGTTCTTTTTTTTTTTCTTCCCTGGGGCTCAAAAGTGGCTTCCTGTTCAGAATAGAATCTAGAGGCTCAGAGGACTGAGTCAGAAATAGAACGAAGTTCTTACAATATCCGTAGATCGCTCTTTCATATCCTCCAGGGCCAATTCCAATCCACCTCCCCACCTCCAGCCTCCAAGTTGGCCAGCACGTTCACACGCGGGTGAGTTATAATCCCAGCAATATTACAGTCCCCTGGTGGTGTGCAAGATAAGTCACGTCTCCTCCTGGAGCCTAGTTTTTCACATTTTTAAAATGATTCCTGATACCCTCTTAACCCAACCCACAACACAGAAACGTTGTGAAGATCAAATTAGAGAACCAAACAGAAGAGCTTCAGGGGCCACCGGGGTGGCTCATTTGGTTAAGTGTCCCACCTTTGATTTTAGCTCAGGTCACAATCTCATGGTTCGTGAGATCAAGTCCCATGTGTGTCTTTGCCCTGAGTGAGGAGCCTGATTAGGATTCTCTCTCTCTCCTTCTTTATCTGTCCTAGCTCTGCTCTCTCTCTCTCTCTCTCTCTCAATATAAATAAATAAAATTCAAAAAAATTACAAACAGAAGAGCTTAGGAAAGTTTAAAAGTGATATAAAAATGTAAAGTACTGCTACCTTGATAGTATAATTCTGCATTGTTGCACTATATGCTAACTAACTTGGACACAAATTTAAAAAAATTTAAATAAAAATTTAAAAAAAGAATTTATTTCTGGATAAATTTAATTCTGGATGTCTTAAAGGAAATTTTTTAAATAAATGTTTTATTGAAGTATTATAGACACAGAGAAAGTGAAGATATCACTGATGTACAGCAAGATGAGTTTTCCCCGAGTGAGTTCACACATGTACCCAGCAGCACCTGATACAAATTAGGGCATCATCAGCACTGCAGAACCCGGCTGGGTCCTCTCCTGGGCACTACCAGCCTGCTTTCTGAAGGAACTACTTCTCATCGCTACACTCACTGCAGCTCAGTTTTGCCCCTTTCCATACCAAATATTTACCTTAGTAGGCACTTCCAGGTTTTCAAATTCGCTGAACCAATTTTTCTCTCCTGCCACTAGCATAGGAGAGTGTCATTTGCTGCACATCCTTGTGCTCATACTTAGTGGTCCCCATCTTTTTTATTTGTATTCTTTATTTGATTTTAGCCATCCAGCTGCAGAAGTATGTATCTCATTGTAGCTTTTATTTATTTATTTTTTTCCTGCGCCTAGAGTGGAAACCCTGATGTGGCGCTCCAACCCACAAACCGGGAGATCATGACCTGAGCCCAAGTCAGAAGTTTAACCGACTAAGCCACCCAGGTGCCACTCTCATTGTAGTTTTAATTGGTATTGTCCTCATGACTAATGAAGTGGAATTTCATGTGCTTCTTGGTCTTTTGAATAGCCTTTATTATGAAATGCCTTTTCCTATCATTTTTCTATTTTCCCTTTTGGTTATCAAATTTCTTCTTTCTGCTTTTTATTCTCTTTCTTCCCTCCTTCCTTCTTTCCTTCCTTCCTTCCTTCCTTCCTTCCTTCCTTCCTTCCTTCCTTCCTGGGACAAATCACATTCATTATACAGTTTAGTGAGTACATTGTGCAGAAAAACAAAAATTGTGATAATTGCATCTACGCTGATTTAAAGAGACCCAGGAAGGAAAGGCAAACCCTAGACAGTATAAAATGGCTTTGACTAGCCCAGCATCCGGCCAGTGTAGGAGTTACCTGTATATTATAAATACAGTCCTTGATTGGCTAGAGGTATTGCAAATGTTCTCCCTAAGGTTGTCTTTTTATTCTTCGAATGCTATCTCTGATGGATATATTTTATCATAATATAGCCCTATTAATCATTTTTTTCCTTTATGGTGAGCTGTTTTAAGCAATCTCTGTCTCTGCAAAAATCATAATAATGCTCCCCTATGTCTTCTTCTAAAAGCCATTCTGTTGATGTTGGTAGTATTGTTATTATTATTTTACTTTTCCCATTTAGATCTGTAATTCATCTGTTTATGTTTGCAGATACATAAGAGATGAAGTGTCAGGAAGATGTTTTGTTGTTGTTGCTGTTTTTATATCAGTATTCAGCTGACCCAGTGACATTTATTGAATTCTGTCCCTGGATTTATAATCTATAATTACTTATTTCAAAGGGACCATTTTCTGTGTGAGCCAGAGGAACACAATAGTTTGTTTTCATGAGAGACAGTGTGCACCTACAATATGTCGGAAGCTTTATATATAGTATTTTACTTGATTCTCAAATGTTCTGTATTCTGTTGTTGAGAAAATGGAAGCTTTGGAAGGACAAGCCATTAGCTGCAGGTTAAATGATGAGTAGCAGAGCAATGATTCAATACCCAATCTTTTTCGGACTCCAAAGCCCATGCCTTGCTCTTTCTTCGAACATCATGGTGACAGCATACATTAAGACTATGGAGGGTGTGGGGCGCCTGGGTGGCTTAGTCGGTTAAGCGTCCGACTTTCGCTTGGGTCATGATCTCGTGGTTAGTGGGTTCGAGCCCCGTGTCAGGCTCTGTGCTGACTGCCAGCTCAGAGCCTGGAGCCTGTTTCAGTCTGTGACTCCCTCTCTCTCTGACCCTCCCCTGCTCACGATGTCTCTCTCTCTCTCTCTCTCCTAGAAATAAATAAAACATTAAAAAAAAAAAAGACTATGGAGGGTGAGTAACCAGATAGACTAGGGTATTAAGCTACAGTCATCTAGTAACTGAGAGAGATATTTTTATCTGGAGCATTTATAAAACACAGTCGGTTGTTCTTTGCCCTCAGTAACAATAACGGTTAATGGTCAGTCATCACTTCTTTTCACTGCAAACTTCCCAGGAGCTTGGTGTATCTGATCCTAGTTCTGAAGACAAAGTGTATGGTATGTGTCACCTTCCCCATTTGACAGATAAGGAAAACAGAGAATCAAAGAGGTGAGGTGACTTATCCAAGGTCACATAGCAGGGTCAATATCCAAAGGCAAATGGTGGTGGAGTGGGGTCCAGGATTTTTTTTAACCAGCTGGCTCCCTCACCTGTGATCGCTCCACCTCACCGCACCCCTCATTGACGTAGATGATCCTTGTACTTCATTACTGTACGGAAGTCCATTAGACCAAATTATTACAAAGGGTTGTGCTTTCTAGCCTTTGGGTCTTGACTAAGACTCATTTCTGTGCCTAGCTACTGTGTGGGCTACTCTTGCAGCCCTCCCCCCCAGGAACTGCTTGTGCCTTCAGCCTTTCTTGTCACCCCCAAAGGTGCTTCCAGGTCCTTCCTTCACTTGTCTCCAACACATCCATGCCCCAAAGCAAAATGCCGAATTTGAATATGCAGCTGATGTTGTCTGTCACCTCCTTCCAGACACAGATCTGTGTAATTGCAAAAATTGTTTCATAATCCTTCTCAATTAAGCTCCTGACAACCTAATTTTAGAGACTCCATTGGATTTCTACATGGCTGTGCTCCCCATTCCTCTTTATTCCCTCCACCTCTGACCTCTGCATGTAAGACCGATTATTTATTCCACAACGCCAGAGCTAGAAGGCATCTTCACTGCCCCAAGGGGCTACAGAATTCTCCTTTTGGCCTTTCCTTCCTTATTGCTGTGAGCCCTTCAATAAGGCTCTGACGTCATTTCCAACACTGAGAGAAGCAGGAAACACAGGTTATTAAGACAACGATAGGCAGTCAGCAGTGGGGGGTGGGGTGGGGGGAATGAATGATTAAAAGCTAAATATTTTTCCGGGAAAAATGAGGAACACAGAGTTGGTCTGATGGCCAGCTATAATTCACACTAGCATATCCAGAAGCCAAGGCTTCCTTCACTTGAGCCCTGAACATTCTGACGCCATTGATGTATTCACCGTTATCAACACTTTGCCTCTAACAGGCACACACACGCGCATGCACACAAGTGCACACACGCATGGTCATATGCAGCACAACCAAAAAAAAAAAAAAAAGCAAAAAACCCAAAAACAGTGCAACATCAGAAGCCTAGAAACAACCGTTTCACCTTCCCAGTCTAGTGAACAGTCTACAGAGTATACATTTTGTGGCCTCTCATGGAATTACTCAGACACTCGTTATAATGTCAAAGAAATGCCAAGGAAGAAGCACAGGGCATAAATAAAAGAATAATTCAGAGCTCCAATTTCATTTTTTTTCATTTCCTCTCCACTTTTAAATAAACACTCCTGGTAGGCAAACGGGAATTATGGATCATAGTTTTCTATTTTAGCCCAGATCTCTTTCTCCCCACCCCCTCCTTGGCACTCGATTTGTGTGATCTTCCCTAAAATGCCACTGGCCTGGCACTGCATTCCTGTCTTAGGCAAAACCTCCAATTAAAATCAGCGGGGAGTTTGTTTGAATTAGGAATCCCAGCCTGGGCTCCCCAGCCGGGTGGTTCTGAAAGGGAGGTGTGTGTCTTTGAAGCCACTGATGGGAAGCCCTGGGTGGCATAGCCCTTGTCCTCTACATGACGGGTAACTCCAGCTGTGTCACTGGGACACCTGTCAGGTTGCCAGAAATCCTAGCCGAGGCAAAGACAGGGGCCTGCCGGGAAGCATGGCCCAGAGCCCAGGTCTAGGGTATCAAGGGTAAAGGAAAGTACAGTCGGGATTGGAGGGAATGCTGGGTTTGGCTCCAGAAATCCTGAACTCTGGTCGGCTACATCCATGCTGTGTGACCCTGAGAAAGTCACAGTCCCTCTCTGGCCTTCAGTGTCCTCTCAGTAGAAGGAAAATCACAGAGGAGTCCTAACTCAGGGGGTTGACGTGAGGATAGAGGGATCACAGCCACAATGTAGAAAGCACTCATGAAACACAGATACCTTCACCTGAGCCACAGAGCCTCAGCGTTCAGGTCTGAACATGAGTGGGATGTGATGAGCTGAACACTTCCCGGTCTTCTTCTTGATGGGTTTCTGCTTCTGTGGTCCAAGCTGCTGCACGTGGCCCTCACAGGGAGCCCACCAATCAGGCTCCAAGGTTTTTGAGCTTTAAATATAAGGATGCAGGCTTCTGCCCTCACCTCCTTCCTCCTCTCCTCCCTCCCTCTCCTCAGCACCCCTCCTCTCCCGGGCAGAATGAATTGAAATCCCATCCAACAGAAAGATGCTGATTTGGACGTAATGGAGTTCATCTTTGGCTGCAAACGGAAGATGCTCTGGATCCCCAGGGACAGAGAAAAACCTTTTAAAACGTGGTCCTCGTTGCCTCACATGGACTGCCTTGCAGCGGGGCTCTGTCAGACCTTTGTGAGACCCTCCCCTCTGGAACCGGCCTATTAAGCCACTCCTCTGTTGCCAGGGTTGAGGCAGGCTGTCACCAGCTAGCCCGGGAAATGGTATTTATAGATCACAGTCCCTTCTACCCCTGGTCCCCAGCCTCTCCCCCAAGCACTTGTCGGTGAGCTCCAATTATCTGTGAATGGTGGAGAGGCATCCTGGCAGGTCCAGAGAAAGCGGGGAATGTGATAATAGGCCCTTCACACACTCTAACTTTCCGTATTTTTCCATGATTTCAATCTATGTCTCTTCTCATTGCCTGTGGCTGCCTTCTTCTTGCCTCACCGTCCTAATTTTACATGATGGTACGCAGCACCGAGCATGGCTTCTCTGGGGCTGGAGAGTGTGGAGTGTGCATGAGGGGTAACTGTGGATCTCCGACGAGGCATCTCGCTCCTTAAGGGCTCAGTATCTCCATCTGTGACTCACTCAGATGTGTGTGGGGAGCCTCTAGCACAGTGCCTGGTGGTATACAGTGAGTGCTCAATAGTTGTAAGCCGCCGATCCCTGTGGCTGATCTGGGGTGCTTCGCTCAGCGGACCATTGTCAAATTTCTGAATGACGACTATTACTACCCAGAGCACTGGCTGCAGATGGAGAAGATGTAGGAAATGGGTCTTGAGCGAGGTAGAGTCCTCAGTGTTGAAAGCTGCTTAGGTCCAGAGCAAACACACAAAACACTGGAACGAGCTTGTTTTTCTGGATTTGCTCTTCTCCGCAAAAGTAGGTGCTGGAAAGCAAAGAAGTTCAGCGAGCTTGGGAATCAGGGTTCTCACCAGTAACACTGCTCCCCCGTCTCGAACACCCAGCCTTCGCTTCTCAGAAAGGGCCGAATTGCCCTCGGAAGGCCTACCCAGCGTCCACATTTCCCGAGCCTTTGGGTTATGACACACGAAGGCCTGCCTGGCTGAGCGACTTCCTTTCTGTCCCACCCTCTCTGATTCCATTCCCTCTCAGTGCCCCTCTCCAGTCCCCTGCTTCTACATCGTCCCATCCGCTCCTCCAGGTCAGGCCCCCTGGTCCCCCCTCCTCCAGCACGGAGGCTGGCTCCTCTCTTACCCAGCCTTCCCCGGGTTCCACCTCCCTCCTCTGGTTCTCTTTCCTCCTGCCCTGGGCCTCGAGCTCCCAGCCCCCCTCCCCCCTGCACGCGGCCCCGCTCTAAGTCCTCTGGCTGTATCGTTAATGCCTTCTTTGATACGGCCCACAACCTCACGATTATTCTGAGGTCAGGAGACGCAGGTGCCAGGCAGCTCACTGACGCGCCTGAGAGGGCCTCTGTCCCCAGTCCCTCCTGCTCGACCGGCCTGGAATCCTAATTCGCCACTAGCCCCTTCGCTGTTTACAGCATCACCAGGGACTTTCATCTTTTTATTTCCCCCACCGAGGACTCTGAGGGCTCAGCCACAATGAGGCATTGATTCAAGGGGTGAGGGCTGCGGGGCTGACAAAGGGCCCCAATGATGGGACACGGGAAAGGGGGCGCTCTGCGGGGTTATAGAATGCCTTGCAGATGGGAACAGAGGAGCTCTCAATGGGGTACTGTCCTGTCACTTGGAGAGGGAGTGACAGGGGCAAGTGTGGGCCATGTGAAAGAGGCATTTTGGAATGACGCTCTCGTCAGACGGAACCGTGCAATCAGAGGCGTGTGGCCGGCCCCTGCAGCTCACGAAAATATCAGATGACTCATGGCCAATATTCAGTCAATGTTCTGGTTTGGGAGGTGGGAGCCGCAAAGCTCATTATTATTCCAGCACCGTTTCCTGAAGGCTGGGCCTGCTGCTGTTCTCCAGGCTGTAATAGGATTGGTCTCGTGCAGCAGACACTGGGGAGGCCTGGAGCTGTGTGGGTGGACGGTATCGGAAACTAATACTGCAGCCCAGAGGGGAGAAGAGAAGTTGGGTTTTGCTTTTTTTTTTTTTTGTTTTTTAGTGGAAAATACGAGAAAAATACTAATTTTGTGCGTTCATTTGTTCAGCAAACTGTCACTCATCCCGCAAACATCTGGGGAGCTGAGCTCAGGGTGAGGTGCTCAGGGAAGGACGGATGTCCCCTCTCCAGCCCTCAAGCCAGGAGGGGACACTTACAGGGAAAGCAGGTGTCTCTGTACAGTGTTCTGAATGAGGCGAGGGAGGTTTTATTGCCAGGGCTGCGTGGTTCTGTGGATGTAAAAGGCAGAGCAGCTTTGAGGAGCGCACTAATTATTCCTCCATTTTTTCTCTCAGCTGATAAGCAACTCGCTTCAAGCAGAGCATTCTGGGAAGCTGTTTCAAGACTATCCATTTTCAAATGTCCTACAGAACAAAATGGCTCCCCTCAGACTCCAGAGAGATAGTGGAATCCCTGAGTGTCTCAATACCTTCAAAGGAATAGCTTATTCTCTGGGATAAGAGTGCTTACTATTATTACCTGTTTAAATAATTGATCTATGCCAGGCTCTGTGCTAAATGCTTTAACTATATTATCTCACTCAATTGCCTAAGATAGGCTCGTTGCCTAAGATGAACTTTATTATTCTCATTTTAGATATGGATACTGGGTCTTAGAGATACAAAGTGACTTGTTCCTGGTTACAGAACTGAGCTTGGAACTCAGTTCCTCTTGGGCCAGTGCACACGCTTTGTCAACATCAGGTTCTACTGTCTCCCTCACGATTCTTGGGCCCGGCGACCACGGCTCTGCAGTGGAAGTGAGACGGTTGATGGACTACTGACATTTCCTTGCACGGGCAGTCTGATGCAAGAGGCTTCTCTTTCCAGTTTCCTAAAATGGGGGTCATGAGCCACTGCCACCGCCATCATTGTCACCATCCACATGACCCCAACACACTGCAACCTTAAGAAAGGCTTTCTTGACTCTTGCTTGACATATATTTTAAAGACTAATAGCTATGAGCCAGGAGACTTCTCCACTCATTCACTGTATGACATTGAGTCCATCATTTCCACCTCTAAGCTTCTCTTTGCCGTGTCTATAAAATGGAGCTGAGAGTCCCTTTGCAAGAATAAGAAGAACTAACTTTTATCGAGTCCTTAATACCTAGCAGGTTTAGGGATAAGCCTTCACATAAAAATTCAGGTAATCCTCACCACAGCCCCATGTGGTGGTGATGATTAGGAAGGTGCAGGAAACTGCCCGGCATCGCCTCAGCTCCTAAGTTGAAGAGCCAGGATTTTAATCAATCTCTGACTGACCTCACAGCCCAAGCTATTCTCAGGGTGTTGTTGTGAGGCTCAAGTGAGAAAATGGGAATGAATGTGCCCTGTGCAGGGTAAGAAGTGCCAGACACATGTAAGGGATTATTCGTAGCATGGAAGACAGCCAAGAGATGAGTTGCACAGAAATGAGGAAACATGAGAGGCCGCTAAGCTGACTGCCTTCCGTATTTTTCCTTATTCTTCTGCTGCTTCTTATCTGATCTAGTATCTGTCTCCATCGGAATGTTTCAGTGGCTGGAACCCCAGGGGCGGGCTTGGGTAGCGCTTCTAAAAGTGTTGAGGGGCCGTGGGGAGGGGGACCTAGAGATACACGTTGTGATGGAAGCCCCATTGAATGAGAATTTGGAGCTCGGGGAAAAGGGGGAGAATAACATCTCTCTTACATGTGAGGATCATGTAAGATCACCACTGTGGAAGTGCCAGGTGATCTCTAGAGCAATATAAAATATAATTTGTTTTTGTTTGAAGTCGTTGGCTGTCACATAACCTCCTGGGAGGAATCTGGGAAGAGGGTTGAAAAAGAGATTCAGGTGAAATGTATTAACCCCTAAGTTCTTCCCTATTGCTCATTTTTAAAATCTGTGGTCATTTGGCAGGGGTGTTGGAGTTTAGTTAGACACTCTAATTTCTTGGATCAGACTTCTTTGGGGCTATGGTAAAATGGAATCCTGGAGCTGGAAGGACCCCCAAAGAACACTCACTCCAACCCCTTCACTTCACAGATGAGGACACTGAACATTAGAAGGGTGCAGTGTCACTCAGCGGGTCGGTGGCATTACAAGGCACTATAATGCAGCCCCTTGTAATGTATATTCAGTGCTCTTCTTACTCTAACCGGTCTACCCAGTCCCTTCATCTTTGGCGCACCTGCACTTTGCATACCCCCTTGGGTCGCCATGACCAGCCCGCCCCCTGGTGGCTAACGATATCCGTCTTCCTTCTGTCCCTCCAGGACAATTCAGCAGTGGCTTGCAAGGGTCCAGTCGCTCCTCTACTGCAATGAGAACGGGTTTTGGGGCACCTTCCTGGAGAGCCAGAGGAGCTGCGTGTGCCACAGTAGCACCACGCTGTGCCAGCGGCCCATCCCCTGCATCATAGGAGGGAACAACAGCTGCGCCATGTGCAGCCTGGCCAACATCTCCCTCTGCGGCTCCTGCAACAAGGGCTACAAGCTGTACCGGGGCCGCTGCGAGCCGCAGAACGTGGACTCGGAGCGGAGCGAGCAGTTCATCAGCTTCGAGACCGACCTGGATTTCCAGGACCTGGAGCTGAAGTATCTGCTGCAGAAGATGGACTCGCGCCTCTACGTGCACACCACCTTCATCAGCAACGAGATCCGCCTCGACACCTTCTTCGATCCGCGGTGGCGCAAGCGCATGTCCCTCACGCTCAAGAGCAACAAGAACCGCATGGACTTCATCCACATGGTGATCGGCATGTCCATGCGAATCTGCCAGATGCGCAACAGCAGCCTGGACCCCATGTTCTTTGTGTACGTCAACCCCTTCAGCGGGAGCCACTCGGAGGGCTGGAACATGCCCTTCGGGGAATTTGGCTACCCGCGCTGGGAGAAGATTCGCCTCCAAAACAGCCAGTGCTACAACTGGACTCTCTTGCTGGGCAATCGGTGGAAAACGTTTTTCGAGACGGTCCACATCTACCTACGTAGTCGGACTCGGCTACCCACCCTACTGCGGAACGAGACTGGCCAGGGCCCGGTGGACCTGTCCGATCCTTCCAAGAGGCAGTTCTACATCAAGATCTCCGATGTGCAGGTGTTCGGGTACAGCCTGCGCTTCAACGCCGACCTCCTTCGCAGCGCCGTGCAGCAGGTCAACCAGTCCTACACACAAGGTGGCCAGTTCTATTCCTCTTCGTCCGTGATGCTCCTGCTGTTGGATATTCGGGACCGAATTAACCGCCTGGCCCCTCCTGTGGCCCCGGGGAAACCCCAGCTGGACTTGTTCTCTTGTATGCTCAAGCACCGCCTGAAGCTGACCAACAGCGAGATCATCAGGGTGAACCACGCCTTGGACCTCTACAACACCGAGATCCTCAAACAGTCGGACCAGATGACAGCCAAACTCTGCTGACCTGGGGACTCCTGGCCATGGGCTTTCCCTTTTGTTGTACACACATCACAGAACAAAGCAAAGCAACACAAACACAAATTTGTAAAATGTAATTAATAATTCAAAGAAAAGGAGGAAGAGTCTTCATTCGTTGGAAACGAAAACGTTCTAGCAACTGTATAAAACCGTTGGGCATGTTTGTTATTTCTATACTCTGTCATGAAGAAAGGTCTCAGCCTTTGGAGGAGCTTGGAGGGGTTGCTTCTTAGGCCTCAGGTGCTGTATTGTGGGGGGAGAAGGGGGAGAGCATATGCAATGAATTGCAAAGATCTCTGCTGTGCAGGTGCTAAGATTAAACACTAAAAAGAAAGAGAGATATATGTAATGTACAACCGACACTGCCATTTTTCCTTGTGGGAGGAAATGGACATACATAAAGATATTTCTTGGGTTATGATTTCTTCCCTCTTTATGCCTAATTCCTCGTGGTTTTTTCGACTCCTTCTTGCGCAGGGGCGACAGCGCTATCTTACGCGTAGAGCTTCCCTCATTAGGAATGAACCGAAGTTAATTGAAGTGGGACAACAGGTGGGCTTAGAGGGACAGGCATAAGCCTAATCACAGGGTGTTGAAACAATAAGGAACCTTATACATCAGCTGTCACGCCCCTTGATTTAGTTTGTGAAATAGATGTGGGGAGAAATGAATGGCACGCCCATGGCTACACATGGTCACTGCCTGGAGAAGGATTTGAACTCTGCCTTCTGAGCCCCTTGGCAGCGTTCCTTCTAAATCACTCTGGCCTTGTTTGTGGTTTCTCCTCCAGCTACACTGCCACAGGAAGGGATGTTTTTCAGTCTCAGGTTTTTTTGATAGCTTTTTTTTTTTCTTTTAATGGAGAGACCCCTTTCACCTACTTTCTCCAAAAGAGACATGGTGCAGGATTTCCTAGAAGTGCTTAGCATACTAAAATTTTATTTAAATACAAATCAATAGCCACAATAAACTACAATGGGGTAGGTTCTAACACTGCACTTCTCGTTGCACTCCTCTGCCAGGCACTTCCCCCAAATCTCTAAAAAGCGATCTTTGATTCGCTCAGAACACCACACACACACACACGCACACACACACACGCACGCACGCACGCACGCACGCACAAACTAACACGGCCAGTTCTCTGGCGGTTATGAAGGTGAGAAGCCTTATGCTGGGACTTTGGAGCTAAATTGAAAGGAGAAACTCAAGAAAGAAAACTCATTTCAAAGCACTCCTATAGAGGATTTGGGCAGATAGCACTTCTTAGTCTTCAGGATCTCTACGTTTATCTTTTTGCTGAGGTGGTACTTTCTAGAAGTGCTTCTGAGAATCTGAATCTTCACTTCGTATTGCCAGAGATACAGGATCAGAAATTTCAGGGTCAGAGGAGAAAATGGAATTCCTCTGGTCTAAATGTTTGCACAGTGTGAATCTCCTTTCTACCCTCTTAGGGAGATCACTGCTGTTCTGACTGGACCATTTCCAGGATAGGAAGCCAATTAACTCTATCTTCCACATTCCTTGGATTTCTAAAAGAGGAATCAATCAAAAGGGAACAATAGTATTCACTCCATTTTGTGTTGTAAAATAGATCTAATTATTAGATAGTTCTTCTATACCTTGGCCTACTTTTACATACCTTCTACTCACTGGTTCTAGTTCTGGAATGTGCATTTCTCTCTCAACTTAATTCTATCTTAGATAAAATAGAAAGGCCTATCTCAGGTGTCACCAGAGTCTGTGATAATATGACTCAACATCATCCCCAATATAGTTTAAAAGGAAAGAAGGAGAGGGCTTCAGTGCATAAGAAGAATTACCGTGTGTGTGTGTGTGTGTGTGTGTGTGTGTGTATGGGGGGCATGGAGAAGGGAGGAGTAAGTCTTTTTATTTTATTTTATTTTATTTTATTTTGTAGTGGTAAACTCCAACTTTAATGTTCCAGTTTTTAGTATGAATTAGCACATATTCTGATACCAACTTTAACACTAACATGCACTTCACAAGAACACGGGGTTTTGGGACCTTAGATTTTGAGGATTCAGGGTTCATTTAGATTGGAAATTCCTTCATGCCAGAAATCCCATAGCAGCTATTCATCAAGCAAAAGATTTTGCAGAAGGTCATCAAATCGTGAAACATCTCTCCAATGCCTATTAGATGAATGGGGCATGTCAGAGAAACAAAAATTTGTAAAGACATGGTCTATACTTTTGTGCCACTCACAAATTAATGAAAAAAAGGCATATGAACCAAATTTAAAAAATAAACAATAATTACAGTACACCATGATGAATGAGTGCTGTTGTGGGGTCAGACACACAGAGAAGAGCCCTAAAGAAACTGTTTTCTCTGTTAATGTGCTTGGCAAAGGCTTTATATGGGCATATTTATTCTGAGTGTTGAAGTGAATTAGATGTGGGAAAATGGCAAGGAGCAAAGGGCCAAAGGAACAGAGAAGGCAAAACCACAATGGCATAAATGGTATTAATATGCATAGTATATTTGAAGGTCAGTTAACAGCTTTAGAAAGGTATCATTTTAAATGGTAAGCCTAACAAGGGCAGTGAGGATTTTAACTCTGTATGAGAAGTTGAAGTATTCCCACTTTACAGATTGCTAGGCAATCTTCATAGGCATTGTGCTACCAAATCCTTATCACAATGCAGTTAGGGCTTTCCACTTGAGTTCTTCACCAGACTTTACCACTTTGTATGTGCAGGAAAATCCTCTCCCCTTCACCTTAAAAATACAAACTGCATCACTTCATATTACAAAGAGAATACAGCAGTGTCCAACGATTGGAAAGGTCAGGGAAATAGAGAAATTTTCAAGGAGCGAGAAAGATGCAGACATCAAAATATTTATTCAAAGGCAAAAGAAAAATACTTTGCTATAAAAGGACACAAAGTTCTGTGGATTTCCCACTGTCTCCTGCATGGCTCTGGCCCTTTGAGCTAACAAGGTTCCTCTCCAGCTGGGAGGAAGAGAACCCTGAAGCCTTCAAGTGAGATTTTAATTCAATTAGTGTCTTACCAATTTGATGCAGCAACCAAGGACCTGTGGTGTCTGATTAATATGCTGATGCTAAGGCAAAAGAGTGGATAGAATGCCCATTTGGATAAGGCCTGGCAGGAAAGCGTGGCATTTCCATGGAAACCACAGAAAGCCATTAATTAGCTATCAAGTAAAATCATTGGAAAATTCTGGACCCTGGCATATCTGCCCCCTTCAAAGAGGAGGGCAAGAAGAGGTCATACTAACAGCAAGGCTCTCTTCAATGATTAAAATCATGTTTGCACAGAGACTACATATCATGAAGTGGAAGAAAGATTGGAAGTAAAACACATGGACACAATGAAAGAAAAGAGGCTTTGGGATTATTCAAGTCTTAAGAATATAATTTTAAATGTAAGGTATCTTGTTGGGTTTTCTATGCTGGTAAAATTTTCTCAATGACAAATATTTTCTCCTGTTCTCTGTTCTGTGGAAAGAAAGTGAGAATAATATGGATCTACTATGTAGTGAGAAGTGATCTGGGGAAGAGACCATAAAGTTAAAAGTGGGGCATGATTAACCCCTAAAATAATAGCTATAGGTTGTATAATGTTCAAATTAATAGGGATGAATAAAAATTAAAAATAAGACAGAAAAGGAGAAAAAAGGATTATTAAAACAGACACATAGACATAATAACAAAACAATATTCAGATAATCACAATAAATATAATTGGACAAAACTGACAAGGAAAAAGACAGAGGTGGTCAGGCTACATGTTATATGTTAAAATAATAAAGGGAAAGAAAGTTTGATAATAAAAGAATAAAGATATGCTAGACAAATATTAACTAAAAAGAAGCCGATGCAGCATTGTTAATAACAGTTGAAAGAGACTAAGGCAAAATACATCTTTAGTGTTAAAGATGGTAAATTTAGTAGAGAAAGTGAGACAAAAGTGGACTCATAGAACCATAGACTCTAAATACTAAAGGGTTCATTAAAGATCTGTAACACTTCAACCTTCAGAGATGAAGAATTATACCTAACGTTATTCTACAAGTTTTTCAATACTGGCCATGATTATAGTTCCCTCTCCACTATCACTAAGTGAAAGGTTGTCTAGCATAGTCTTTGCAATATAAGAATCAAGAATTAGCCTGATGACATTTAAACTAATAGGATATACAAACTCACACAGTTTTGTTCTCTCTTGATAGATATACACATATGTAATATATACTATATTGTATACTATATTGCATTATATTACATTATAATATATATTTTTTCTTAAGTCACTACCATCTTATATGTGAGCATTTTTCCAATTGAGGATCAACCAAAATCCTTGTATTGTATAATGAACTCAGGTTGAGTAGAGATCATTCTCTTCCTGAAAACTGAATGTTATCAATGGCTCCAACCCCGTCAACCCTAAGAACCCAGAAGGAGCTCTCCTTTCTCAAAATCCCTTCTCTCTCCCAATCATTATCAGAGCCTACAGTTACAAAAATAAGGTCGTCTGTTGCTTTTCAATATCAGATCTAATTGTAAGCATTCTCAGTCAATGCATATCGTAAATTTTCTGTCTATTTCAGTTGAGAATCCTCCTTCCCTCTCAACAAAATCACAAATCAAGATGGATGCAAGGAATGGAATGTGTAGATTTGAATTAAGGGGCAGAAAATCACCTCAAAAGTCACATAGTTAATTTGGGGGAATTACACATCTCTGATAAATGTGAAAGCTCTGGGCTCTTTCCCAATAAAAATGTACCATCAAATACACTTTTGAATAATGTTTCATAGATCCTTTGATGACCTTTCTTGGACATTCTGGAAGATTACAAACCTTCAGTAAGTACCTTGGGTCTAGGCTAAATTTCCTATTTTACAAAATTTAATCTTCAACCTTCAGAGATGAGGAGTCATAGTTAAGGTTATTCTACAGGTTTGGAACACTTAGCATGATTTTAGTTCCTTTTTCACTATTTCAAGTGTATGTTGGTCTAGGATCACAAATCAAGTTAATGTAGCTCATACAGCAGAATCCTGCCCTCCAGGAGGACATAGAGATAAACATCTTGATGAAAATGGCAGTTATGGTCACTTTAATAAAACCCAATATATACTAAATCCCAAATGTATTAAGTAGGCATATTCACTTTAAGTACTAAATAAAAGAAAGAGACCTCTAAACCCTTACGAGTATGGTTAAAGGGTGTGCAGGATGCTCTGATACATATTGCATCATTAGAGGATAAAGAGTCTAGTTCATTGAACCTAGTACAACTGTACATGAAGTTTGAAGGAGAGGGTGCTTGTCTTAGTCAATTCTGTCTGCTGTAATAAAATATACCATAGGCTGGGTGGTTTAGATAGCAAACATTTCCCACAGATCTGGAAGTCCAAGATCAAGGCACTGATAGGTTTGGTGTCTGGTGAGAATCTACTTCCTGATACACAGAAGGCTGTCATCCTACTGTGCTTTAATATGACAGAAGAGGCAAGGGTCTCTCTGGGGTCTATTTTATAGGGGCTCAAGTCTCATTTATGAGACCTTCACTCCCATGACCTATCACCTCCCTACCTTCTATCACCAACACCTTGGAACTTAGAATTTTACACAGGAATTTTTGAGGGGGACACAAAAATTCAGTCCATAACAGAGTTTAATCAGTAAAAAGGGGGTAGGGTGAATAACAACAATAAAATATCCATTAAATAGCTTGAATAAATAAATGAGCTTCATGAATCACGTTGAGTTGCTCTCTAAGTATCTGACCTCCATTCCTGAACTTCCTTGGTTGGCAGGTGTTCCCAAAACTGTACTGGCCCCACCCCGGGACCAATATTTCCCTAAGAATGAACAAGGAGCCTCACCACAATCAAGGTCTCACAGTGTCGATAAACCTTCTAAATGAAGCCATTTACTCCATGAAGAAAACGACTTTGATAAAACATGTAAATGGAAGCTTCAGAGCTGATGATAGGAGAAAGGATGGAAATAAAAGCTGCAGGTCTAAAGTTTAGTGTTGATGTCATCCAGATGGTTGTATTCTGTCAAGTGACCCCCGCAAGCCTGAACCAGGGACCAGCAGCAATTGGTCTGACCTTGCCCCAGGCCTGTGCAAGTGAGGAAATTGTAATGTTCTTATAAATTAGAGGATGATTATAAACACTGTCAAGGGATTGTTAATTATATGGTGTTAATTGTATAACACATAGTTATAAATTAATAATAATATCACCTAATCTTTTATTAGTGCACAACAGGATGTTGAGCTTAAACCCTAGGAGCTGGGTTTTCCTGAATTATTAGGCACCTATAGAACGAAGATTAGAACTCAAATTTCCCAATTCTCAGATTACTGATTAACCATTACACTCAACATTATTCCTGACATGAGAAAATCGCTGGCATCAGGTGCTGTGGCTGAGAACACAGACATAGAAGACAGGAAGAAGAAGGCAGTGATTAGAACTCAGCCACTTACTACCTATGTGACCTGCCTCAGATATTCAACCTCTCTGTGCTTCAACTTCTGCAAAAATCAGGTCCTTTCTAATAAAGTTGTTCTGAGAATTAAGTACATTTAAAGAGCCTAGAAGGATCATTGGCATATAGGAAGCCTATTTGTTACATAAGTGACATAAATAAAAATATAATTTAGATATATATGCAAATGGATCGTCTTTATAATAGCTAGAATCAATTGAGCTGATTTTACTAGCCAGGCACTATAGTAAGATTTGATGCAAACAATCTCATTTGCCTTCACTGCAGCTCAATGAGGTGGATCTAATTTTCACTTCAGTTTACACATGAAGAAACTGAGTCTCCAATGGATGAGATACCGTGTCTGTGGTCACACTGCTAGTAGTGGAATTATGATTTATCGGTGTCCGCAAAGAGGCCTCCTAATTATTCCACTTCATGTGTCCCATAAGTGAAAATAAGTGGTCTAAAGTATCTTTAAGNATCAGGGAAATACAAATCAAAACCACAATGAGGTGACCACCTCACCCCTGTCAGAATGGCTAAAATTAACAACACAAGAAACCACAGGTGCTGGCGAGGATGCGGAGAAAGGGGAACCCTCTTGCACTGCTGGTGGGAATGCAAACTGGTGCAGCCACTCTGGAAAACAGTATGGAAGTTCCTCAGAACCTAAAAATAGAACTACCCTATGATTCAGCAATTGGCACTACTAGTATTTATCCAAAGGATACAAAAATACAGATTTGAAGGGGCATGTGCACCCCAATGTTTATAGCAGCATTATCAACAATAGCCAAACTATGGGGAAAAAAGCCCAAATGTCCATCAACTGATGAATGGATAAAGAAGATGTGGTATATAGATTTCATATATGTATATATGGAATATTACTCAACCACAAAAAAGAAGGAAATCTTGCCATTTGCAACAATGTGGATAGAGCTACACAGTATTATGCTAAGTGAAATAAGTCAGTCAGAGAAAGACAAATACTGTATGATTTCACTCATATGTGGAATTTAAGAAATAAAACAGATGAACATCCGGGAAGGGGAATAAAAGAGAGAGGGAAACAAACCTTTTTTGAATGTTTATTTTTGAGAGAGAGGGAAGGAAAGAGAGAGAAAACAGGGGAGGGGAAGAGAGAGAGGGATACAGAGGATCTGAAGTGGGCTCCATGCTGACAGCAGAGAGCTCAACACAGAGCTCGGACTCAGGAAATGTGAAATCATGACCTAAGCCTAAACCTAAGTCAGATGCTTAACCAACTGGGCCACCTAGACACCCTCATTAATGGCTCTTAACTATATAGAAAAAACTGAGGGTTGATGGAGGGAGATGGGCGGGGGGATGGGCTAGGTGGGTGATGGACGTTATTAAGGAGGGCACTTGTGATGAGCACTGCATGTCATATGTAAGTGATGAATCACTGAATTCTACTTCTGAAACCAATTTTACCATACCATATATGTTATCTAGAATTAAAATAAAAGCTTGAGAGGAACCTGGGTGGTTCAGTCAGTTGAGCATCTGACTTTGGCTCAGGTCATGATCTCATGATTCGTGGGTTCAAGCCCCACGTCGGGCTCTGTGCTGACAGCTCAGATCCTGGAGCCTGCTTGGGATTCTGTGTCTCCTCTCTCTGCCCCTCCCCTGCTCACACTCTGTGTCTCTCTCAAAGATAAATAAACATCAAAAAATAAAAAAATAAAAACTTGAAAAGAAAAATAAAAGAATAACCCAGACCTTAAAAGGCACCTGGTGCCACTCCTTTAATACAGAACCACTCAATTTCCTCTGTGAGCCAGAGTCAAGGGTGTGTATCCAGATAGTGTTAAATGTTCTGACTCCTAGAATCACAGAGCTTCAGCAGCCTCCCAGGGGGAATGGGCTGTCTAGGACAGACCTTCTATTTGGAAGGGCAAGATCTGGCTCAGAGCCCTAGATGCATTTCCTACTTCTTCTCAAACACCTTAGAGATGCTCACTGGCTGCAGGTACAGCCACCACCTCTTTGGTCAAAGCACTTTTGACTTGTGCGTTGTTCTTCTCTGGAAAAGCGCAGCAGTGAGGGACTGGAATGAAGAGGTGGTGAGCGGGAGATGGAAACCATAGTCTGTTCCCCACAGCTATCAGAAGAAGAGGAGGTCCTTTGAGCTCCAACTGGGCCAATTTCCACATTCCAACATAGTGGGTGGAAATGGAACCGGTCGGATGCCAGTCTCCCGGCTCCTGAAAACCCACCCCAGGCCCATCCACTGTAGACTCCACAAAGCTGGAGGGGAGCTCCGGGATGAATGGGAAGATGAGGGTGACTTCTGTGAACAGTGGGTAGAGCTTCCTGCGGCCATGCTACTTGCTCAAAATATTTGCATCTCCCCATCCCAGTTTTGTCATCTTTGGCCATAACATGCAAATGAACTTTCTCGCAGTGGCACAAAGGCTTTATTGACATGAAGGCACGATGGATAAACCATATTAACCATACTGTGGTTAGGTATTTAAAATGTTTAAAAACAAAAACACTTTTACAAGTATTTTCTCAAGCAATGTTTATGGAAAAGAGGATATGCATGCCTAGGTCACCTTCTAATCTTGTAAGGTCAGCCAGATCTTAGGAAATGGGATTCAGCACACATTTAGTGAGAAAGAAAAGAAGGCGTGTAATGTTTACTGAGCCTCTACGACCTCCCAGGTATTTACCATGTATCTAATTCAATCCTCACGAATCCCCGAGAGAGTTGCTATTATTTATATCACATACGTGAGAAAAATAGGGCACCACAAAAGTCTGGTGACCTCAGTTTTGCAATTTACACATTTAGCACCAGGTTCAAGGGTAAGATGGAGTAGTTAGCAGCATGAGATCTAAGGCCTGAAGAGGCTCAGATATTGGTTCTCTTTACAGACTCTGTGACCTTGGAAAGTTACTTTAAACTCTACGTGCATCAGTTTCTTCATCTGTCACATGGGGAGTATGCTAACTTCCACTTCATCAGGTTGCTGTGAGAATGTTTTCTTCTGCCAAATTTCCACCTCTTACCTGAGTTAGTGCAGAACTGCCCAGAACTCCCTGGTACAACGTAAGCACTCAGTAAAAGTTAGCTTCTGTTGTTCCTTGAGGCCAGGCATGGCTCAAGACTGTTGCTTGAAATTAGGGCCCCTTTATGTCCCTTGACTTCCCCCTGTTGCTTATGTCACTCCTCTGGAATTGTCTACCGCCCAGAAACTGGGCAAAAGACTTAGATGAATCCTTGTCTTCCAAAAGTTCACAGGCACTATAGAAACACACATATTTAAAACCCAAAATAGGCAGGATGCAATTGGAGAAGAAATCACTTCTAAACTATAAAAATAGAATCTTGGTCAAGGAGAATAGAAAACTGGACTGGTAAGAGAAGTAATGAAGACAAAAAGCTCCAACTGACTGTTCCCAGCTTTGTCCCTGACAAAGCCTGGTACAGCCTCACCCCATTTCCAGGCAAGCAGGGACGTTGCTTAGCAACCCAACCAGGAACAGTAGAGTGAGATCTGGGCTGGCACTGCAGTCCTGAACAGGACCAAACTTTCGCTTTAAACCCCACCTACAGCACAAGCAACACCTGCAAATTGAAAGCACTTGGGAGGAGAGTCTTCTGAGAGGTTAGGTTGAGCAGAAGGCAGTCACAGGGGATAATACTCAGTCTAAATTACTGGGAAAATATAGAGTGATCTTTTTTTTTTCTTTCTTTCAAATGGTGCAGAAATTCGATATGCTAAGAAAGATTTGCCAAGCCAAGGACTTGGTGAGTCTGCTTCACTGAATGTTGATGTGGCAGTTGAGGCCAGCAGGACATGCCCAGCTCCTAGCTCATGTAGGCCACCTCACCCAACAGCTGCAGCCTCTTGATTACCACCTACAAATTCAATCTCAAATTAAGATCCGGAGAAAATGTTGTCCTTACTCAGTAGAGATTGAAGGTGTTAGAGTTCAACTCTATATTCATTCCCTCAACAGATATTTTTTTGAAGCTTGAAGGTTGGAGAGGAAGACAGGCATTAATTTTTAAGTGTGATACATGTTAAGGAGGGAGAGTGTAAGATGCAGTGGGAATATACAGCATGGACCCCTAACCTAGAACGGACAGAGAAGGGGGAAGGTCAGGAAAAGCACCAGAAGATGTGATATTTAATAAGAGTCATGAATGATAAGTCAGAGTTGAACAAGGAGAGGAAGAGAAATGTGTTCCATATGAAGTAACAGTTCATGCAATGGTTCAGTTCAGTGAGAGAGAAGAAAGGCGGGAGAGAAACAGAGAGAAAAGATAGGGAGGGGAAGAGGGGAGAAGATGGGAAGAGAGAGAAAAGAATGAATTGGGGGTGAGGAGGAGGGGGAGGTTGAGCAGAATATATGAGTATTATGTAGTTATATAATGAAGAGTCCTACAATTCATGACAATTCTGGAATTTATCCTAAGAGCAACTGGCAGCCATTGCAGAATTCTGAGCATGTGATCATATGTACTGGCATAGAATCAGCCCTTCTGCTATTCCACTCTATACTTGTATCACAGTGCGTGGGTCCCTGGCCTAGTCTCTTGAGCTCCTGGTGTGGTCTCCTGCCTAGTTTTCTAAAGTGAAGAGATCCTGCTTTTTTTTTTTTTTTTTTTGGTCCATATTGCCACCCTTGCCCTAATATATGGAGTCTTGCTCTTAAACCTGAGCTCATTTACCTCCTCTCCTTCTGATTTTGCCTAGTTTAGGACTCTCAGTCACAGGGTTTGCCCTTCCTCCCCCTCCCCCATATACTATTATGATTGCCCAGGTGCTGGTTAATTGGACTATCTCTCTATCACCAACTATTGTTTTCTTCCTCCTTCCAACACAAGGTAAAATCCACTAAGTGGCCATCTTCCGATTAACCTGCAGCAACTGTGTCTGAACCAACCAACTACTCCCCTGGAATTGGTCCACTGCATAGAATAGTGTCTCATATCAAGTTCTGGTCATCCTAGTAATGATGCAAGAAATCCATTGACTCCACTAGCCTCTTTAAAATAGGGGTTAAGGGCCAAAACTCTGGAGTCAACTTCTCTTCAGGGGGCACCCTGGCCAATATCAAGACTTATCTGTGTGATCTTTGGCAAGTTAGTTCATCTCTTTGAGCCTGGTTTCATCACCCTTACATGAGATATTCACACCCACCTCATGGAGCTGTTATGAAGATTGAAAGAGACTATGGAGAGAAAAAAAATAACCTAGAATAGCACCTCACACTTAGTGGGAAGAAAAGAAATATTCTTCTTCACTATTCCTCTGAAAGTGCATTATCTACTTACATTTCTGGTTTTGATCCTTACAATGACTTCCTAAGATTGAAGGATTAAGAGAGATTATGCATATAAAGCACCAGGTAAATAATAAACACAAGATAAATATTAGCCATTATTATTATCATTAATGAAGCAGAGTAACCTATGAGAGATTAACTGTGTCTTATTTTCTGGAATACAGGCTCATGTAAATGAGCAAGCAGTAACCACCTCATAACTGTCCTTTTTATGTATGCACACATACCACCCACAGGGGGCAGCATGTGTCCTTTAAGGGCTTTTTTCAATCCTTGAAAAGCACCAGTATAGTATTTTCATTGGTTTCAAAGGCCATCCTACAAACCACTCCACCGAGGGAGGTTAGCAGAATCAATGCACTGCATGACTCCATGGGTTCCCTTGTCACCTTAGTCCAGAAGAATGGCATCTTGTGCAGTAGTTGAAAGTGCTAATGACTTTTATGTGCTGAATTGTGTCCCCCCCGAATTCATATGTCAAAATTCTAAACCCCTGGTGCCTCAGAATGTGACAGTATTTGGAAATAGAAACTTTAAGGAGGCAAGTTAAAAATGAGACTGGTAGGATGGGCTCCAATCCAATCTGATTGGTGTCTTTGTAAGAACAAGAAATTAGGACGCCCAAAGAGACACCAGTGAAATGTTGACACAGAGGAAAGAACTTGTGAGGACACAGCAAGAAACTGGACATGTGTAGACCAAGGAAAGAGACCTCAGAAGAAACCAAATCCACCAACACCTTGATCTTTGGTTTCTAGAGTCCAAAACTGTGAGAATTTCTGTTGTTTAAGCTACTAGTCTGTGGCAGCCCTAGCAAGCTAGTACAGTGCCCATCAGAAGGCTCATGTGACTGTGGAGGCAGGTGGAGAGAGACAGGTACTTGAATCAGAAGAGAGAACTAGTTCAATGAAACGCTATAGTGAACTTGGATATCCTGAGAACAAGGCTGCACCTTGCTTCCCCATGGGGGACTGGATCTTTGATGCAGTTGCTGACCTAGATGCCATGGAGAATGGACACATAGTGTGTGGCCTGAGGGAAGTACCCAGGATACCTTGTGAAGACCTAGAGCTCTTCTGAGTGACTTCAGTATGGACCTCTGTGTAATAAGTAAACAGAATTCCTCACACAGCATCTCCCGATGATAGCTGCAAAGTAGTGGTCAGTAGAAACCAGAGACCAGGCCTCTGCCTCATCTTCCTGGGACAATATGTGTGTAGACTGAATGCAGTATTCAAAAGAGAATTGGAGGGGGGCACCTGGGTGGCTAAGTCAGTTGAGCATCCGACTTCGGCTCAGGTCCTGATCTCACGGTTCGTGGGTTCGAGCCCCGCATCAGGCTCTGTGCTGACAGCTAGCTCAGGGCCTGGAGTCTGCTTCGGATTCTGTGTGTGTCTCTCTCTCTGACCCTCCCCTGCTCATGCTGTCTCTATCTCTCTCTCAAAAATAAATAAAATATTTTTAAACAAAAAAAGAGAATTGGAGGGAACTTCATTAATGAGGGTGGTGGTGGTCATCCTGGTAATCAGGATGCTAACAACTCAAATATGTAACTTAAAAAGAAGGAAACATTTCTAACATTTGTATGTTGTGGAATAACCTAATATCCATTATATATGAGGAGGCAGAACAGCTATGAAGTCACAGTATTAGCATAAGAGGCATGTTTATCTTGATTTCTCTTGCATCCTTGGTACTAGCACAGCGCCTGGCACCAAGTATATGCTCCTTAAGTATTTGGTGAATGAAAGCAATGTGTTTTTACTCCCCCATGTGCTACTTACTTTCTTTCAGAGATGCGCAAAGACCCAGAGTAGTAAAAGCAACCTAGCCAATGTAACATAGTGATTGTGCATCATTGGTAGACACACGGTGTCCTAATCAGTTTGGGCTTCTAAACCAGAATGTCTTAAAATCAGTCGCTTAAATAGCATTTATTTCTCATAGTTCTAGAGGCCAAGAAGTCCAAGATCAAGGTGCCATTCAGTTCCTGGTGAAGGCTTTCTTGCTTTACAGAGGGCTTTTATTTTTAATGTTGATTTATTTATTTTGAGAGAGAAAGAGAGAGAGAGGGTGTGTGTGTGTGTGTGTGTGTGTGTGTGTGTGCACGCGCACAAGTGGAAGAAGGGCAAAGAGAGGGAGAAATTGAGAATCCCAAGCAGGCTCTGTGCTGTCAGTCCTACTCAGGAATCCTCACAAACCATGAGATCATGACCTGAGCTGAAATCAAGTGTCAGACATTTGACTGAACCACCCAGGTGCCCCTATAGAGGGCCTCTTGTTGTATTTTCATGTGGAAGAAAGTGACAGCTCTAGACTCTTCCCGTTTTTCTAAGGACACTAATCACTTGGGGGCTTCATTTCATGACCTCATGTAAACCTAATTACCTTTCAAAGGTCTCATCTCTAAATATCACCACTGCATTGAGTTATGCAGGGTTTCAAGATCCGAATTGGAGTCGGGGGGCACATAAACATTCAGTCCATAACACAAGGAAAGAATAAAAATATCCGACTTCCATTCCAGTGCTCTGCTCAAAGCCTATGTAGTTGGTTAACATTCTTTCTCCAGAAGAATCTGGTTCAGGATTCTGCCTGGGCCAAGCCAATGGATGGGCAGAATGATCTAGTGTGACAAATCCTCGTTCCCTCTGTCCCCTTGTGAAGGGAATTTGCCGTCTTCTGTGATCATCAAGCTGCAACATCAATCTGAATGTTTGTTAATGACACTGACCTCAATCTGTCATGTTACAAGGAACCCTTCACAGCAGCTAGGATTCGCTGCCATATAACGGCTTCATTGTACATGGAAGTCTCTAATAAGCTGATTAAAAATATTTTTGAAGCCTTGAAGTGCACTTTTCAGACATCTGATAAGAAACAGTAAATGGAAACGTCATGCCGAGTGTAGAAAGTAGGAATCCTGTAGAATTAGAAGATTCTCATACTTTGAGTCATGGCACATTTCTCATGGCATAATGATATCCCCACTTAAATCTTTCTTTGTTTCTTTTCTCCTCCTTTTTTATTTTTAAAATTAAACAGTTTATTGAAATTAAGAAAACAACAACACGAATAAAAAAAAATACTTCACCTATTTCTTTCATCCCCAACTTCCTACCTCAGGCAACCACCAATCTGTTCTCTGTGTCTGAGTTTGGTTTTTGGTTGCTGTTTTCTTCTGGTTTTGTTTGTGTATGTGTTTAAGATTCTACGTATCAGGGAGATTATTCATTATCAGTCTTTCTCTGTCTGACTGATTTCACTTAGTGTGATGCTCTCAAGGTCCATCCATATTGTTACAAATGGCAAGATTTCGTTCATTTTTAAGACTGAAAAATATCCTAGGGAGTGTGTGTGTGTGTGTGTGTGTGTGTGTGTGTGTGTGTGTGTGTCACAGTTTCCTAATTCATTCATCTGTTGATGGACACTTAGGTTGTTTCCATATCTTGGCTATGGTGAATAATTCCTTAATGAACATGGGGTACATATGTCTTTTTGAGTAAGTGGTTTTTTTCTTTAGATAAATACCCAGAAGTGGAATCGATGAATCATATGATAGTTCCATTTTTAACTTTTTGAGGAATCTCAGTCCAGTTTTCTGTAGTGGCTGAATCAATTTGTATTCCCGTCAACAGTGTACAGAGTCCTTTTTTTCCATACCCTTGTCATCACTTGCAATTTCTTGTCTTCTTGATACTAGCCATTCTAATAGGTGTGAAGCGATATTTCATTGTGATTTTGATTTGCATTTCCCTAACGATTAGTGGTGTTGAGCACCTTTTAATGTACCTGATGTCTACCGGCAGGGCTTCTTTGGAAAAATACTCATTCAGATCTTCTACCCATTTTGTAATAAGATTATTTGCTTTTTGGTATCGAGTTGTATGAATTCTTTATATGTGTTGAATATAAGCCCTTTATCAGATATATGATTTGCAAATATTTTATCCCATTTTAGGAGGTTGCCTTTTCATTTTGTTAATCATTTCCTTTGTTGTGTGGAAGCTTTTTAGTATGATGTACTCCAACATTTTAAAAAAATTTTGTTGCTTTAACTTTGGGTGACACATTAAAAAATTCTTCTCTATGACCCATGTCAAGGAGCTTACCACCTGTGTTTTCTTCTAGAAGTTTTATGGATGATTTCAGGTCCTACAAGTCTTTAATCCGTTTTGAGTTAATTTTTGTGTATGGTATAAGAGTGTGGTTTTATTCCTTTGCATGTGATTACCCAGTTTTCCCAACACTATTTTTTAAGAGAGTGCTTTTTTCCCCATTGTATATTCTTGGTTCTTTTGTTGTAAATTAATCTAAATTAATCTGAGTTCATTTCTGGGCTCTCTTTTCCGTTCCATTGATCTATGGGTTTGTTATTATGCCGATATCATATTATTTTAATTATTATAACTTTGCAATATTGTTTGAAGTCAGGCAGTGTGATACATTCAGCTTTGTTCTTTCTCAAGATTGCTTTGGCTATTTCGGGTTTAGTTGTGCTTCTGTACAAATTTTAGGATTATTTGTTCTATTTCTTTGAAAAATACCATGATATGGATGACACTGAATCTGTACCTTGCTTTGGATAATAGGGACAGTTTTAAAATATTGGTTCTTCTAATCCATGAGCACAGAATATCTTTCCATTTATTTGTTTCTTCTTTAATTTCTTTCATTAGTATCTTATAGTTTTCTATATACAGATCTTTTACCTCCTTGGTTAAATTTATTCCTAGGTATTTTATTGTTTTTGATGCAATTGTAAATAAAACTGTTCTCTTCATTTCTCCTTCTGATAGTTCATTAATAGTATATAGAAAAACAACAGATTTTTTGCATATTGATTTTGTATCCTATAACTACTAAATTTATTTTCTAACTCTAACAGCTATTTGATGGGATCTTTAGGGCTTTCTCTATATAATATTATCTGCAAATAGGCTTAGTTTTACTTCTTTTCCAATTTGGATGATTTTTATTTCTTTTTCTTGCCTAACTACTCTGGCTATGACTTCCAATGCTATGTTAAATAAAAGTGGCAAAAGGATGAATGTTCCTGATCTTAGAGGAAAGGCTTTCAGTTTTTCACTATTGTGATGTTAGCTGTGGGCTTGTTATATATGGTCTTTATTATGTTGACATATTTTTCCTCTATACTCACTTTGTTGACAGCTTTTGTCATACATGAATGTTGAATTTTATTAAATGACTTTTCTGTATCTATTGAGGTCATCATATTATTTTTTATCCTGCATTTTGTTACTGTAGTATATCACATTGGCTGATTTGTGGTATGGATCATCTTTGCATCTTTGGAATAAATCTCACTTGATCCCTCATTTGTTTTAATGCCAGTTCAGCACATGAGGGATAAAGTCATAGGTAGACAGTAGGCCTCCCGATACTGGACTGACTTCTGACTATGCCTCATGAAGCAGGACCACTTCATTACCTATATGCCTGGCACTGAACTGAGGGTCACATTTCTAATTCTCTAAAAGACTTTGAAAGGGGCGCCTGGGTGGCTCAGTCGGTTGGGCGGCTGACTTTGGCTCGGGTCAAGATCTCACAGTTCGTGGGTTTGAGCCACACGTCGGGCTCTGTGCTAACAGCTAGCTCAGAGCCTGGAGCCTGTTTTAGATTCTGTGTCTCCCTCTCTCTCTGACCCTCCCCTGCTCACGCTGCCTCTCTCTCTCTCTCTCTGAAATAATAAAACATTTAAAAAAAAAAAGACTTTGAAAGAAAGTCAGGCATAGTCATCCTCATTTTACAAAAGAAGAAACCGAGTCTCAGAAAATGTCTTTGGCTTTGGGGCTTTGGAAGAGCAGAATTCACATTAGCTCCATTTGATACCTGTGCTCAAGTTATTAAAATCATTCATTTCTTCTTTTGTCTAGCAAATCTTGAGTGCCTACTCTGTGCTTTGTACTGTATTTAAATGCCTTGCTGCCTCAAAAGGAAATGGTGGGTCCTCCCCAGTCAGAAAGTTCTCATAATATTCTTTAGTGTATCTGTCTTCTATGTGAAAGATAGACCTCATTTTTTTGGGTACTTTACCATCATATTAAGAAACCTAACATTATAGATGAGTACAGGGCTGTGGGATTGACCATTATGCAAGCAAGGATTAACTTAGCAGACCTTGGTTGCTCAAACCATTAACATTCTTTTAAAAAAGCCTGTCTTTAAGACTGGCTGTTGGCCAACTCCTAGGAGAAAAGCTCTCAAATTTTGGAATTCTACCTTATAAGAGTGTTCATATATACCTAGGGACCTTGAGCCATGTTGTACCAACTGGACCAGATAGTTCATGCTAACAAATGTGATTTACTGTGAATGCCCATTTTTGCTCTATGGATATGAAGTCAGGGTAGCTGAGGTCAGTTGCATAGACACTGCATGCCCACATAACTTACCCCAATTAAAACCTTGGACACAAAACTTGAGTGACCTTCCCTGCGTGGCAACACTTCCCATGTGTTGTCACACATCATTACTGAGAGAATTAAATGCATCTGTGCAAGTCCACAGGGAGCAGACTACTAGAAGCTTGCATTTGGTTTCTCTTAGACCTCACTCTACTTACTTTTTCCCTTTGCTGACTTTAATCTGTGTTCTTTTCCTGTAATAAGCTCTAACAGTGAGTGTAACGATTTCTGAGTCCTGTTTGTTTTTCTACTGAATCATGGAGACTCAGAGTGGTCTTGGGCATCCCAGAAAAAGCCATCCACTTCTCCACCCATCATCTTCTTTATTCCTTATCACACTTCAGAGGGCACATGTATTGGCATATCCATTGCATGAATGAGGGATGCTAGGCTTCGTAAGGACAAGTGCCTTCCTTGACAATGTTTCAGGGGGACCAATGTCACCTGCATTCTAAACCAGCAGAGATTCAGAGTGATTAAGCAGTTGAAAAATCTAAATATCACCATCACGTGGATAAAGGAGAGGCTCAGGTGTGCACCACAGTGGGCTCCCTGATACCACACCCCAGAAATACAAGTGTTTCCACCCAAACACAGAGAGCACTGGAAAACCAGAGGTTTCTCTCCTTGAAACTAAAGCTTCCATCCCAAGCGTATGGTCTGTTGGGGAGAAGATCATTGAACTCCTTTACAAGTAGACAGATTTCAGAGAAGAAAGGGCACTTGCTCTTCTTAACAACTGTTGGAACACACTCTACTTCCATATGAAGGAAAGGTAAGGAGGCAAAGACAGGCTTGGAGCATGCCTCTAATTAATGGATGTCCTTGTGTCCGGAATCAGTGACGGGAGAAAGTTACTTGCATGTTACAAAAAGTAAGTGGTCTCAGGACGAGAATTCCCAGTGGTCATAGAGCCCAGGACACATCCCCTGACATCATTCTACATTGACTTCATGGCAAACACTGTGTCCCTTATTGTTGACTTAACAACTCTCAAAGTCTCAACAGTGTAAGGCACTGCAGATATTTAAAATGCAAAAAGTCTTAAGTAACCTTCATTGAACTTAATTAACATCATCTATTTAAGGAAAACAACTCCCCTCCCTTCAGACCCAGGACTGTTTCCCAGAGCCTGTACCTGACACTTAAGATAAGCATAAACCTTTGTGTACAAATTGCTTCCCATCATATCAGAATGCCACCAGTTATTCAGACCTGGCTGTGTCTCCACTTCCTGGGCCTATTTTACCTTTCCCTCTTTTGATGGACTGGTAAAGTGGTTTCATTGCTTCACCTGTTCATGTAATGAACATTTGTTAGGCATTAGGTATGTATTAGATGCTGTTCTATTTTCTGAGGATCTGTCAACAATGAAGTCTTCGCCTCCAAGGATTTACTTCCAGTTTTAGGAACTGGGGCACACTCACAAAGAGTGCAAATGTGTGTCTCAAGAGCCAAGACAGGAGTTTTTGCAGGATAAAGTAAGGCATTGATGAGGAAGTGGTCCATTTCCAGGTCACTCACCTCCTATGTGGACTGCAAAAACACTTGCTCTTCTGCCTTCCCATCACCTCCTCTTCCTCTCTCTGGCCTTCATTTGCCTCTTTTTGCTCCACTCCCCAATTATTCCCAACACTCACTTGTGATTTGGCTACTGTCTGATCCCTCACCAACAATGATGTCTTGGACCAGTTGCTCCACTGACCACTGGCTGGTACTTAATCTGTACCAAATTCTAGTGCCATTCCGGTTCGTGTTCGGTCTGCCTTGCAGCCTCCCTTAGCATCTTTTGCTGCAAGGCTCTTGCTGACAGAGCCCAAATTGTACCTCCAGAGACCCAGAGCCTGTGGGGCACTTCCTATGGCAAGCCTGTGCCCTGGAATTGCTTATCCATGCTGAAACACAATCCGCTCACCTCCTGGTTATGAGTCAAGATTTAAAACCTTAATGGTGTCTCATCGATTTCTTAAGGTCTGCTTAGAGCTGGTGTTCTGCTGTTGCATATTTTAATTGTTACCGTTTTGTTCTTGCATCCCGAGGTGATTTTACCAGGAGGAACACATGCTTAAAGAAGCTGAATTAAATACAGGCAAATCGCATTAATTCAGACTCCACTAATTCAGGCCAGACTAAAATATAACTGTGTTATCTAGAAGTAAAAAGATTTTCTAAATAAATTAGCAGAGGAAATAAGACTGCAGGGTGAGACGTTTCACCTGTTTAAAGGCAGTCTTCCCAAATACCTCCGAGGGATTCCAGAAGGGCCATCAACAATAAACAATTTCTTTTGCGTTTGCTCGTTAAAGCTAAATACTCGTTCTTCAAAGAATAATTTCCTACTTGGTGAACATTTTCTTTCATTTGTTAATCTGTAAATTTAAGCCTTATATATCTTTCTAACATATTCACCAAATATATCCCCCCATAATGCTAAATATATTACAAACATAACGTACCTACACATAAACATATGTGTGAATGCATTAAGAATACAATGAAAGCATCTTAAAATGAAAGAACATATTTATGGCTGGGAGGATTAAAGGTGTTTTTTTATTTTCGACTTCATACTCAGAAATATTTTCTGTATTAACTCTTATTTTTATCATCAACATAAAAAATGTAAATCAACATTTTCTAATATTTACCAGATCTTTCCCCCCAAACAGTTTATATGGAATAGAGCTAAATCATAGCCAGTATCCTTGAATAAAAAGACTTGGTGGGGAGGGTTAGAAGCTGGCTTACATAAGGTCAAAATTTATCTTCGTGTCACCCATGTTCGAAATGACTTGGTCCTGAAATCAGTTTAGAATATGGAGTGAGCCAAGACTGCTTCTTGTTTTGTATCAGAAATCATCTATTATTCTGTGGGCGGGATTGTGGTAGGGGAAGAAGGTAATGCCGCCTTTGTGTGTGTTCTCCAGGAGCTCAAAGGTGTCACGGTCAAACAGAGGCAGTTCACAGACAGCACAGTAGACCACGTGACTTCTCAATGCTGTACAAGCCGTAACCTAACTATCTCCAATAACACTCCCCCAACTGCTACTCGGTACCACCACAGTTATTGCGGGTGTATTGAAGATCTCATTTGTGCCTGGTAATTTTCCAGGCATTTTCTAGGCAGAATTTACTTTTTTTTTTTTTTGGCTACAAATAATCACAGATGGATGCTCAGGGATATCAAAAGCGCTCAGGTCCCCATAGCTGATACATGATAGAGGTAATGTTCAAACCCAGCCAGACAGTGCAAAGCCCCTTGCCCTGAGCCCCATGTGGCACTGTCTGCCACAAACCTGTGTACCAGACTGCATTCTGGCTGTCTCAAATATCTGTCTATCCAGGGACTAAGGACTCTAAGGAGTCCTTAGTGTTTGCTGGTCATTCTTGAAATTCAATCTTTGATTCCTGAGATAAACATGGATTTGGATTGACCAGATAATGCTCTTTGAGCCTGACATATATTTTTAGGCTCAGAGAAAGTGCATTGTATAGAATGAATACTGGATTAGTGGTTAGACATTTTGAATTTTGAGCTCAGCTTCTGCTACTGATTAAATGTATGACCTTGGGCTTTGTACTTAACCTCTCTAAACCTCAGTTTTCTATAAAATGATCAACATGGATAGCTGAGGAGGAGAATAAGTGAGAAAAAGTGTTTTCTAATACCTCAGAAACTTTTCTTTTTATTAATATAATTTTTTTGTTAAATTATTTTTTAATTTAAATTTTAGATAGTTTCCATACAGTGCAATATTGGTGTCAGGAATAGAATTTAGTGACTCATCCAGGCTCTGTGCTAACAGCTCAGAGCCTGGGGCCTGCTTTGGATTCTGTGTTTCCCTCTCTTTCTGCCCTCTCCTACTCCCTCTACCTCTCTCTCAAAAATAAATAAACATTAAAAAAAGAATTCAGTGATTCATCACTTACATACAACACCCAGTGCTCGTTACAAGTGCCCTTTTTAAAATCTTTTTTAATTTTTTTAATGTTTATTTATTTTTGAGAGAGAGAGGGAGAGAGAGCACGCGCACATGTGCATGAGTGGGGGAGGGGCAGAGGGAGAGAGAGAGAGAGACAGAATCTGAAGCAGGCTCCAGGCTCTGAGCTGTCAGCAGAGTCTGATGTGGGGCTCAAATTCACAAACTGGAGATCATGACCTGAGCTGAAGTCAGATACTTAACTGGCTGAGACACCCAGGTGCCCCACAAGTGCCTTTCTTAATACCCATCACCCACCCCACTTAGCCCATCCTCTCACCCACCTCCCTCCATCAATCCTCAGTTTGTTCTCTGTAGTCGAGAATCTCTTGTGGTTTGTTTCCCTCTCTTCTCTCCACCCACTTCCCACATGTTCATCTATTTTGTTTCTTAAATTCCATGTATGAGTGAAATCATATGGCATTTGTCTTTCTCTAATTGACTTATTTCAATTAGCATAATGCATTCTAACTCCATCCATGTCATTGCAAATGGCAACATTTCATTCTTTTTGATGGCTGAGTAATATAATTCCTAGTGAGTAGCATCTTGCCCTCCGTGATCCTCACAGCTCTAAGCATGCAATGCAGATGGTGCATGTGAGCTTTTATTTAATACAGACTTTGGTAGGCCTTTCTGGAAGAGTGCCATTTTAAACAAGGCATAGTCCTATTAGAGTCCAGGCCCCAATGAGGCAGGTGTTAGTAATTTTTTTCTCTCTCTCCTGCCCTAACTTTCCAAAGCCCAAAACTGAGCTCAGATATTTAATACTGATAGAATGATACCTTGATGAACAACCACTTAGAAAGATTACACTAACTATAATGATCCCAAAATTTCAGCATCATAACAATACAATTCTATTTATCTCTCATATGATACTCCAATGTGGCTTAGGTGGTTCTGCTCAGAGGCTCCCCTCTAGGTGGTAACTTGAAAATCTGGACTCCCTTCTTCCTGTAATGTATCTATCCTAAAGATGTGGCCTCTACAGGTCTCTGTGGAAAAAGAAAGAGAGGACTTGCACGTGGCTGAAGATTTTAGGAGCCGGGCCTGGCTGTGCTGTGTATCTCTTTAGCCCATCTTGTATTGCCCAGAATGAGCCACATGGTTCCAGCCTACTCAAAGTCTTACTGTACACCCAGGAAGAGGAAATGGAGTCTGAAAACACTGTGGCTTTTCTGGAAGCAAAGCGGAAATGCAGCCTCAGTATGCCCAGAGTCTGTCCTTACTGTATGGAAATATCAGAATTGTTAACCCATAGACCCTTGGGAACCAGCTTTATCAACTAGAGTACAGTGTTTATGTGCGATTTCTTTGCCTTTTGTCTTACACACAATATTCATTTCAAAGTGACTTAGGTCGGTATTTCCCTCCACTGCCCCCCCTCCCCCACCAACATTGAGGGTGCTTCGTACATTTGTGATATAGTTAGAGTCTCTTACCACAGAGTACATTCCTTGCTGGGACACCCCCCCCCACCTAAATTATTTTTCAATTTGCATATATTACACTTTGCTCTTTGTGCTATAAAGTTCCATGGGTGTTCCTAATGCAAAATGTCATGTATCAACCATTACAGTATAATACAGAATAGACCCACCTTTCAAAAAATCCCCTGTGCTTTACCTACTCAACGTTCCCTCTTTCAGTCTCCCCCTAGTTCACTCTATAGTGTTGCCTTTTCCAGAATGGCATATACTTGAAGTCATACAGTATGTAGCCTTTAGAGACTGGATTTTTCATTTAGCAGTATGTGTTTAAGGGTAATTTGTGTCTCTGATGGCTTAATAGCTTATTTCCTTTTTTAACAAAAAAATAATTGTAGTATAATATACAGTATTTTATTAGTTCCAGGTGTATAATACAGTGATTCAACAATTCTATTCATGACTCAGTGCACATCATATTCAGTGTCCTCTTAATCCCCTTCACCTATTTCACCCAATCCCCCCTTCTCATATAGCTTATTTCTTTTAAATGCTCCATTTTGTAGTGCCTGGGTTGCTCAGTTGGGTAAGCATCCAATTCTTGGTTTGGGCTCAGGTTGTGATCTCATGGTTCATGGGTTCAAGCCCCATGTCAGGCTCCACACTTATAAGCATGAAGCCTGCTTGTGATTCTGTCTCTCCCTCTCTCTTTATGCCCCTCCCTCCCTCCCTCTCTCTCTCTCTCTCAAAATAAATAAATAAACTTTAAAGATAAATGCTCCATTTTATTGATATACCACAATTTGTTTATGCACTCTCCTATTGATCTGTCACAGTGACCTATTGATTTGTTGCACTGACCTATTGAAGGACATCTGAAATGTTTGGTGATTATAATACAGCTGCTGTAAATATTCACGTACAGATTTTAAATGGACATGTGTCTTCAAATCACTTGAGAAAAAAACCTAGGTGTGCAAATATTCAATGGCATGGTAAGACTATATTTGGTTTGTCAGAAACTGCCAAACTGTCTTCCAAAGTGGCTTTTTCCATTGGTATTCTTAGCAGCAACACAAGAAAGTTCCTGCTGCTGCATATTCTTACCAGCATTTGGTATTGCCAGCTGTTTGTAGCAGCTATTCTAAAAGGTGTGTAGTGGGTAGGGATCCTTTCATGGCTTCAACTATTCAGGGGTCACAAGGAAAATAGCCAGCCATGGTTCAGCAGATCCTCATGGAATACATAGTATTTGCTCTAGATACAGGTGTTGGGGGTAGCTGGAAGGCGATGATGTAGGGAGAGATGATTTTCCCCATGATAACTGGATGAGCAATTAGAGTTGCTCAGAAGAAATAACTAGAAGCCTGAAAGATCATCTGGTGGAAAACTCTGCCCTGACACCATTCCCAAGGCACTGTAACCATGCCTTTGTAGTGGTCTCATCTGAGCTCATCTCTTGCATCTCCCCTTCGCATCCACCTCTTTGAAACATAGGTTTGCTGCTAGATCATCTCTGTAATCCTTCACGTGGCACAATGAGCCGCGTAAAGATAAACAGATCTAACTCATTACCAAGAGAAGCATAATCATAGAGGGATTCCAGGGAAACATAAGAGACTTATTCTTGCAGAAACAGACACATCGATCACTAAGGAGAGGAATGACCCCACGGAGGAGGATATAACAAATAATTAGATTGTAACAAATAAAAATAATAAACAAATAATCACAACTTCATTATAGAAACTAAATTATCATGAGAAGTACAAAAGAGAGAGTCAAGACTTCACTGAACACCAATGTGTGTAGGTTTAGAAAAATAATATAAAATAACATGAAAAAGCATAAAGACTAATAGTGACCAGAAATATGTAGTTACACATTCTAGAGGAGAGAAAACATATGGATGATGAATGTTTCTGAAAATGAGAACCAAATTAGACCCAAAAAACACACCGATATCCTTATAATATGACAGAAAATGTACTGAATTAAAGAAACACCTGTCTGTACCAAGTGAAAGGGTACAATTGGCCTTGGGAAAGTTGATTAACAAAGCCAGATATGAGACAAATGAGAGACATAGCCATATAGGTTCTTAAATTTCAAAGATAAAGAATGACTCCTGAAGGCACAGACAGGATCCCCTACAGAGAAGGGAATGAGGAACACCTTGGCTTTTGTTTCTGTGAGGCAACATTCACCGCTGGCAGACAGCGAAGCAATGCATACAAGCAATGTCTACTCTGGTCCAAGGGGCAGGAAATGTGACCCAAGAATTTTATACCATGCCAAATTGGTGTTCAAGCATAAATGCACCCAAAAGCCATTTTTATACATGGTGGAACTCAGAGGAAATGTCACCCATGAGCCTTTCTTGAAAAAAAGGCATGGTTATAAAATCTAGTCAACCAAGAAATGAGGCAAAATAAAATGCATAGAAAGGAAGAACTATGGAAGCAAAGTTCTTATTCACTCACTTTATTTTAATGTAGAACGAAGTTTAAAGAACTGTGAGAATCCGGGTTGCAGTGCAAAATATAGCTGCTCTAATCCATGAAAATATATATGAACAGGAAACTAACAAAAAATTGAAGTGGAAACACAGGAGGTGTACAGACATGTGTCTGTGTGTCCATACATGGGAGCTAATTTTTCTTATATCCCACCATGGTGGGAGGATTCTAAAAATATTACTTCTACTTGTTAAGTGGAGGAAAACATATTTAGGCATATTATTACTACCTATAAATATAACCAATAGGGTCTTTTAAGAAATCTTTCCAAGGAATTTTCCAACTTCTCAGAGGAAATGAGAAATACAAAAGGGATCAAAGAAGAGCATGTGAAAAGCAAAACATAGAAAATTTAATGGGCACAAAACTAAGAAACTAACATCAGATAAAATGATAGAACTGAAATAAAACCCACACATACTATTTAGTTACAATGGGACAAACCCACAGATTATTCAAGAAGATCACTGTATTGATTCATAAAGCAACATGAAGTTAGAAGCAGTTTGAAAAAGTGCCTTTGAGAGATCACAGTACTGAATGAAGACATATTATCCAAGGAAAAACATACCAGAGATTAAGTTGCGAGCATAAAATAAAATCAAAACCATGGGGGAAAAAGAACAAAGTAAGGCAAAGAAGGGGGTTTTCTTATGATATGTCAATGGGGATCTCAAAATCAAGACTTTTTATGTCTCTAATACCACAGCATTGATACTAACGAAAAAAATGTAGAAAATGTCAAAATTACATAAAACAACATTGACAGACCTTTTTAACTGAAGTCTTAGCTTAAGAATGACACTTCAAGTAGAAGAAAAGAGATGAAGAATTACCTAAATAACTTAACCAATGAGGGAGATGTTAATTTATATCAGAGGATAGTAAACACCTACTATTTACAAGTACCCATTGAACACTTATGTATTTCAATCCTTGTATTTCTTTACCATTAAAACTTTAGATCACAGGTAGAAATTGGAAGTCATTTTATTATTAAAAACTAAGAGAAATGAAAAGAAAACCTCAGAGAAATGACTTAAATTATTAGAAATAAGATAATATATAAGACAATTGGTCTGAATTGCTAGTAAAATTCAATAATACTTATAATTATGTTATATTAATATAAATTTAATGTAAGAAAATATCTGTTTTAAAAGTAATGATAAAGACTAATTTCCTAGAAATAAACTTAACAAGACAGATACAAGGGTAACATGAAAAAATTATATAAAACTATAAAACTTTACTCATTACCATAAAAGAAGACTATACTAAAAAAAAAACAATGACATCCCTTATTCTTGTATTAGAAGATCTAAATGGTTTAAAAAGATCATATTTTCTGATCACAATAAAATTATAATGGGTTGGTAGAGAAAGGGACAAAATCAGAATCCTCATCGATTCCACCCTCCTCTTTGAATGACCTCTAGAACAAAGAAAAAAGCACAGCTAAATGTGCTGAATATCTGAAAAATAGCAATAATGAAAATACCATACATAAGGCCTTATGTAATAAAGTGATAATTATGCTCAGGGAACTATTCATAGATGTATACACATTGCTATATTGAAAAAGCATGAGAATAAACGAATTAATTATCCAACTAAAAAGGTTAGGAAATGCAACATAAAATAAAAGGAAGGAAAAAGGTGGGAATTAATAAGTAAAAATCAAATTTAATGACTTTGAAAACATAAACACAGTAGAATAAATAAAATGAAAGTCAGCTGTTTGCACAAAAAATTAGACCATCCATTATCTACTACATTAAAAACATTTTTTTATATTTATTTTTGAGAGAGAGAGACAGACAGAGATAGAGACAGAGTACAATTGGGGGAGGGTGGAGAGAGAGGGAGACAGAATCCAAAGCAGGCTCCAGGCTCCAAACTGTCAGCACAGAGCTGGTTGCAGGGCTCAGGGCTCAGGGCTCAAACTCACGGACCATGAGATCACGACCTGAGCCAAAGTCAGACACTTAACCGACTGAGCCACCCAGGTGCCCCCATTAACTCTCTACTTTAAAGAGTGTATGTGTGTTTATGTTGAGCAGAGAGGAAGTGACTGTAAAAAGACAATATTGATTCCCAAACCAGATAATTAGGATGAAATGGAAAAAAGACAGATATATCCCATCTCTGAATATTGATTTAAAAACCCTAAATTCTTAGCAATTAGAGTCCATCTTCACATGAATTAACACATTAATACATTATAACCAAGTTGATTTTTTTTTTCACCTAGGAAGGAAAGAATTATTCAAGATTAAGTATGAATTAACAGTATTCAATATTTTACTAAATCAGGGAGAACACTCAGCATGTGGTTATCTCAATAAACACCAAAAGAGAAAAATGATCAGATTTGCCAATACCTGATTTTTTTTGGTGGTTAATAAAGTATGAAATAGATGGATACTTCCTTGCCCTTACATCAAACCAAATGTTGATATTTTGAAATAATGCAAGATGTTTCATTATGATAAAGAACAAGGAAGGGACATACCATGTCATCTATTATTTAATATTACTCTGGATGTATTAGCCATTGGATTCAGAAAGGAAGATAAGACACATAAAAGGAAAAAATAGAAAAAAAATCATTACATGTAATCACTATATATCATTAAAAACAGAGAAATGACTTAAATTACTAGGAGTTAAGATAAGATAATTGTTTAAAATTGTTAATAAAAATTCAATAATGCTCATATATTATATTAACATAAATTTAACATATGAAAATATCTCATTTATAAAAATAATCGTAAGGATTAATTTCCTAGAAATAAATATAAGATATGTATAAGGTACATATAAAAAAACATAACTGTAAAACTCTACTGATAACTGTAAAAGACTACCATAGTAAATAAAAAGACATGCTTTATTCTTATACAAGAAAGTATAAATGGCTTAAAAAGTCGATTATATTAATCTAAATATTCACGGTAACCCCAACAAATATATTAATATAATATTTCACCTTAGAACTTGAATATGTAATTCCAAAATCCATCTGGAAAATAAGCACGAGGAAACTTCAAGAACCATTTTGAACAAGAGAACACGAGAGAGGCCAAGCCCCATCAGATATTAAAATGCATTACAAGGAAATAGTAGTAAAAGCTATGTGCCACTGTAGTAAGAAAATACTAACAAATTAAAGCAACATCATAAAAAATTTCGAAATGGGCCCAAATGCACATTGAACAAATGAATTATTACAGAGTTTCAAATGTGAGGGAAAGATGGTTTATTGAATAGATTTTTTTTTTTGGACAACAGGCTAGCCATTTAGAGGGAGTAGCACAGTGGAAGCTAAATCCCCATCTTTTTTTTCACACCAAAATAAATTCTAGATGGAGCAAAGATCCAAGATGAAGTGGAGAATATAACAAGAAAAATATCAAAGAAAGTCTTGAGTTGGGATGGTCTTCATATACTTGGCCTAAAGCCACAAACTACCAAACTATAGACTATTAACTACATATACATAAATACTTTGTGTAACATTTAGAACCATAGCCAAAATAAAAACATAAGTCATGAGAATTTTATATGCAACACAGAGAAAATAGTTAATCCCCTTAATATTTAAGGAACTATTACCAATCAGTAAGAAAAAATAACTATTGTCCAATGAGAAACTGGAAAGGGCATAAAAAGGTAGTTCACAGAAAATTCCATTTATGCACAGACACAAATAGCCAGTGAACATGTATAAAAGATGGCCAAAATTTCTCATAATTAAAGGAAAACAAATTAAAATAATAATAGACACCATTTTTATTTAGCACTTTGCCAAAGATCAAAATGTGTTAGCAATTAAGTATAAGGGGAAAAAGACGTTATTGTGTATTGCTGATATATACATATATACATATATGTATATATATATATATCAGCATCATATATTTATTTCCATTTATAAAGCCATATTTTGCTGATATATAATATATAAATTGCAGATATAGATATAGATATATATCAGCAAATATATATCTCTCTCTCTATGTGTGTGTGTGTGTGAGAATGGAGAGAGAAAGAGAGAAAGAGAGTCAATTTGGCCACTTCAATTAAAATAAAATATGGAGGAGGCCACTTGTGGGGATGAGCACTGGGTGTTATATGGAAACCAACTTGACAATAAACTATTTGTAAAAAAATAAAATAAAATAAAATAATAAAATAAAATATGTACAGGTCCTTTTACCCAACAATTTAATTTAAATTTAACAACTTAACTTCTAACAATTTATCCTATAGACAGTGTTGGTCATATTTATGTAAGAATTTTTCTAATGTTCATAAAAGGTTAATCAAATTAATTAGTTACCATTGACAATATTCCTTATTATACCTTTTATCTCACTGACTTATTCATTCCATAACTGAAAGCCTGTATCTCCTCTTCCCCTTTACCCATTCCCTCCTACTCCCCATCCCTCTGGCAACCATCAGTTTGTTCTCTGTATTTAAGGGTCTGTTTCTGCTTTTTGTTTATTCATTCATTTTGTTTTTGACAGTCTACAAAAAGATTGAGGATTTTCTTATGTGCAATTACAGAAGGATCTTTAATCCACATTTAGAGAAAATTAAGATCAATGTTCAAAACAGGGTACAGTATGACCTCATCTGTTTTTAACAAATTAAATAAAGGGTATATACATATGTTTGCATGTACTTTCAACATTTATGGAGAGGTTCATACACACATATAAGCAATCCACAGTGGGGTTCTTTGGTGTGTAAATGTGAAGCTGACTTTTCAGGGAGACTCTTTTTTTTATTATTTTATTATTTAAATTATTTATATTTTTACCATATGCATGCATTTCTTTCATAATAAAAGTTTAACAATAGACAAAAGGGTCATTTTTTCTATGAACAAGTAAGAGCTGGATAACCATACTATTTGTAACAAATATTTTATACCTTAGTGAATCAGTTTTCAAATACTTACAATGTATTGAACAGTTAACTCCTGAACAATATAGGGGTGGGACCTCCAAACCCTACACAATAGAAAATCCACATATAACTTTTGACTCCCCCAAAACTTTACTAATAGACTACTGTTAACCAGAAGATTTACCAACAACATCAACAGTCAATAAACACACATGTTATCTGTATTTTATGCTGTATTCTTACAATAGCATGAGCTCAAGGGTAGCCTGGGTGGCTCAGTCGGTTTTAAGCTCTGGTCATGATCTCATGATCTGTGAGTTCAAGTGCTACATTGGGCTCTATGCTGACAGTTCAGAGCCTGGAGCCTGATTCAGATTCTGTGTCTCCCTGTCTTTCTGCCCCTCCCCACTTGTGCTCTGTGTGTGTCTCTCTCTCTCGAAAATAAGTAAACCTTAAGAAAATTATTTAAAAAAAAATAGAGTAAGCTCGAGAAAAAAAATGTTTTTAAGACAATTGCAAGGAAGAAAAAATACATTTAAAGTAATATGCCATATTTATTGGGAAAAAATCCGCATGTAAGTGGACCCATGTTGTTCAAGCTGTATTTTGACTCAAATAACTAATAGATGAATTATAAAATATTACATAGTGGTTAAAAGATTAATCCACAGAAGCATGCCGGTATTGTTTGGGGTTCTCCCTCTTCCACTAAAATACACACAATCTGTATTCATTTATTCAACAAAGCAACTATGTTCTAGGCAAATTACTCACTTTCCATAAAACTTGATTTAATAGTAAGGTGAAGATGGTAATAATAATATTGATAATAATAGTGATCATTAAATTAATATCCACCTCATCTATTATACTTATTAAATAAGCAAATGGCCATAAAGCTTTTAGCATAGTTCTTGATATAGGAATTACTTAAAATGTATTAGCTATAATCAAAAAGAACAGGAAAAAATGCCAGTCACCCTCTCACTCCAGGATTATCTATGAAGACATTACAGAGACAGACACACACACACACACACACACACACACACACAGAAGGAGAGAGAGAGAGCAAGATTCACATAAAGATGCAGACATATCTATTATCTTTGGAATGCAAAGTGGGATTCATGTTATTAAATACAGAAACTTGTTTTTACTCGTCGACAATACATTGTCAATATCTTCTATATCAATAAATACACTTCCACCCACACTGCCTTCTCTTAGTTCAAGTTCCCTTAGTTTTCTTGCCTGAGTTTTTGTAAGAATCCCCAACCTATCTCCCTGCCTCCATTCTTTCCCACATTCTTGTTTCTTAACTTCACAAACTCTTTAAGCATTCTATATTGCCCACAAGGTCGGACTCTACCATCTGGCACACCAGGTTTGTGGGATCTAATCCTTGTCTATATGTATGGCTTCATCTCCCATCACTTTTCTCCATGAACTTCATGGTCTTGTCACATCTTTCGTAGCAAAGTTAAGTACCGTAGCACATGCCTTTCCAGAAGGCAGTGTGACAGAATACACACATGGGAAGTACATAAACTTTGGATCCAGGCCAACCTACATGTTTCCAATTATTTATTTTATTTTATTTTATCTATTTTATTTTATTTTACTTTATTTTTTTTATCATGACAATTGCCCTCTTTAATCCTCATCCCATATTTCACTCATCCCCACACCCACATCTCCTCTGGTTACCATCAGTTTGTTCTTTATAGTTAAGAGTCTATTTCTTGGTTTTTCTCTCTCTCTTTTATTTTTCCTTTGCTTATTTGTTTTGTTTCTTAAATTCCACATATAAATGAAATCATACAGTATTTGTCTTTCTCTGACTGATTTACTTTGCTCGGCATACTTTCTAGCTCTTCCCATGTCATTGCAAATGGTAAGATTTCATTCTCTTTTATGTCTGAGTAATGTTCCATCGTGTGTGTGTGTGTGTGTGTGTGTGTGTGTATACATCACATCTTCTTTATCCATTCATCTATTGATGGATACTCGGGCTGCTTCCGTAGTTTGGCTGTTATAAATAATGCCTTAATAAATGTAGGGCTGTATGTATTCATATGAATTGGTGCTTTTGTATTTTTTGAGTAAATACTTAGTAATTTGATTGCTAGATAATAGGGTAATTCTATTTTTTGAACCAATCTACAATATAATCTTGGTTCCAACATCTACTGTAGTGTGGCCATAGGACATTCACCTGACCATATTTGCTAACAAAATTTGCTTTGGATGAGAGAAACTTTTCTTGTCTAAACATCAAAATAATTACTGGGTTTACAAGCCAGAGCACAGCAATAATTAACAAAAAGTACAGTATTCCCTACATAGTAATAATTAACTAAATGTTCATTCCCTTAGAAGAGCTGCAGTCTTTCTCACATCTGGACTTCTCTTTTTATTTCCACGATAAACACCTCAGTCCCCTTGTTAACTCTTACCTCGATTATTATAATAGCCTCTAAGTCATCTTGAAATCTCCGTCTTGTGCTTCCTTTATTCTTTCTTTCAGAGTCATCAGACCATGCATTTCTCTGACCATGTTGCTCTGCTGTTCAAAAATCTTCAGTGGTCTCCAGACTAAGCCCCTCCAGACTAAGCCCCTACATCCTTCCAATACTCTTCCAGCCCTCTGGAGTCACCCCTACCTTTGCCTGGGCTCCGGCACTGTCCAGGGAATATAGTTCCTGTTTTTAATGGCATAGCAGTGATATGCCAGCCACTGTGTCTAGCCCCTTACATCTGTTTCTCCTCATCATTATGGTCATTTTAGGACATATGATATAATAAGTTAAATGATTTTCTCAAGGCAATTTACCAAGTGAAGAAACAAAAAAAATCTTAAATACAGATGTAGATAGATATAGATACAGATACAGATACAGATATAGATATAGATAGATATATAGATATAGATAATCTGTCTGGCTCTAAAACTTCCATGCCATTTTTTGGAACATAGACCTGCATTGAAATACACACCATATATTGTTTTGTTCTGCCAAATAGCATATGATATGTTTGTTAATTTGTTAGGCTGGTTCATGAGGTTCACATGAGAGAAAGTTAAGAGACAAAGTATAAATGAACCAGAGTGCCAGGGGCTTGGAATACATATGGCACAGTTTGGATTCACTCCTACAGCAAGGGAGAGATTGGCACTAAATAATTACAACAGGGAAGCAAACAAGCTGAAGAGATAACCATTGGGAAGCTGATTTACCAAAGGAGGTGGTGGCTAAGGCAGAGAGGAGATGTCTGAGTGAAAAGATACTTAGAAGGTTGTCTATTTAACAAGTTTAGATTGCCTCTTGAGCAAACTCCATGCAACTCAGTGAAGTTCATTACAGCCTCCAATGTAACTGTTAAAACCAAAGTGAAATTAGTGGTTACTATTGCCCACAGGCCTAAGTTTATTCTGTCACCATTAGTGGGAATACAAGGCTTTCCAACAAGGAAAATGATCATTTTGCTTTGCTGAATTATTATATCAGTTTAAAAGATGCCAAGGTACAGCACTCACGTGGGTATATGAGAACCAGGCTTCCCATTGTAAAGGGATCAATATCTGTTCTACCAGCAGTGGCTACAAAGCACCTTTTAAAACTAATAATTGTGGAAGAGCTGAATCTTTCATAATAAAATCTTTAAAACCTGTATAAAATCCCTCCACAAAGCCATTTTCCTGGGGAGACCTATAATTATCGAAAGGCAAGATGGGCGCACTGTCCCATTTCACATAAACATGGATGGTACAAGCCTCGGCCAGGAAAGCTGAGAGTAGAGAAATAAAACCCAGATGAGAAAATGAACCAGGGTCAATTTTTCTTCCCAATGTACTTCATTGTATACAAATGATAAAGCATAAACAGCCTCTGATTTCCCACCAGGCTCTGATGCTCTTTTTTTTTTTCTTCTAAAAAGACTCTGCCTTACATTGAATCTCAAGTTCTATCATTCAAATATACATACCACATTCACCCTTGGCAAATTCTATTCAAATATACATACCACATTCACCCTTGGCAAATTCTATTGCAGTTAACCCTATTTTCATGTGACTGCTTCTTATTTTTCTTGAATTTTAAATTCAGGCATTTAGTTAGTATTCAGAATCTTCTTTTTTCTTTGATCTCTCTTAAAAAACCAGCGTGGCGGGGGTAATTATACCCCTCAAATCTCTGCTCAATATACTAGAGTGTACTTTGTTGTTCACAAAAGCAAAGAAAAAAAAGAATGTGGTTGAGCTCAAGTTCATCCTAACACCCTCTTAAGCAACACTCCTACTTTTAGCAACCTTTTCCAAGGCTTCATTTCCACAGGACTTGGGCAAGACTGGTTGTTCATTCATACCACAGGGACAGGAGAAGAAACAAAGGGCCAAAAAGTCAAAATTCTATGTGGCCTGGACAATCTGCTTCATCATCTGGTTCTGTTTCCATTTCTCTGAAATGAAGGAGTGGGATCAGAACTTGGAGATCAAATCATTTTAATCTCTTGTTACAACTTTGTTCAGTCAATAGTGACTGCTTCAAGTACTTCCTGGGTTCAGAGCGGACTCTAAGCTCAGGGGGAAAGAGTATCAAGGCTGATTAGTGATGTCTACCAAAGGCACAAGATGTAGAAATGACAACATGAATGCCATCTATTTTTTTTTTTTACATACTTGGGGTATGTATGATGCTTTTAGTTCCTGTATGATTCCTATTCTCTGTTAGAGAAGAAGAGAAAGATTTTCTTGGACTAAGCATGTAGATGTAAGAGTTGTGAGAAGGTGAACTCAATATTCCAGGATGAGATGACTAAAGGGATTTAAAAATTGAAGATAATCTAGAGGCAAATCATTGAATATGAGACAGGAGAACCAGAGAGATGAAGGTGGAGATAAATATTACATGCAGGCAAATAAATGGGCTGAAAACGGAGATTAGACATGTTGTCTACAGTTGGTTTCTCCCTGCTGTGATGCTTGAGAGACAGCTATGTATAAAGGATCAGGAGTAGGGGGAGGCAGAAGCCCAACCTCTTGATGTCATTAAATAAAGAATTCTATAATTCTATCACCCTAACAAATAGGAGACATTTCATGACATTCCTCAATACAGGAATATGACATCAAACCAAGGGCAATCCCCTCCAACACTGCCCCCAGGACAGATGGAAATATTTGAAGACATTTTTTATTGACACGAGCGGGATGTGAGGCAGTGCTACTGGCATGTTAAGGTAGAGGCCAAGATGGTGTAAACTTCCTCCAAGGCATAGAATAACCCTGTATAGCAAAGGATTGTCCAGCCCAAGAGGGTCAAGGTTGAGAACTCTGACAAAGCCCTACATGTGCTCTCTTGTGCTAAAGACTCCAGCGTTGACCAAACATATTTGATCTCCTCTTCTTTAACCCACATCTAGGCTGTGTTTCTTTTCTTTTTTTTTTTTCTTTTTTTAATGTTTTATTTATTTCTGAGAGAGAGACAGACAGACAGCATCAGCAGAGGAGGGTCAGAGAGAGGGGGAGACACAGAATCTGATGCAGGCTCCAGGCTCTGAGCTAGCTGTCAGCACAGAGCCCCACACGGGGCTCAAACCCACAAACCATGAGATCATGACCTGGGCCAAAGTGGGATGCTTAACCGACTGAGCCGCCCAGGTGCCCCCACTCTCTTCAACTTCTGATTCTCTACATTGGATTGTACTGTACAGGAAAAATAACATTAAGCTTTTATTTCATCAAGCCATTGAAAGTTGATGACTACGTGTTACAGGAATTAACCTACTTTGAGTAATACATCTGAAATATGACCAGTTGAACTGTGTGCTATTCCCTAGCATGAACAACAAATCAGCATTTTTCAACCTTTGTCTGTCTGTCTCTCTCTCATTTGTTGTACATGGATACATGCTTTATTAACTTCTCCTTTATGGCCTCTGTTCTAAGTCTAAGCTTCCCTGTTCTTAGGAACTCTTTTTTCCCATCCCTTTCCCCCATGTCTAAAGCTATTGACAGTCTACATTAGCAGCTATCATATCACAAAAGCAGAAGCAAAGGGATAAGTGCCTCCCCTTTAAATATCAGAATTTCTGGGATTCAGGAAGCATCATGACTCCGTAACAGATTACAAGGTTCTTGAATTACCTTAAATTCAGAAGAAAGAAAACTTAAGAAGCACTGTGCTATTCTCTGTGGGTCATAGAAATGTGTTATGTATATGATTGTCTTCAAAGAATTCATATTCTGGTAAAATAAATTAAAAAAACATAGAGAGCTATGATAAATACATTATAAGTATAAATAAATTCCTCTAGAAGTTCAAGAGAGAATACCATATATAATTAGAGACTTCAGAAAATAATAAATTGAAGCAGTGTCCTTTCATATGGGTTTCAGGAATAGGTAGGTTTTGACAAATGAGCATGGGGTGAGTCATGAGGCTATTGAAATGCCAGTTACACTAGGGGGCAGCAGGAAGTCTAATTGGCCAGAGTCTAGAGCAGCACCATCCAATAGAAATATAATGAGCCACAAATGAAAGCCAGGTGCAAGTTTTTTCAAAGAGCCACATTACAAAAGTAAAAAAGAAAGACAGTAAATCAATTTTAATAGTATATTTTAACTCTATATATCCAATACACTATTATTTCAATATATCGTAAATAAAAATATTTACGATATATTGTAAATTTTCACATTTTTTTTTCATTGTACATCTGTGAATCCTGGAGTGTCTTTCACATTTATAGTACATTTCAATTTGGATTTGGATGTACCTAGTGGTTATTATATTGGACAATGCAGGACTAGAAACCATGTAGGTAGAAGGCCGGGACTTTGTTCTTGAAATCACCCATGTTGCCCAGAGTACAATCATTTGCACAATGGTACTCAGTGCAGTCTGTTGGGAAGAATTGTTTCAGTAAGTGCTTCCACGGAAAACACAGGTTTATGAAGCTTCAGAGACAGGCTTTTCTGCCGTGATATAAAAGAATATGATGTACTATGGAAGAAAGTCTTAATTAGTTACCCCCCCACCATCCCCTTTCCTGAATGTCAGTCTCTCATATTCGACTTGGACATTCTAATGCCTAGTTTTCTGTCTTCTTAGCTGCATGAGATATATTGCAGCAAAGTCACAAACAGCACCCTGGGATAGGAGGTCTTAACATTCTCAGATTTGCTACCAATGTCACCAACTCTAGGCCCTGAATGATGGGTGGGTCTTCTGGAGTAAATCCAGTTGCCTAACGGTTGTTTTGGATAACTTCAGAACTTTTGGAAATTCTGTATTAATTTTTATTAAAATCAATGTCTGAATTTTATTTTTCTAGTTTTCAGTTTGAGCTCTGCCATACATATTTTTTATTTTTATTTTTATTTTTTATTTTTGAACCCAGTGCTTGTCCAATCACCCTCATCTTCTCAAATTGTCTGCAACTCCTTGTTCAGGGGCTCACTGCTTGCTTGATTCCAAAAACCTTCAAAATGATCCCCTGACTTAAGTTTCACCTCCCTTCATCCATTCTCCCCACTGTTGCTTGAGTGATGTTTCCAAAAATAAATTGGAGGGGGCTCTCTCTAAAAATATCACCATTACTTTGAGACCTTCTACAGAACACCTCTGTCAGGGGGCATTTTTGGCTCTTAATGAGATTTTGTTTTATTTAGCCATGAACACTATTTAATAAGAATGATAAAAAATAAGATTTGACACTTTGAGGTACCTTTTGAGTTCATCTTAAAACCGCTTCCTAGAACCTCCTCCCTTTCCCCTTTATGTGAATCTGAAACAGAGTCCAAGCTTCTTGCATTCACGACTTACAGTGAACTGATCTCAGATTACTTTTTACAGACTTATATCACACGAGACTTCTTTGGTGACATGCTTACTCTACTTACTATTCCCAAATGGGAAGGAGTAACAGCCAAAAGAAAAAAAAAAATCAGTAATTACTATGCACCATGTACTGGACTTCAAATGCAAGATTTATTTAATTCTTAATATGACCTGATGTGGAACTGGGGCTAAGACCTTGCTTATAGGGTCATAAAACTGGTGCATCTCAGGATGGGATCCCAACTCAGCACTATCAGGTTCTATAGCTCAAGCAGTGAAGCACTCACCTGTGTTTTGACATCTCCGTAATGGACTCACGGCCTTCCCATCACCCAAGTCTTCAGGTAGCAATACCTTTCTCATCCCAGCAAGTCCAGACCAAATGCTGCCTGCTTCATCTATGAGGCCTTCCCTGACATGTCCTGATAAATCAGTCCTATTCTTTCAATCCTACAGAGGGATTTAGCAAATACTTCACTAACACTGTCTTTGACATTGGTTGCTGTCTAAAAGTATTTGGCCTACTGGCTCTAAGTGAGTCACTGTTTCCTTGCATTTCAATTTCCTTTTTGTTTTTCTTCAATTGAAGACTAATAGAACTTACTTCATAGCATTATTGTGAAAAAAAAAATGCCAGTGGGAAAATACATGAGGAGTCCTTATTAGAAGGCCCAGAACAGGTGAAATGATCAATACTGGTTAGCAGGTAAGCCTATTACTAACCTCACCATTATTGTCACTGAGTATAAAGGAATTTGCATTAGACATTTGTATACCCCTAATTCCTAATATCATATCACACCTTTTATCCAGCAAGGGTTCCATAAGAGTCTGGAGAACTGATTCATAGTTCACTGCTATTTTTTCCATCCCTTTTAGACTTTAGCTCTATAGAGCTTCTAATAACTATCAGTGTTCTACTTCTTTGACCTCACAGAGATCTTTATGTTTTAAAATTATTTTTAAATGTCTCTGTATGCTTATTTTGAATATGCTAGCTCCAATTTATTGTTTGTTTGTTTCTTTCTTTCTTTTCCTACTCCTCTGCTCTGCTTCTGTTCTAAGGACTGAAAATGAAGTAAGGAATAAGAGAGGTTAGTTTCCATTTATGTGTAGTCTTACTTTCTAGTGGAAAAAAAAACAAAACACAAGGGCACAAGTAAATGCTCTGAAGAAAATAAAACACTGCAAGGTAATGGAGAATTCAAATTAATTAGGGATGGGGTCAATGGCTATTTTAATCAAGTAGAAGGATTTTCCAATGAGACCTGTATGATAGAAGAAATCAAAGAGACATATAAGAGTGTTTCCAGGTAAAATAGCATGTAATAGGTCCTGATTTGGGGATAGGTTTGGACTTTACCACAAATACTAAAAGGAGGCTCTTGCAGAGAGGGTTAGAAAATGAAGCCCATGAGGTAGGGGGATGCCAGTTCACATACAGTCATGTTAGAGACTAAAGGGTGGAATTTTTTCAAAGACTCTAGGGTTTCCATTGGAGATTTCAATACACAGTGACGTGATTCAATTTACATTTTAAAGGGATATCCTGGCTTAAGTATAGTGAGAAGAGGGTAGGAGGAGAAGAGAGGAAGTTGGAAGTACAGCTGGAAGCCATTGAAGAATTCCAGGTGATTGTGATGGTTTGAATTATGGCAAGACATGTCTGCACTATATAATATATATATATGTATATAATATGTATATAATATATATATTCTTCTCATATTTGTAAAAGTAGAGAGATCAGTTTATAAACATTCTGTGGTTCTCTCTCTTTTTTTCTCCTGGACTTTTTCTTCCTTCCCTCCTGCCTCTTCTTCCTTCCTTCCTTCCTTCCTTCCTTCCTTCCTTCCTTCCTTCCATCTTTCCTTTATTTTTGTTTTTTCCTCTCTCACTCTCTTCCTACTGTAGGAATTGGAAAACGTTTTCTATAAAGACCAGATAGTAAATATTTTCAGTCTTGAAGGCATAAATTACTATTACGAGTAGTTCACCTCTGCCCTTGTGATGCCGAAGCATCCTTAGACAATATGTAAATGAATGGGAGTGGGTGCATTCTCATAAAACCTTGTAACAAGAACAGGTGGAAGTTGGATTTAACTCATGAACTATAGTTTTTGGCCCCTGCCCTAGAATCTTATGAAGCCAAATATCATACCTCTAACTCTGTTGACCAGCAATTAAGTCAGTAAGTATCTCTAACAGACCATGACCATTTCTTCCTATTTTTCCTCCATCTCCTCATTGCTATTTTTGTTACTATATTTCTCTCTTAGCACACATAACAGCATTACAATGTTCTTATTGTTATCTAATGTCTAAGCCATGTTCAATATTTCCCACTGTATCAAAAATGTGTGTGTTTTACAAGTTATTTTCTCCAAATCAGAATCCAAACAAGATCTGCACATTGAATTAGGCAGACATGTCTCTTAAATCTACTTTGATCTATAACAGTCTTCTCTACCTCTTTATATAAAATAATTGAAATGGTTTTCTTTGAAGTATAATTTATGCAAATCCTAAGCATACAGCTCAATAAATTTCACATACCCATATAAGAACCTCACAAGATTATGGGCCAGATAACTTTGAACTGCATGACATTTCATTCCCTGCAACAGACCACCACTCTGTCTTTTGTAGTACAGATTGGTTTTGACTGGATTACTTATAAAATAAAACTCTTCCATCTTTTATATAAAATTGGCATAAATTTTAAACTAGGGTTTTTTGTCACATAGATATTACCACATTCTGTAGTTGTCTGATTGTATATTCATGGTGTCATCGTACATGTTCCTCTATCCTCTGTATTTCCTAAGATTTGAAAGCTATGTTTAGAGATTTGATTACATTCAGGTACGTAGATGGTGACTGGGACTTCCTGTTGCATCCCAGGGACACATGGTCTAGTGGTCACTTTTCAGTGACATTAAGACTGATTGATGCATTAGAGTACCATTGATCTGACTCATTCTCTATGAAGTTCCTCCTTTAAGTTCTTACCTAATAGTTTTAACAGCCATAAATATGTAATGCCTTGATCTGCATTGTTTCATTAGAATATAGGATATTTTGGAGGACAGTTAGACTTGATGTTAGATGGCACCAGAAAGTAGAAGTGAAGATTCCTAAGCTGAGCCACTAGGCAAATGTTGACCCCATTAATTGATTAGGGGATGACAAGGGTTTGATGAGGGAAAAAATCAAGATTTTGATTTTGGAGGATTACGTTTGAACATCTACTAGTATTCAAGTTTGTTTATGGAGTTTAATAGATGAGTCTCAAGCTAGAAATAGTTTATGACTGAATACCTACATTTGGGAGTCTTTAGTGGTCTTTGAAGCCTTGAGATAAAATGCAATCCCCAAGGAAAGTATACAAATAGAGACCCCAAATAGAGACCTGCTGGCAACTGCTCTATCATTTATGAATTTTTTTTTGTTTTATTTTAGAGAAAGAGAGAAAGTGGTGAGGGGAGGGACAGAGCAGGGGAGAGAGAGAGACAGAGAGAGACAGAGAGAAAGAATCTTAAGCAGGCTCTGTGCTAATTGTGGAGCCTGACATAGGGCTCAATCTCATGACCCTGGGATCATGACCTCAGCTGAAATCAAGAGTTGGATGCTCAACCGACTGAACCACCTAAACACCCCAAAAGTTTTTAATATTCAATGTGAAATATCACCTTAAAACACTAGACTATTCTTGTGATGTTACAGCTACAAGAGCTGACATATAAGATGCCAAAAAAAAAAAAAAAAAAAAAAGCAACATTTGGATTAGGTGGAGAGTTTGAAGTCAGAATAATACTACTGGGTGGGTTAGTGGTTGAAGTCAGAATAATCCTACTGGGTGGGTTAGCGGCTGTAGGACCCTGAGCAGCATGCTGTTGCTCTAGGCTCCAGCCTCCTAGTAGAATAACACTGTTCAAACCTAGTAAAGTAACAAGTGCTCATTCATTTGGAACATTCCCAGTTGTATTTTAGGATCCAGTCTAATTCTCTTATCTTAGAGAAGCTTTCTATAACTTTCTCAAACCGCCTTGTTGTGAATTGTGCTCCCCTGGCGTCTTGGTTCACCCTTCATCATAATTCTTTATTGTGAATCATTTCTCCTTTATACTGAAATTACCTTCAGGGCTTGATCAATGCCTAATATGTTCTTGAAAACCCAAGGACCTAGTGCTTTGTCTGGCACAAAGGAGGCACTCAGTAAATAGTGAGGGAAGGCAGAAAGGAAGGAGTAACAAATGGAAAAAGAATTAGAAGGAAGGAAGAACTGAGGAAGGAAGGAAGGAACGAACGAACGAATGAATGAAGGAAGGAACGAAGGAAGGAAGGGAAGAAGGAAAGAAGGAAGAATAGGGGAACCTCTCTTACTAGATGAAGTTTCTTAAGGTGAGAGGCATTTTCATATTCATTTCTGTATCTCCAGCTCTTAGCACAGAGTAATAGTGAAAATAACTGTATTACCCAACCCCCCAAATTATTGCAGGGCCATTATTATTTGCCAATATTTTATTTTATTTTACACAGTATTTACAGAAACTTTAAAACTTGGGTACTTTTTCTAAACATCTTTCAGATGAATAAAACAAAACTCAAAGAGGTGAATTCACATGCTCCTGGTTATTAATTAAAAGTGCTAGAAATAGAATTTCTTTCTTGTAAGTGTCCAAAATACCTTCATTGGATAACAACTGTAAAATATTTGTCCAACGAATGAAAGAAGTTACAACTCAAGTAACTGGAACATGAAAACTGGTTCATAACTGTTAGCTAATGTCATCCTTAATTTTCTATTCATTCCCAAGTAAGGCCTCCCATATTACCAGCCTATATAGGTCTTGCAATTGTTCATACTTATGTACTTATCATATCTTGCTCACAGAATAGTTCATACATTTCACTGTTGCTTTTAGAATCAATGGTATGCACCTGTGCACTGGGACAGTACCTAAAAACACTGTTACATCTGTCACTGTCTCAGCTCTAACGCAAGCAAACAGTAGGTGCTCCCTAAGTGTTTCTGAATGATTGGGTAGTTGTTAATTGAGAGGCAACTTCGTGCAGAAGAGGGAACAAGAGATTGACTCGTGAAGGTTCTAGTCCTCATTCAATTACCAGCTGCACACAGGAAGGGGGACACTTAATCTCTCCATGCTCTCCCTTCCGATCTATAAAATTGGGATGATAGTCTGTCCCCATAATTCTCAGAGGTATAGTGAGTTTCAAATAGGATAATGCAAACCACAAATTGCAGCGCAGATACAAGGTTTTATTATCCCAGTTATATTATATCCCTCTCTGTCTACTTGCCGCATATTACCACCTCCTCATTTAGGTGAACACTCAATATTCACCAAATGATTTTCCCTAAATCAATAATATAAACAAAGGAAACAAGATCTAGTAGAAGAGGCTCAGGAAATTGACTCTCAGGGTGTGTGTGCAGTATTGTCTTGGAAAGGTGGGTTGATATAATATGCCACTAACTCTCTAAGTCAGAGAAGAATTTACCAGAAAGCTTGCAAGTAAATGCATTTTCTACAATTCACTCTAGCACAGCAATTCTCGGGAGATAACACCATTAATACTCCATTTCAAATTAAAAAACATATGCTTTTTCCTCTCTTAAAAAAAAAAAGCCAGGGAACATGGCCCATTTTCTTTCCTTTACAAAAACAAAAGCTTTTAAAATGATAAAAATTGCCTCTGCTTGATAAAACAGCCATCTGCATCTGATTTAGTTAAGTGTTATTCTTGTATCTTTTTATATTATTATTATTGCTGGTTGGAGAAAACTGCATAAATACAAAGAGAGGTCTTTGCAAAGGTCACACAATTTCTACTTCAATTATCCTTAAAACTTTGCCTCACCTTCCAGCTGACCCTAAAATTGAATCTTAACCCTTAATGGAAGGATTTGAAATAAAGCTTAAGGAAACACTTCTAATTATTTATGTATAATATCTTGTCTTCCCCCTCCCCACTTTTATGATGTTGGTGGAGAAAGGATATTAAGAAACTTTAGAATGAAGAATAGCTTTTGCATTTGGCATTTATATGACCCTCTATTATTGTAATCATTTTTATTAGTTATTTCTCATGTCGGTTCTGAGAGAAAGATTGGATAAGCTTAGTATTCAGAGTGGGTGAGTCCCCATATGCTGTTAACTCCAGTATGATGGTCATAAACACCAAATGGCATGCCATATGAAACAGGCACAGGGCGGGTTTCCCAAATATGCAATTAAGATAACTCGAGATGGCATCATCTATACAAATGCCACAGCAGTTTCAGAATTAATCTCATGGAGATGGTTCCTTTGAGTTTAGGGCAAAGGAAGCAGTAGAGAAGGCTTGTTGATAATGCTCTTAAATGGGCTGTGCTGATATTAGCAGCTGAAGTCTGAAGATAATGCAGCTGGGAGAGAGGGGCTGGGTACAGTTTTGGTGATCCATATTGATGCTTGGATTGAATGAGAAAACAGTGACTGTTGTGATATCAGATGAAGAGTTAGAAGATCAAAAGACATGGACTTCAGTCCCCTTGCTCTACAACCTACAAACTTCGTGACGTGAATCTTGTTTCTTACATCTTTGATGATCCTTTTGGTCACCCCCCAAAAATGATAATGGCCTCTCAGAATAATGCTGGAGTTGAAAGCAGAATTGCCAAAAATTGGGCAAACTGGACACAGAGTTAACAGAGAGCCTTCTAAGCAGCAGGAGTAGCCTGGGCAAGAACAGTGGGGCACAGTCCCAATGTGTAAAATGCAGAGGCTCATTTCGTGGAATCTGGTAGGCCTGACAGAGGGCAATGAGCTTGAAACAGACCAGATCACAGAAGGATGGGGATACTGTGCCAGCGACTTTGCCACAAAGAACTGAAAAATCATGACTTGATTTCTTTTTATTATAGTTTTTTATTGGTTTGTTTGTTCATTTTTGGGAGCGGAGAAATGAAATGTTTAGGGGAAAAATTAATCCAATTAAGTAAAATGCATTGAAGGGAGAAAAGAAAAAGCAGAGAGACCAGTTGGGAGACTTTTGAAAAATGTGGTTCAACCATTGTAATTGCAAAAGAAATGGAAGACAGTGGAGAACTACGGGGGATGGGGCTAGAATTCTGCATCCAGCTCTTGTCTGCACGACAGATATACACAGGCGGTATGTGTTATCTGTTATAATTTCCTCTGCTGTGCTGTCCTTTGCAATTTGGAGATGACCCCTCTGATGGTGATTACTGTGTTGTGTGCAGCTGTGGCTGAAGAAAGTGACTTGAGGGAGCAGGATTTATCACATGAGTCAGAAGGCAGTCTTGTGGGGATGAGTCTGTAAGGCAGATTCAGACTTTCACCTAATAACCCCCCTTTCCTTTCAGAGCCTCCCACCCTCTCCTTGCTTCCTGTGTCCAGTATCCCTGGCTTTGTGAATGATAGAATCCTAGAAGTTTCGAGTTCCAATGGATGGGCTCATTAATGGAGAATGACAGGGATATTGGCAAACGTTGGACTAAAACGAAATGAGTTTATAGTGGCAGAGGACTGGGTTCAAATTGTGTTTCTATGCTACACTCACTGCATGAATGCAAGAGTTTCTGACCTTAGGCAAGCATAAAATATCTCTTGGCTTCAGTTTCCTCACTTGTAAAATTGATATACACAAGCATAAATTACTCGTATTATTGTGAATTAAATAATATAATGCAAAATGAGCATTCAGCACAATGCCTGCTTACAGAATGGAAGCCAACCAAATGTTAACTATTCCAGGAGTGTGGTGAACTTGGCTTACTACCACACTTCAGATTTTTCTCCCTCTCATTTCTCTGTCCCTCTCTCTCTCTTTGTGTCTCTGTGTCTATCTCTACCTTTGTCTCTGTCTCTCAGCTATAGTGACATCCACTACCCTGAAGCAGGTTGTTCTCCCCAGATAGCACCTTTCCAATTTGGCTATTGAAGAGGTACCATACTAGAGAGCTGCATAGTTAATATTAGGCAAAATTAGGAAGACAGGTGACATGTAGCCATTGCAGACTCTAATTTGTGACTTTAGAAGCAAACATCAGAAACGAGTTAGATTGTGCATGGGTGTACCATGAGAAAGATCTTTTAAGTGAACCATTTATTTTAAAATAAAACATACAGCTTTTCTATTTCTCAAAGGAACAAAATCTGTGAAAAGAGGGATGGTTAATTATGGCTGACATTGTGGTTGATTTTCAAACATTCTAGTCAATTGGACTAAGTCAGTGGTTCTCAGCCTGGAAGCAACTTCATCTCCAAGGGAACATATAGCAATGTGTGGAGATATTTTTGTTTGTCACCACTGGGGAGGGATGCCACTGACATGTGGTGACCCAGCAACGCTGCTCCTTCCATACACAGGATAGCATCTTTAGGACAAGGAATTATCTGGCCCTAGAATGTCAATAGTGCAATGGTTGAGAAACTTTGGTCTAAGCCAATCTTGGTAACTCTTCCCTTTTTGCCATTGATGGTTTCAGGAATCCAGCCAAAGCCTGTGAGTGTATCACATCCTTTTGGTGCTTATTATTCATCTTGGGGTCAACATACCTACTATATTGGCTAAAGGGAAGAATATATTTCAAGGTTAGGAATTTGTCTTCCCACTAGATGTAAATAAGGAGGCACAATACTCCATTTTCTGCTGGCCACAATCTTGTGAACTTTCAAAGAATGAGTCTGAGGATAAAGTGTATCTTCTGAAGACAGCATAAAAGAGAGAAGGAAATAACTCAGGTTCTTGAAGACGTTGAATCTATTCACCCTCAAATCTACCTCAGTTCTTGAATTTCATGCCATGGAATAATAAATACTATTTTTGTAGATGTCAGTTTATATCAGAGCTTTTCTTTTTTTCACCTGCAAACATGATTATACAAGATAAAACTATGAACAAGTGATCTCACACTTTTCCAGGAGTTCTACCTTCTTTTATGGATTCTCTTGCTTGGAATTCAATAGTTTCCAAGCAATATATTTCTCCAATTTAATATCCTGGCCTACCAGTATTAGACAGCTCTCCTTTCTTCAAATTTCATAATAGAGCTTAGACCTATTAGGATTAAACATACAAAAAAATTAATGCCAAATAAGAACAAAAGGAAAATAAACACAGGAGGAAAAAAAGTGATATTTTCTTTAAGTTTATTTAGTCTGAGAGAGAGCAAGAAAGAGAGCAAGCATGTGATTGAGGGGAAGGCCAGAGAGAGAGAGAAAGAGAGAGAATCCCAAGCAGGCTCCTCACTGTTAGCACACACAGGGCTTGAGTCCATGAATCATGAGATCATGACCTGAGTCGAAATGAAGGTTGTTATAAAGTCTCTGATCCCAAAGGCTGTCACAATTCAACTCAATTAAAAAGTATTAAGTGTCTATTAAGAGAAACTGAGAACTCTGCTAGGGGTTAAGGGTACATTGATTAGAAAAGGAAGAATTCTTTTTTCATGAAGAGGTCATAGTCGCACGTAGGGGGACAGATGAGTAAGGAGTTAATGAGAGTATGGAAGGATGGGTCTGGTAATAGTATATGGAATAAGGAAGAAAGACAGCCCAGAGGAAGGAATGATTTAGCAGGTCACTTTCCTGGTTTCTCCCTTTATCTCCTGATCTATTTTTAAGTGTGCAATTCCAGCATACAATTCACCTCATAGAATTAGATAAGCCACCTTGACCTCTCCATGATCAAGAATACCACAGATAAATTTTCATCATGCCTCCCATCTATAACTCATTCTTTTTCTTGCTTTCTGGTTTGAGAAACATGGTAGACAATGACCCCTTGAATGACTGTACCTTTCAGGAAAGAACTCTAATACCACACCCCCCTGGGTGAGGAAGGATGAGTAGAGCAACCATGCTTTACCTTCATTACATTCAGTGCAAAACAACAGATGATATGCAGTGTAAGAAAATGTGATCAAGATAACAAAAATTATACAAACACAGATGCAAGAGAGTCACACCCTCATAGACACACACTAGGGACACGTGGTAGAAATGCAAAGAGACATCAACAAAAAAATATATTTCTTAGGAAGAATCAATAAAAGTTAATGACATGAGAAATGAAAAAGAGGGTGGAGAAAAATGGAATCTAGTATTTGAATCGCAGATAACTTGGAGAGTAACTGTGTGTTAAGAGTGGGTGGGGAGCAAAGTAAGGAGGAGTCGGTTGAAGAGAGTAATGACTAATTTGTTCTGATCACATTACCTTCAAAAATCTACTAGGATTGTGGCTTACTTTGGAAGTATTGTCACATTTCAGGACTAATTAAAAGAAGAACACATGAGACCAGACATAAGGAGGGGAACTTAAGAAAAAAGAAAGAAAAAACAAGTCTTTTCCAAACTCTATCAACCAGTGGTCAAAGATATGGTGAGTTAATATGTTTCTCCTGTTTCCCCCCCACCTACCAATTCTGTCAAGCATAAAAAATAGACCAATTTGTCACTGTGTCTGCATAATGTCAGGATAAGAGTATACTGTTCCCTTCCCTTAGCAGAGGTCACTCGAAAGAGTGTCTCCAAGATTGTCTGAAGGAAAACAAATGAGCAAGCCCAGAAATTGGAGGCGAGGTGCTCTGCTGTGGCGGGGGAAATGCCAAGATGATGACTTTTGGAAAATTGCATCGGGTTTATCCAACACAGGACTGTTTTAATCACTGCACCGGGGGACCTGCTTCAAGGACGGATGGATAATGCATGTTTCAGAGAGGCTGATAGGGAGATAGTGCGGATCCTCAAACGTCTTGAACAGGCCATTAAGTGAGCAAACGTCCTTGCACATCTGCTTGGGGGTATGGGACTCAGAATTTTAAAGGAAACTTCAAGGTTCCCCGATGGGCTCAAAGGAGCACTTAGGGAGGCAGATTCCAGCAAGACTCTGGAAAGAGAAAGAAGGCATATTCTGCAAAGTCAAGCCCAGTCAAGGCATACTAGTACCCCTCACTCCCCACCCCACCCACTGGGAGTAACTGGAAGATGGATGACTGATATGCAGATGAACAGATACTCTGACACAAACAATGACCTTGCTATATTCTCATCTCCAAACCTTCCAAATCTTTCTTATGGAACTGAGGTGCCAAGAGTTTAGGGAGACACAATGGGATGGGGTGAATTTAATGCAGTGGGGAGAAGCTTTGGTGTTAAATTATCCAGGTTCATATCCCAGCTTTGTTCTGAATTACTTGTGCAGCCTTGGGCAAGTCACTTAATTGCTCTAGGTCTGGGTTTTGTCCTGCAAAGTAGGGAATAAGAGTTCCTATCTGATGACACTTGCAAATCTATGACATTACACAAATATCAGCTTCTGTGATTTTTATTATATGTACATATATATATATATAACATAGTATATATATAATATATATTATATCAAATACAACATATAGTATATATATTAGTGAAAGGGTTGTTCTTGTAACCATAGAAATGTCATAATGTCATATCACCTTCCTAGGTCTTGGTTTCCTTTGTTAAATGAGATAGCACTTTGATTAATGATATGCACAATAGTAACAACAGAACAATATTTAAGGAGCTTTCACTAAATGCCAAAATGATTCTAAACGCTATATATGTATTTACTCAAAAATTAGCTTATGTTGTATGTACCACTGTCTCCATTTGGAGGTTGAGAGAAATGACACCTATAGAGAGCAAGCTTCTCATTCCAAGCTGCACCGCTGAGCAGCTGGGATGTGATTTCATACACTGTGGGTTGTTTTGCTTTGTTTTGTTTTTAGAGAGCGAGCGAGAGGGGTGTTTGGATGGCTAGTCGGTTGAGCAACCAATTTCGGCTCGGGTTGTGATCTCATGATTCCTGGATTCGAGCCCTGCGTTAGGTTTGCTGCTGTCAACCTGTCAACAGGGAGCCCTCTTCAGATCCTCTGTATTCCTCTCTCTCTGCCCCTTCCCCGCTCTCTCTCTCTCTCCCTCTCAAAAAATAAATAAAACATTAAAAAAATTTAGAGAGAGAGAGAGAGCACAAGTGTGGAGTAGAGAAGCAAAAGGACCCAGGGATAATCTTAAGCAGGCTCCATGCTCAGGGTGGAGCCTGACACGGGGCTAATTTTGGGGCTCAATGCCATGACTCTGGAGTCATGACCTGAACTAAAATCAGGAGTTGGGCACTCAACAGACTGAGCCACCCAGGCGCCCCTGATTCCAGATATTGTAACTTCAGGGCATCTTCCCTAACTCCTCCAGCACCTTGCCTGATATCATGTGGCACCAGAAGAAAATGGAGCCTGGAAACAGGCTCTTTGCAGGTCTGTTTCTTGGTGCTAGGGATATATCTTACCTTCCAAAAAATAAAAAAGCCTTATAAATATCTTGTGGAGAGAAGCCCCTGATGCCATTGGCAGCTTCTCTTGACATTTTTATCTGCAAGGCTAGAAGGGAAATTGCTTCAATTTAAGGTAAAGAAAACAGCGTTTTTAGAGAAACTTCTGAGAAGGGAGCCATAGAGCCATAGATGGTATCAAAGGTGGAAGGGACAAGAGAGCGCATCCCAATCATTTCTCTCCATTTCAATATGGTGAAACTAAGATACAAAGGTGGGGAGAGTCTAACCCAAGCCCACACAGTAAGATAGGAGCAGAATAGGGGCTAGGACCCTGCTGATTCCCAGGCTCATGCTCTCTCTCATGCTACATGCTCAGTTGGCATTGGACACAGAACTCAGTATGGCATTGAGCCCTGCTGTGATTTTTTTTTTAACGTGCATGGGATTAAAACATGATGATCAAAATACTAACATATTTTCATTTACAGATTGGAAAAGCTGACTTTAAATAAGGTGGAACACCTGTATTGAAGCTAACACTTGGCTAATTGCTTAGTCCAAGGTTGGGGACGCAGCAGGTACTTGATCAATACTGCTTGAGTTAGACTGAATGGCCTGGATAGCAGACATATGACTCTTACGTTCATCTCCTAATTGTCTCTTCCATGTCAAATCCTCAGCCAAGTCAATGCTTTAAGGACACAATTTGATGTCCCCATTATTTGTGAATCAGCAGATGGATCATATCCCATTTGATGTGCAACTTGGAATCAAAAAGACTCTTCCTATGCTGTCGTTGAAAGAAGGGTTAGCACAATTCCTGGCTTATAGCAACTCCCCATAAACATTAGCTATCAGCATTGTTGCTCAGAGAGCTCATAACGGTCTCTGGGGATAAATGATGATGAATGAAGAATGCCTATTTTCTCCAGGAAGCCCCCAAATAAGGAGGAAATTGTCATATTAACACATAATTATGACTTTACAATTATTAATGATGAAATCACATGGACTTGTTAAAAACAGGTGGATTCTAAAAGGGGGTAGTTGGTTAATTATTCAAAGCTGTGGAAGCAAGTTCAAAGTAGAGCTCACAAAGAGGAAATGCTAAAAATAGGGTTTTGATAGGGGAGTAGGAGCAAGGAAAGTTACCCCAGTAAGAACAAACCACAAAGAGAAAGCATAGGGCTTGGATAATTTAGGTACCTCATGAAAACATCAGTTATAGAACAGAAGTATGTGCATGTGTCCGTGAAGGAGAGGTGTTGAGCAGAGATGAGGTTCCGCACTAGGAAGGGGCTGATTCAGGGAGATTATTTATGACAAAATCGGACCTTAGCTTATAGACTGAATGCAACTGGGAGCCTTCATTGGGTTTCAAATGAGACAGTAGCATGGTCAAATTTGTATTTTAGAAAGACGATGCTACCAGCAGCATAGTTATTAGAAAGGAAGGCAGAAGTTGCAAAGGAGAGGGAAGCATTGTGAGGCCATTGGAGAGAGCATAGACATGACCCAGCAATCTCACTTGTGGGTTATATCCAAAGGAAATGAAAATAAAATATTGAAAGGATATCTGGCTGCCATGTTTATTGCATTATTCACAATAGCCACGATATAGAAAAACCTAAATGTCCCTCAACAGATGAATGGATAATGAAGATATGATACATATATATACACACATATATATACATAATATGTATATATAAAACTGTATGATATATATAATATATATATGAATATATATCATATGGAATATTCCAAAATAATGGAGTATTATCCAGTCATGGGAAAGAAGGAAATCATGCCATTTGCAACAACATGGATGGAATTTGAGAGTGTGATGATAAGTGAAATAAGCCAGATAGAGAAAGATCAATACTGCATGGTATCAGTTACACATAGAATCTAGAAAAAAATAAGTAAAATTCACAGAAACAGTAGAATGTACTAGAAAGTTGTTGCCAGGGACTGGAAGTGGGAGAAATAGAGAGAGGTTGGTAAAAGGGTATAGGTATAAGATGAATGAGGTCTGAATATCTAATGTATAACGTATGACTACAGTGGATAATTGTATTGCATATTGAAATTTGCTGTGTGGAATTCAAATGTGCTCACACACAAAGAGGGTAGATATGTGAGGTGATGAGTGTGCTAATAGATGGGGGAGATCCTTCAGAATGCATAGGTATATCAAATCGCCACAATGTACATTTAATTATCTTACAATTTTGTCAATTATACCTCAAGAAAGCTGAAAAAAAAAGTAATGTCTTTAGAACAGATTTAGAAAAATATGTAATTTAAGTTTAGCAGTTTATCTTGTGCTTACTTAAATCTTGTGGATATTGTCTTGAACATTTAAGTATTGAAATCAAAAGACAATAAAGAATAGGGAATATTTTTAAAAATTAAAAAAAAAAAAAGAAATAACACACACAAGAGATAATAGAGGCCTGAACAAATTGGTGGAAGAGGGGAGAGACAGACAGAAACTTAGGAAACACACCTGACAGGACTTGGTGGGAGATTAGATGGAGGAGACAAGGGGCGTGAGCGAGAACTCCCCTTCCTTTGCTTGTGGATGAAATGTGTATCCCAGCAGCCTCCTGACCTCTATTCTGGCGTCCCCTTCCTTCCAGCATGGCTATGCCACAGCCCCTCCTTTGTAGGGGCCAGAACTTGTAAAAGCAGATTGCTCTCTTCCCAGAGCCAGATATGAATGCGGATCCTGGCAAAAATCTTCCTCCTCCACCTCTCAAACCTGTGGTGTTTATCACTTGAGCTATTTGTCTTTGCCGAGCGAACATGACCATCTGTTACTATAACCCAACTATGAAAAAGAGAGGCTTTTATTTTTCCCCATGTCATTTTGTACTGCTTGGGTGACACCTCAAGGAAGAAAAAAAGGCAGAAAGCAACAACAAACGGCATCAGTGATGAAAAGGGTGAGTCGAAGCTTCCATTCCTCACACATTTTTGCAACTCCCCACATAAAAGGACCCACAAAATGTGTGGTAATATCAGTGCAGATAGTCATCCAGCTGTCTGTGTGTATTGTGTCCCTCACAAGTGAATTTTTTAAAATTCTTTTCTTTTTTTTTTTTTAATCTCCTCAGCTGGCAACAAATGGTATAAAAGCAGGCTCCAAGGTCAATAACTTTTCTGAGTCTCTCTTTAACACACACAGTACCTTAGCCCAGGTTACTTACCTTGTCAGCTCAACCTCTCTATAGTACAAACTCAACCTACTTTTCCCTCAAAAGCTTCTACTTTTCCTCCTCAGGTATTGAAAGCCAGTACCAAATGCAATTACCGCTAATTCTCAGGACAAGGTGTGCTCTTTTCTAGATCTATTTTCTTAGTGCAGAATATCCCTTTCCTGCGCCCCCTCTTGACTCTCAGCTCCAGCCTCACTGACCTCATTTCCATTCCATAAGGGAACCACGTTCCCTCTCTCTTCGGGACCTTTCCTCTACCTCACTTCCCCCCACCCCTTAACCCAGTTAATGCAGATGTCAGCCCAGGCATCACTTCATGGAGGAAGTAAGCCTTCCCCAATCATCCTTCACCATCCTCACCGAATTATATCCACTCACACTGTACTTTTCTTATTACATAACAGTTACAGTTATTTGTAATAATACATATACATAATCATTCATTTAATAGCTATGTCTTCCATAGACTATAATCTCCACAATGCCCAATATACTATACAATAGTATCAAGCCAGCTACACAGTAGGATTTCAATGACTACATACTGAATAAATGAAACATACTGAAAAAATGAAATGAGAAATTAACGTATTAATAAATGAAGGTAAGAAAATCTTATTCACTCCTGGGGCACCTGGGTGGCTCAGTCAGTTAAGGGTCTGATTTCATCTTAGGCCATGACATCACAGTTCCTGAGTGTGAGCCCTGCATCGGGCTCTCTGCTGTCAGCACAGAGCTTGCTTCATATCTTCTGTCCACCTTTCTCTCTCTGCCCTTCCCCTGCTCACACACACTCTCTCTCTCAAAAATAAATAAACATTAAAAGAATCTTATTCACTCCTCAAGGACTATCTCTAATGCCATCTCCCCTATACAGCTTTATCTTATACTTCCTGATACTTGCAATCTTAAAAGTGCTGAAAGTGATTTCTCAGTCATTTAGACATTTAAAACGTATTTGTTGTGGCTCCTTTGTGAAATGTTTGAGAGATGGCTGCTATTGCAATAGGGATGCTATTTTTGACTTTCTGATTAATGGCAGAATCTAAAGCAAAAGCTTCCCTTAAAAAATGGGCTTCTCTTTTATTTTCTGGGGTTAGGCAAAGATAAGGCTTCTGAAAGCTTTTCTGGCCTCATCCATTAAGTAGAGCCTTCTAAAGCACCTCTGAGGTATGTTCGGACTTTGTGTACCTATTTAAGTGCTTCATTTAAAGATAAGGAATCTGTGATCCCTAGAAGTCATCAGCAACTTCATGGCCAAATTTGCGCAAGAGCCCAGGTCTCCTGACTTCTAGTCTAATAGTTTCTTTAATCTCTGTTTATTGTCATATAAAAACAAACAGATATGGCCAAGAGAGGGGGAAAAAGGACAGCTTATGTATTGCCCTCAATTGCAGCATATTCCTAAAATGGGACAGACATAGACATTATTTATCCTGGATGGTGGATTCCAAGTTTAATAAAGCAAACCTTCTTGCCAAAAACTGGCAGGATGATTCTCTATAAAGTTGCGAAGAATCGCTAAATTAGCCACATCCATCACACATTGACATGTTCCTGGGATGACACAACACCACGAACAAGAGGCCCTTAATTTAGATGTCATTAATAACCAAAGCAGATATTACGAAGCAAAATACTCATGAAAAGACCTTCACAATTTTAGAGCTTGAACTTGCCTTGGAATCGGTACATATTTTACTTTAATATATGTGTGCAGGAGAGATGGTAATTGAGGCTGTCTTAGGTTCAATCCATTTTAGCAAGACGGCATGGTTTGTTGGGAAGATATCTGCTCTGACACTAATTTGCTTTGTAAACTTGGACAAGTCAACTCTCTTCTCATTTTACCATTCGTAAAATAAACTCTTGGATTTTAGCTTAATGGATAGGTTCTCCATAAATAACCCAAAGTCTTTGCAGTTCACTTGAGCACACAGTTAAGTCCTACAAGGTGAATGGCACTGTAGTTGGTGGTTTAGACACAGGTGAGCAAAGCCTAATTCCTTGCTTCAAGGTGTTCAGCACCTGAAGAACAGGGCTGATCTATAAATAGCCACCTTAAATGAGAGTAATAGAAAACAAGGGAAACTCGAAGTCATGCCAGGAAACAGAAAGAACTTTTAACTGTGGGTAGAAAGGAGTCATTTAAATGGCTGAAAGAATACGATGTACAACTCTTTGCTAATAAACTCAAAAATATCTAGAAAATTATTCTCTAAATAAATATGAATTATCAAGGTTGATGGAAGCATATGTTGAACGTCTGAAATGCATAGTGATCATGAGTGAAATGTACAAATCATCCAAGTAATGTAGAGACAGAGCAGAGCTCAGAATTTTTAATGGAAAGATTTTGAAATCTTTAAGAAACACAGTTCCTATGTAACTTCTATACTTCCTAAGTACATAAAAAAGGAGGGATGCTTTTTAATATATTTTACTAACTTGTAATAAAAACGATACTTATTCCAAAATGTGAGAAATAAAGTATGTAATTTTACCTACACTTAGAAATGGAAAACAGCATGAAGAAAATGCTATTCAATCATGACCAAATGGGCGACCTAGGTGGACCTCAGCGGTTGAGGGTCCGACTCTTGATTCAGCTTAGGTCATGATCTCATGGTTTATGAGCTCTAGCCCTGTGTCAGGCTCCATGCTGCCTGGGATTCTCTCTCTATGTCTGTCTGTCTGTCTGTCTCTCTCTCTCTCTCTCGGAATAAATAAACTTAAAAAAATAAATCAAGACCATGACTTCCAGTAATAGCCATATGATGAGGACAGGTGATTTCTTAGACAAATAATAATGATAACAACTAGACAAAGTTAATAAAAACCACCATTTGGAGACACTACAAAATAGTACAGAGCAGTTCAGAATTGGGGAAGAGGTTCTACTTAAAGATTGTGATGGAGCCAAAAAAGAACCGTGGTTCCAGGGCTTTCTTACATACCAGTGCTGCGCAACCCACACAGAGCTCCAATAGCAGAGAAATGGAAGCCCTCTTGGTTGGAGGTGTTAGAGGCATGAATGGGAACTGTGTGAGGAACCAGAAAATTTAGGGATAAACCTTAACTCATGAAAACCACAGAGAGAGTAGGCCCCTAAAAATCAGCCCCAAACTTTGGGGCTACATGTCTAAAAAACCAATAACTTGAAGCCAAAAAAACCTGAAAAAAAAAAGATATGAGTTGCTGCCACACCAGGGAGAGAGAACAGCCAAAGTAACTGTGGATTTGAACTGATAATACTCAGAAGAGCATGACAGATTCCACAACCGCTATAACTAAATTTCCAACCAAAAAATGCAAAAAAACAAAAAGTATGAGCAATATGTAAGAAAACAAACAAATCCATAAAACCCACTCAATGGAAACTGACTCTGAGTCAGTATTTAACTGCTGGAGTAGAGCAGGCAATATCATCAGCATGACTAATATAAATACAAAGATTTAAAGGGAAATAAGTTTGGGGCTTCTGGGTGGCTGAGTCTGTTAAGCGTCTGACTTTGGCTCAGGTCATGATCTTGTGGTCCATGGGTGTGACTCCTGCGTCAGGGTCTGTGCTGACAGCTCAGAGCCTGGAGCCTACTTCTAATTCTGTGTCTCCCTTTCTCTCTGCCCCTCTCTTGCTCATGACCTGTCTGTCTCTCTCTCAAAAATAAATAAACATTAATTTTTTAAAAAAGGGAAATAAGTTTGAAGAATTAAAAGGAGATATGGTATTAATGAATGAACAGAGAAATAAAAGATATGAAAAGGAATTTTTTAAAAATCTAGATCTGAAAAGTAGAACAACTAAGATGAAAAAATAAATCATTAGATGGGTTCAAAAATAGATTTGAGATGGCAGAAGAAAGAATCAGTAAATATGAAGAAAGATCAATAGAAAGTTTCCAATCAAAATAACAGAGAAGAGAAACATGGAAAAAAAATATAAAAAGCCTCAGAGACCTATGGTCAGTCTTGAGCAGTCCAACAAATGAACTCCCAGAATGAGAAGACAGAATGGGGCAGAAAAATAGCAGAAGGTATAATGGTCAAATTTCCCCCCAATTGTAGAAGAAAACACATTAATTTACAGATCCAGGAATCTCAACATCCCCCAAGAAGTATACAGATGAAAAAAATGAAACAAAATGAAACATGCAAGTATCTCACAGTAAAAATACTAAAAGCCAAAAAAGAAAAATTGAAAGCAGCAAAAATAAAAACAACACATTACAAGCAGAGACATAATGATGATTAACAGCTGAATTATCATCAGAAACAATAAAAGCCAAAAGATATTGGATTTAAATATGTAAGGTGTTGAAAGAAAAAAAGGTGTTATAAAGACACATTCAGATAAACAAAAACCAACAGAATGCATTGCTATCAGACACAATTTAAGGAAATGTTAAAGGAAATCTTTCAGGTTGAAAAGAAATTATATCAGATAGTGACTTGTATGTATAGGAAGGAATGAAGAACACTGGAAATGGTGAAAAAATATATATATATTTTTTTCTTATTATGACAGTTTAAGTCATCCAAGAATTAGATACCTAGATGGGTTTAGATGTGATAGATTATTTTAAGGAAATGTTCATGAAGAATTAGTAAGGAGAGAACTTGAGTAGGCAGAGAGCCTTCAGCCTGTAGTGCAGGTCCAGCATCTGTGAATAAAGAGAACAAAAGGTGGATGTAAATGTAACATAATAATTACATTAACAAAAGATGGATTGACAAAGCTCAGCCCGCAGTACATTTCAGAGAAAATTTCAGCCAGGCTGCCTGTCAGAGTAATCGCACCTTGGGCAGGAATGCACCAGCACTAATACTTCTAATATTCCTAGCTTGCTCAGTCACTGGTTATGAGCAGCCTGGGGGAGGCATTACCTCAGTGTTCATGGGAACAGCACCTGGAGGTGTCAGTTAACTATGACCCCCTCAGCATGTAGTCTTAAAGGAGATCAAATCAACATATCTCCACAGTCATCATACTTGATTCCTTTAAAGATTTTTGGTTATTTAAGGCAAAAATTGTATCACAAGCATTGTTGAGTGTAACATAATAATAGATATAGATGTAGATATATGTATAGAGAGCTACAGATAGGTGTTATAGGTAATATATGTATAGGGATAGGTATTATAGGTAATACAGGGATTATCTCGGTCTACTGATTTACATGACAACATATGTGGCAAAATAATACAAAGGATAGAAGGAGGTAATCAGAAATTTACTGTGGCCAGAATCATTCTTTTTATTTTAGCCAGAAGAAATCCAGTGTTAATTTTAAGTAGATTGTGATCATTTAAATAGACATTATAATTCCTAGATCAAGAAATAATAATGAAAGGAAATGTAGTCAAAAATTCAATTGTGGATTTCAAATGGTATACTTGAAAATATCTGCTTAACAAAAAAGGTTGAAGAATAAAACAAGGAATACTGGAAAACAAATAATAAAATTGTTAAACCTAATTCCAACTATTTTAATAATTACATTAAGTGTAAATGAATCAAATATTCCAAACAAAATCTAAATTGTCAAATTCAATACAAATTTCAGATTCAACTGTATGCTGCCTTCAAGAGATACTGTTTAAATACAAAGACACAAATAAGTGGAAATTAAATTTACAGAAATAGGAATCATGCATGCATTAAGTATAAGAAATGTATAGTAGTTATACTACTATCAAAGTAGACATTAAAACAAATATATTTCTAGAGAAAAGGAGAGATACCTTATAATAATGAAAGGATGACTACAATAAAAAATAAAAATATGTTATTGACACATGTTTAACAACAAGGCTACAAAGTGTGTGAAGCAAAATCTGGAAGGAGAAATAGACAAATATTATATCTGAGATTTCAATACTTGTCTCTTATTAAGTGATAGAACAAACAGAAAGAAATTCACCAATATGGAAGATATTACTACTGAACTAATCAAACATTACTAATTAATTGAACTAACTTGATGTTTCTAGAATATTCAATACCCAAACAAGAGATGACACTTTCTTCAAGCATACATGGAACATGCACCAACACAAGTCATTGTTTAGACCATAGAAGTCTCAATAAATTTAAAATAATAAATTTATACAAAACAGGTTTTTTAAGCATAATTATATTTGAGATCAACAACAGAAAAAATCTGGAAGTTACATATTTGTAAATTTAAATAACACATTTCTAAGCAACCAATGGATGAAACAAGAAATTACACAAAATTTTAAAAATATTTTGAATTCAAATATACATGAAAACATAACATATCAAAAGACTATGATATTTTGATTATATCAAAAGATTATGATATTTTGCCTATATATTTAGATATAGGCATAGATAGATATAGATAGGTATTGCAGTAATATAATATCAATAATGATAACATATCAAAAATCAGTGCTTATAGGGAAGTTTAGATCCTTAAATTATTCATTAATTTAGAGGAAAAGTCTAAAAACATTTATCTAATCTTCTTTTTGAGGAGGTTAAAGGAAGAGAAGAAAAGTAAGCCTAAGGTAAGTAGAAATAAAGAAATAACAGAGGTAATCAAATGTTTAAAAATTGAACAAGTAATAGAGTAAATCACTGCAGCCAAAAGCTGGTTTGTTTTTGGGTTTTGTTTTGTTTTTGGAAGTCTACAGAGTTGAAAAACTTCTGGCTTGACTGATCAAGAAAAAAGAGAGAATTCCCTAATTACCAATATCAGGAATAAAAGAAGGCATCATTTAGACACCACAAACGTTGAAAAATAAGAAGTGAATAATATGGACTACTTTAAGCTAATAAATTTGATAATATAAATAAAATGGTCAAATATCTTGAAAGGCAAATCACATACAAAGAGAATTCCGCTCAGCCTATGATGCAGTAGCTTGTGTGTAAGACCAGTCTCCCACAAAGAACAAAATAGAAAAAGAAGGAGGAGGAGAAGGAGAAGTAGGAGAAGAAAATTTTAAATAATGTTTAAAAAAACACAAGACAACTAAGTACTGAGGGAAATGAGACTGAAATTCCAAAAATCAGAGTGAAGAGAATCATGAAGAGGGTAGCTCACATACAGCACCCACCCACATTATTCTTCAGGGCATTGGCTAATTATTGGCACGTGGAGCCAGATGCCCATTCCTGAGTGGTAAAGTATTCAGCAGAACTGTTGGTGGACTCATAAATCTAAGAAGAAGAAGAAAAATGCCTTTGTGACTGCCAATGCAGCCAAGACCTAGGGAGCCAAAATTCTAATGAAAGGAACAGTTCACAGAAATGAGTATAATTGTTGGTTTCTCCTTGAGGAATTTACTAAATTCTTCAACTGTAGAGGTCAGGTGAACAGTAAGCAGGGCATAAAACTTTTGAGTATAAAATAGTTTTCTTTAAGTCTTTCAGAGATTACCAGATAAAAATTGGAGATGAGAACCCACAAAAAGTTCTAGGCTATGGGCTGGGGGACCTATTAAATATCCAAGGACCTCATTTGGGCCCCCATGGAAACCTTGAATTAAGGAGTGTGCTTAACCAGAGGTAGATGAAACTTTGTAAGACCTGCAACTCTGCTTCACATCAACCTTGTTTCTGGTCAGATTATGGTGATCAACATCAGTCTATTTTCTACCAAAGACAGGGTAAACATCTCTGGAGGAAAATAAGATAGTAGCGTTTGATTAAAAGTTATCTGGCATGTTAAGAAAGGTGACCAAAGGAAAGACTAAAACAGAAAGATACCCACTAGTGACTCAGTTTTCAAAGGTACCAGAAATACAATAAAAAAGAGTTACTTTAAAAAAAAGTTTATTTATTTATTTTGAGAGAGAGAAAGAGTATGAGTGAGTGTGAGTGGGGGAGGGGCAAAAACAGGGAGAGAGTATCCCAAGCAGGCCCTGCACTGACAGCATGGAGCCCCACACAGGGCTCTAACTCATCAATGAGGAGATCATGACCTGAGCTGAAACCAAGAGTCGGACGCTTAACTGACTGAGCCACCCAGGTGCTCCCAAAAGAGCTACTTTTTGAGGAAGTCCCTTAAGTATATACAGATGGAAAAGTATAGTAAAATGCATTATTTCAGACTTATGTATATGGAGTCTGAATTTACAGAAAACCTAAGTAAATAGAGACATATATAAGTTTCGTGCACAATAGATTCAATATATTTCCCATGCTGACCCATAAGTTCACTGCAATCCCAATCAGAATCCCAGAAGTCAATTTTTTTTTAGAAATTGACAAGCTATCTCTAAAAATGTATGTGAAAGTACAGGGGACCTAGAATAATTAAAACAATTTTTGAAAGTAAAGAAAAAAGTTAACAACTTTTACACTACCTGATTTCAGGTAGGTAGTGTACGTAACAGACTTACTGTATGGCTTCAAATAATCAAGGCAGTGTGATATTAACAAAATAATAGACTTATAGGCCAAGGAACAGTAGAAGGGATTTAGAAACAGGCTTCTGTTTTTATATACTTAATTGATTTTAGAGAAAGTTTTCAAGGTGATTCAATGGAGACAGAATATGTTCAATAAATGCTAGCATAAAAATAGATAAAGGACCCTTCAATTCAATAAGACAAAGAACAAATTTAAAAATAAACAGGTGTTTCATAATAGAAGATCTACAAATAGCTAAAAGGAACATGAAAAGACTCTCGTTAACATAAAGGCAACGCATGTGTTTCTTTAAAACCCAAAACCGAGTAAAATGAATTTGTGATGTGGATGCCAGGCTAGTGCTTACCTTGGGGACTGGTAACAAGTATGTGAGGGCACAATGGGGCCTCTGATGTGCTGATTAATTTCTTGGTCTGGGTGTGGGTTACACATATCTGCTCACTTATGGTTCACATACATATGTATGTTATACCACAATATCAAGTCTACTAAATAGATTCAAAGACTGGTTTTATACAGTTAATAAAGTTATTTTAAAGTTTATCTCCAAGAGTAAGTCATGTGAGAATAGGCAGAAAATACTTTGAAAATGAATAAAGAAAAAGTATTTCTATGAATTTCAGGCTGTAGGTCTGGGGTCTGGACAACTTGAATTTTAATCTCAGTTCTACTAGATAATAAATAAATGTGTTTTGGTTTCCTTAGCTGAAACAGGTATATCTCAGTTTCACAGAGCTGTTTGAAAGAATAAATCAGATATGTTTTGTAAAAGTATTAAGCATTGCATGCTGAAATACATTAGTCATGATCAATAAATAGTAGCTATTAAAATAATAGTGTTAATAATAATAACAACATAAAAATAATATTCATATGATCCAAAATAACTTAAAAATAGAATAGTGGTAGAGGAACAGGTTGATGGATTATTTTTAAATGTTCATAAACTGATCTGAGCATATATATGAATCAATATATAACACTGGTAGCATTTCAAATCAATGGGGATTGGATGAATTGTATCATAAATCATTTTCAAATTCAAAGGCAGACAGCAAAAAGAGATAAAATTTTTGTGAGGCATACATGACAAAGGATGATATATAAAATCAATGAAAAAAAGAGATAAAACATTGCAGTTGAAAGTGAATCAGAGGACCCAATTAAGAAAATCACAAAAGAAACATATATATACATGAGTTTAGTATGCAAAGAAAATATATTATACCTCACAAAGGGATTATATTAAGACAATAATACTTTTTGTTTATTCAATTGCTATTAAATATCATATATTTATATTACCTTTGTGGAGAAATGGACATATATTGCTTTTGGGAGTACGAGTTAATAGGATGTTTTTGAAAGACAATTTAGAAATGTGTATCAAAAGGCTTAAACTTGTACATCCCCATTGATTGAGAAATTACTCCTGTTGAATTTATCAAACAGAAATAATCATGATCACGCTCGAAGATTTGGCTATAAAGAGAGGAATTACCTTGTTTGTAATAAAAACTTTTAGACATAACTGTAGTTCCAGTAATAGAAAATTATTTTATTCATCCAATGAAATACTTTTCAGCATTGACAATGTTAGGAAATAATTCTAAAGACAGAAGATAAATTTTACGATATACCTTTTGATTTCAAAAAGCCAATTCTAAAACAATATGGATAGTAGGATTATATTTTTGCAAAATAAACACTTACATATGTTTGGAGAAAAGACTAGAGGCACAGTCTACCAAAACGTTAACAATAGTTGCATCAGAGTGACAAAATTATGAATTATTTTAATTTTTTCATTCTGTATTTATATTTTCTTAAGATCTTACAAGGTGCATATCTTACTTTACAATAAAAAGGAGAATGATAATATTTCAATGCAATCTGTGTAAAGATAACAGTACTCATAAAATACTCTAGTATTAAAAAGAAGGGGGTTACAAATTCTCTTTGCAGGGATGAAGTTTATCTTCGAATTTTGCAGTTAAAAAAACGGACAATAGGTATATAAAAATTGTGGAGACTCTTCAAGCAGACAAGAGAGACAGTATAGAAAAAGGACAAGGGGAGTTAAGCCTTTTTGCAGAGAATGGACATACATTAAAAGTTGAGAGTTGCTATAGCTCTACTTTTTAGTTGGTCTGTGTTAGAGGCATAGTTGGAGCCATAAGCAGAAGTCAGGTCATGCTAGGTCAGTCCATTATGTCATGCAAGGAGCCTGAATGAACTTCCAACAGATGGAAAACCACTAAATTAGCAGAGAGCATGATCAGATCTGGGTTTCAGAAGTGTCCCTCTGGCAACATTGTCGGGGAAGAATGGCATTGCTTGAAAGCAAATGGAGATCAGATACTTAAGATGCCTTTGTAATGGTCCACGCACTGGTGACAGCTTGCAAAAAGGCAGTTATTAAGGCTGGCCAGAGAGAGTTGAGTGTGAGAGAAATTTAGGGTGTGGGAGTAACAAGACTTGGTGACTCTCAAGATGCAGAAATGAAACTGAGGAAAACATCAAGGAAGCCCCAATATGTTATTTTGAACATAAGATGTACAGATGAAGTAATGTTTTCCTTGTTCTGCCTATAGGCTTTCTACTTACTAGACATATATGGAGTACACACACTCACATGATTAATTTAAAACACTGACACATCTTTAAAGTTAACCAAACCAAAACAAGCGATAGAAAAGCTAATGGCAAATAAGAGAGTGAGCAACAAGAAGAGCTGAGAAACCCAAAATTAACAACAAAAATAGAAAAGAGGTCAAGCTTGTTTTGGTCCCAAGAGAAAAATATTAGGGACTCTAAGACTGAACTCATTAAGAAATAGCAGTGTTTAGGGGCACCTGGGTGGCTCAGTTGGTTAAGTGTCTGACTCTTGACTTTGGCTCAGGTCATGATCTCACAATTTGTGGAATCAAGCCCTACATCAGGCTCTGTGCTAATAGTGCAGAGCCTGCTTGGGATTCTCTCTCCTTCCCTCTATGCCTCTCCCATACTTGCCCTCTCTCTCTCTCAAAAATAAATAAGTAAGCTTGAAAAAAAAAAAAAAAGAATAGTGTTTACTTTTGTGCTATAGATTCTAGTTTTCATATGGAACCAAATTGTTTTCCTAAAAAAAAAAAAAAATATTAAGAGTACTACTTTTCCATATTGGAGAATGCAACTTGATTTCTTCCATTCTTTATTTCGTTTGTATTTCAAGTTCATTTCATGATTGTTGCTGCTTGCTAAAAGCATAACGATGGCATTATATAAGCTTTCACTGTAATCGTGACTTTTTTCTGGTGTGCTGGTGTGGAGAAATACGTGTGGGCAGGAAGGTACCTTGGGTGGAGCAGAATGTACCACTTTGCTAGTCATGACAGCTTTTCTTGGTGCCTATAGCACCCACTCTTATCACAGCTCCTGATGCAACATATAGGAAGTAGTGGCTCTTATCTCTTTCTCCCCGCTTTGATGAGGCAGGGGCTTTGTTTAGGTAGGTAGGTGGAGAAATGGAGGGAGAGAGATGAGTAGATAGATGTATGAATTCATTCATTCAATAAATGTTTAGTTAGTGCTCAGTATGTGTCAGAGAGAAACATGGTCCAATTCCTAATATGATGAATACACATGTCCCAGTCATCCACACAGGTGTCTAACACAGGCCATGACAATCAGCAGGAGCTCAAAAATACACAATCATCTAGATGTGATCTGTATTTTGGCCTTGATCATTTGTCATCTATGGGAACCTGTACATGTTGCTTTACCTGTGAGCCTTCCATTTTCACGTGCAAAAGTTGTACAAGCTGAGGGTGGATAAAGGGAGTGGGGTGTATCGGTGCAGAGTTCTCTCTAAAGTGAATGAATGTGGGAGGCAGCATGTCCCATATCTCCAGCCTGATTGTCACATGGCCTGCAGAATTGTCAAGTATGTGGATCAGATAATGACAGTGAGGAAGACTTGAGGTGGACGTGTTTCTTATTCATGGGGGAAGCCAAATGCTGGTGATTAAGCTCACGGACTGTGGAGTGATCTAACTCAAAATTCTGATGCTGAAAGTTCTTTCCCCAATTGTCATTCAACTTTGGTCAAATTACTTAGTTTCTTTCTTCCTTTCTAACGTGGAGGTCACAGTAACTACCATTTACTGAGTCTCTACTAAATTCTGGGTCCTATGATGTAAATTCATCCAATCTTCAAACTGTCTCTGCAGAAGAGATAATGCCCTAATCTCCACTTGACATAAGAAAACTGAGACACAGAGTGGCCAAGTAACTTGCCCAAAGTCACACAGTTAATAAATGGTAAGCAGGCAGGTGCCAGTACTGAGCCCCTAAACACCATATTGCTCGCTTCTCTCTGTAAGTAAGATGATGCAGTAACATAACGCTAAGGCATAAATATGAAAAAGTGCTATGGGAATTGTTTAGGCTAAGAAGCAGTAGTCATGAGTTGCTGGCACAAGAAAAACATCATTATTATAATGATAACTACCATTCCCGAGTTTATATAATAGAGAAGGCAGTAACTAGGGTGCTTTATATACTTCATTTCATTAAATCTTCACACATGCCTTGCCAGGTAGTTATTACTATTCTCCTTTATGAGTGAGGAAAGTGAGAAGTTAAATAACCTGTCGAATGTCCCACTTGTTAGTAAATGGCAGGGCCAGAATTTAGACCTGCCTAACAGACCCAGGCACCTACCTCGATACCCCAGTTTCTATCCACAGGTGAACGACCAGTGGCAGGAAAGGAAAGGCATGTGAGGCTCTTACTCCAAGGTTACACAAGGCAGAAATGGTGGATAATAAAGCTAAAGTGTAAGCTAGTGCAGGTGCAATATGCAAACTAAGATTTTTCCTTGAAGACAATGGTGAGCCATTAATATGTAAGCAAGAGTATGACCAGAAATCACCCCATGAAGATGTCTTGCAAACCTCCGTCTCTGTTGTTGCTGGCATTTTAACTGCACCCTACCCCCCCAAATGCATTCCTTAAATGCTGGCAAAAAGTGTTCCCTGAGTACACAGTCTCTAGTACTTCCATCTTCCCCAGAATTTTTACAGGATTTACTGACAGCTTCTCAGTGAATAGTTAGTGGTATTTATGTTTTATTGCCTATTACCTGTCTTTTCACCTAGGTTGCAATTTCCTAGAACACAGGCATCGTGTCTAAGGTTTCTGAGTGGTAAGTGCCTGTCTTCATGATTGCACAGAGTTAGTACCTTAAAAGTGCTAACTATTGGCAATATAATAGATCTGGCATCATTTTAAAAAGACTGCCTCCTCTCTAAAGGAACAAGCTACAAGAGAAAGTTTCCCTTAGTCAAGAGTCAGAGAAGATCTGAACACATCTCAAGGTAATCGACGGTGACCAAACTGGGAGAAATTCCCCTCTAACTTGAACCCATTTTTCTCATCTGTCCAAAAGAACCAACACTTCCTCCGAGGACTACATGTTAAAAAGGAAGGGAAAACACCAGACAGCATATGCTAAGCAAGTGGTAGGGCTGTGCTAATGGTCTGAAGATGGAAGCATGATGTAGTTTTGGAATCAGAACATCTTATATTTAAATCCACGTTCCATTGGGATGCAGGCTACTTGTTAGAGGCTGAATTGTGTTCCCTCAAAATTCATATGTTGAACCCCTAACTCCTCATACCTCAGAATGTGACTGTCTTTGGAGATGTGGCCTTTATGGAGGTAATTAAGGTAACAGGGGTAATTAAGGCCTACCCATATGAATTGATAATGGGTAGGCCTTAATTCAAAATGACTGGTGTCCTTATGGAGGAGATTAGAACACAGATGCACACAGAGGGAAGATGATGTGAAGCCACAAGGAGAAGACTACCATGTGCAAGTCAAGAACAGAGCCATAAAAGAAACCAACTCAGGGGTGCCTGGGTGGCTCAGTTGGTTGAATATCTGACTCTTGATTTTGGCTGAGGTCAGGATCTCATGGTTCATGGGATCGAGCCCCACATCAGGCTCAGCAATGATGGCATGGATCCTTCCTGGGATTCTCTCTCTCCCTCTTTCTCTGACCCTCCCCTGCTCTCTCTCTTTCTATACATACATACATACATACATACATACATACATACATACGAAACTGACCCTGTCAACACCTGTCTTCAACTTCCAGCTTCCAGGAACTTAAGAAAATAGATTTCTATTATTTAAGCCATCCAGTCTGTGGAACTTTGCTATGACAGCCATAGCTGATTGATACACTCTTTAACTTCTTGGAGACTCAGTTTGCTGTTGTATAAAAAGGGATACCCATCCCTATCTTCAGGGAAGTGTTGCAAGGCTTAGACATGACTTGTGTAAGGCGGGTGTGGGAACTCTATGAACGATGTCTGGAAGTTGTCATGATAACCATAGTAATTCCAAGTGGGCTGGTGATAGGAAAAATATTGTTGATCTAGCCCACAGGGCTATTGAGGGAATCAATTGAGGGGATGATAATTTTGATGTGACATATAAATTTCAACCTCTGGAATCAAAGTGCCTGAATGTGAACCCTGGCTTCACCACTGACAATGCACGTGATCTTGACTATTCTAAATCTCCCCAGGTCTCGCTTCCCAACCCATTAAACATAACTATTATCCTACTTCACTGAGTTGTTATAAATGGCTAATGCCATGGGATACTTATTACTACATGTCAGGACCTGTCCTAAGCCTTGTATTAACTTATTTAATATGCACACATGTTTGGGGATGTGGTAATTTAGTTATCCCTATTTTTATAAAGTAAGGAATCTATGGCATAGAGTGAAAAACTCTTCAAGTTACAGAGTTAGCAAAAGGTGTAGTCAGGATTCAAACTTGGACAGAAAAACAGAAATGAAAGATAGAGTAGGACGGTAGCTCATTAAACATTATCCGTTTGAGTTTATTGTTTCTTCCTATGCTTTGTTGCCGGGTTTCTCTTCAATCTGAAGGAAGCGTGGGTCACATTCCTACCGGGACTGGAATCTTAATCAGAGAGTGTTTCCAGACCTGCCTGCTTCTGACACAATATCCTGGCTTAAGCACTTTTGAAGGCTCTCCTTCAATTCCCTGGTCCCCTGGGTATACGTTGGTGCTCTCTGACTTCTGAGCACATGGTTCTGGCCTCTTTTGGGAGAGTGGGGCCATGTGACCAGGTCATCTATTGCAGGATGGACAAAAATGATGTATGTCACTATTAGGTTCAGAGCATTGAACTGCTAGTGTGAGACTCTTCTGAACTCAGTTTCCCCTTGACATGATGACCAGCAGTTGTTGTGAGGTGGCCTGCTCTGTCACCTGGATTCTTGAATGACAAGAATGGCCACAACATACTTCTGACTCACAATAGACATGGGGCTTAAGTGGGAAATAAATTCTTGTTGATTAAGCCACTGAGATTTCATCCTTGATTGCTACTACAATGTAACAGTCCACCTTAACTGATGCATCCATCCTATTTGTTCATTTTAATGCCCTGCCTCTTCCTCCTGGGAATCTTCTCTGCTTGATCATGCTCTCATCCCCTTAAGTCTTCTATCTCCCCCTCAGTTACTTCCTCTTTCTTTCTACCTTCAATTCTGTCTTTCTGTCCTGTACAATTCCTTTCTGCAGTCTTTCTTCAGTGGGGGTGTCTCCCTGGGGAAACATAAGTATGATTGAATTTAGGGACAGGATCATTCTGTCTGCCCTCCTTCTGCTTCAAACTAGGCTCAGAATGTGGAACCCACCCTAGGTTCTGCTCATGAAATACAGCCAATAAAGCCTGATTTCTGAGGACCTAGACACAGTCGGGGTAACTGCAGCCAAATCAAGCACTTCAGAACTCATCTTTCCAATGATAAGGCTGTGTCCAGCCATGACTGCATGGCGTATGTCCACTTAACAAGGACAAGAGAAGCTGATTTGTCCCTAAAGGGCTTTGAAATTCACTGCACTAGCATGAAATGGGTCAATAAAAACAAGAAATGAAATTGAGGTCAGAGACTTTCTCTGGAGAGATAGTAAATAGCAGCTGAGGCATCCTCCGTGCCCCTGTCCCCATGGTGCTGCTGCAGATTCATCGGCAAGGTGCTGATTAATAGCCAGAGGAAATGTCACTGCTGCATGGTGTCCTGGGGACCGTGGTCTGCTTTTCCCAGAAGGAAATAGGGAGCTGTGAGGAAACTCTGCAAGCCAGGCTGCAGCCATAACAGGCAAGATTGTTTGCTTCAATTGCTAGTTCTATATTTGTAGCTGAAATCCCAGGGCTATGTTCATTGATTATAATTGGGGATTTGGCCAGGGTGTAAGCATTTTAAGGGCAGGGATTAGATCTTGTTCAAGATTATACTTCAGTACCTTGCATGCTCCATGCCATACAATAAATGCTTATGATTTCTGATGAATGATTCAGTGGATATATGGATGTCTTAGTCTATTTGGACTGGTATAACTAAAACACTGGGTGGTTTATAAATAAATTAATTAATCATAATTAGTGAGGCTGGAAAATCCATGGTCATGGCATTAACAGATTTGGTGTCTGGTGAGAACCTGCTCCCTAGATGGCTGTTCTTCCTGGTGTAACTTCACATGGCAGGGGGGCAAAGGAGCTCTGCTGGTCCCATTTTATGAGAGCATAGACCTCACTCATGAGGGCTCTGTCTTCCTGTCTTAATCACTTCCCAAAAGCCCCCACCTCCTAATATGAACCTTGGGAGTTCGTATTTTAACATATGAATTTGGGGGGGATGCAAATGGATATAAAGTATAAGTTGTTCATTGGCTGTGTCCTCTATTAAATCATATATATTCTGTCACGTGTACACATGTATCCCCCCGCATTTGCCACAGGGTCCTGTTCAGAGTACCCCAAATAAGTGTTTGCACAACTGATGGTCTAGCCATCTTTTATATTAGGAGAGGCCAACGTTGCTGGGATTGAGAAGAGGCCACTCATACAATTAATTAAACACTTACTGAGTGCTGACTGTGTGACTGTCCCTGCTAGCAACAAGGTTGAGGACACCAATGAAGCAAGACTCTGCTCTCCTCTCACCTTAGTGAAGAAGATAGGGTTTCCCACTAAGGATCTCAAGGGCAGTAAGTAAATAAAGTATGGGGGCAAATTAAAAAGAGAAAAAATCTTCCCCAAAGACTGAAGGGGAGGAAGATATGGGCTCTGAGAGTGATGACCCTCAACGGGAGGGCTCGGGAGATGACAGGAGTTTGCTGTGTGGATCTGTCAGAGGAAGGATGTTCCAGACAGAGTTTATATCCATTTTAACACCTGACCTTTCTGATAACCCTGGACATATAAACAGCACAGGGACTGTGGGTCATCCCGAAAATCTTTCTCAAAACTTGGGCTTCCTGAATCTTAACAAGATATACTCTTCAATATGGTCTGTTCCATCTTTCAAAGCTCTATCAAGCCTCATCCCCTCTGGGAAGCCTTCAGATTAATCTAGCAAAGATTTCTACCCTGTGGGCTCAGAATCTATCAGCTCTGTCTCAAGCAAGCTGTGTGATCTCAGGGAAGTCACCTTCATTTTTTTTCATCTGCTAAATTAGGGTTTCAAGAATACCCTTCCCTCGAAATCATAGGATAATTAATGACACAGCACCTGGTAGTTCATCAACCTTTCAGTTCCTTGTTTTTTGTTTTTCTCATCTATGAAATGTTGTGATAATAAAATGAGCCAACAAAGGTAAAACACTTAGAACAGTGAGTGGCACACATGAAGCCTAGATGAGTGTTAACTATTATAATTCCTACTACATTACATGTCCATTTCTTAACAGATGCTGCTTGGTATTAATTACAATAATAGTACATGGGAGCCCTTTTTATTACTCTGAACCTTCTTCCCACACTGACTTGATCATTAAAGAATTGGTGGGCTGAGATCAGAGATCCTGTCTGGAAATTCTAATTCCTGGCCCATTCTTTTGGTGATGGCACCAGCCAGCATGCTCCTTAGTTAAGAATCGAGGCTGGTAAACCATCCAAGCTTCAGGCACTCAGCTTCTCTGAGCCTCCTGCCCTCCTCCTGGCTAGAGGACACTGTGGGTGTTATCTGCTTTTTTCCTAGCAATGCTGGCAACACAGGTTCTTATGCTGCTAAAAAAAAAACAAAAAAACAAAAAAACCGCAGCTCAAGATTCAAGGTGAACCAGATGGACTGATTTTTAACTTGGACAAAAGATGAGAGGGAAAGAAAATAGTATTTAGTGGCTTCTGCTTGGGGTTGAGGTGGGTGGGAGATGTAAGATTTTATTTTAAATACTAAAAGATATTTTTTAATCCACTGGAGTTTCTAACTGGGTTGGTCAACAGTTAGTAATGTAGATTCACCAGCAATGCCTTCTTGATGGGAGAGGGTAAGAAGCTCCTCAATTTTAGATACAGTCCCTCTGGCATTAAGGGCTGACCCATCTTCCAAGTTGACTTTTATCTCTGGGGTTCTTCCCTGGTGATTCTTCGTCCTTGATGGTTACAGAAATTTAACATTCAAAAAACATTTAGGACCCTGTCTTCTAGAGGATTCTGTGAATCATAACTTCTGAACTGAAACTGTATGTAACATTTCTCCAGCAATAATGATGGGAAGCGTAGGTGCAGGGCTTTGCTCTAATCTTTGTGGTTTATAGTGGACATACAGAGTATTTTTATAATTAGGAATGCAGAGACCTAAGAAATGAAAATATTGCAAGAAAATGTTGCAGGGCTTGGTATATTTAGTGAATAAAAAAGTCAAGAAGTCTGAAGCCATGCACCATGGAAATAATCTTGATAACTTTCTTTTTAAATTTATTATTAATTTTTTTCTTTTTAACATTTGTGTATTTTTGAGAGACAAAGAGCAGAGCACGAGTCAGGGCAGACACAGGATCCAAAGCAGGCTCCAGGCTCTGAGCTGTCCGCACAGAGCCCAATGTAGGGTTTGAACCCACAAAAGGTAAGATCACAACCTGAGCCGAAGTTGGACATTTAACCGACTGAGCCACCCTGGCGCCCCTAATCTTGATAACTTTCTCATGTTGAGAATCAATATCTACTGCATACTTTAGCCAGATAATGGGCTAGATACTTTCCAATACAGCACTCTGTATAATCTGCATCAGCAGCATGGTGACAAAGGAAGCAATAAGAGGCTCAAACGGACCAGTAAGTTTGCCTAAGACCACACAACTAGGAAATGAAGAAGGAAGGACCAGACCAAGTCTCCAACATCAATGTCCTGTATACTAGAGCAAAGTCTATCTTTCCATCCAGGGACAACTAGAATTTGGATTCAGAGTACGGTGGAGTGGGGTCTGTCCAGATGGAGTCCCCCCAGTCTGCAGTATCAGTGTCCTACGGGAACTTGCAAGAAATGCAAATGCTCTGGCCCACCCGGACACACCGAATCAATAACCCTGGGGGTAGAACCGAGTCATCTGGGTTTTTCAGCAAGTCCTCCTCCTGAGTCTAATGGCTACTGTTGTTTCAGTAACATTGGTGAGAGCCTCAGAAAGGCAAAGTAAATTGCCTACGAACCTAGAACAGAACTAGGTTTTGAAATGAGGTTCGTCTTCCCTTAAACTTGTAATGTTGCATGAGGTGTTTTCTAGTGTAGAATAAATTCTTTAGTATCTGAGCTTTAGTTTTCTTAGCTGCCAAATAAAAACAGTGGCCAAAGATGAAGATTCTGGAAATCGATAGCATCTCTCCTATTTACTAGTCATGTGGCATAGGCAATTTATTCATCTCTTTGTGCTATAGTTCCTCATCTGCTAACTGCCTCTTCAGGCTGTTGTGGCAATCAATGAGAAACTGCCTGCTAAGTACTTTTGCACAGTGTCTGGCACAGAAAAGAAGCTCAGTAAAATGTGAGTCTGTTCATGGACATTAATAGCTCATCTTCTTTCTCGCTAAATAAAATGGACAATATCCTTACCCAGTGCCTGGAGCATAGTAGGTGCACAGTCAATGCTCAGTTCTTTTGGTTCTTTCTAATGGAGGCTTCCTTTATTCTCCTTGACAGGCTAAGTACCTCCCCAAGTGGTGTTTCACCTCCTGGATTTTCTCCCTGCAGCCAACTCCCTTAGTGTCAAGCAGTGAAAGTGGATCCCGAGGAAATAAATTCCAAAGTTATTGTAATAGAAAGAGTTAGCTTCAGTCAACTTTAACATTAAACTCTTAATAAGAGAGTCTGCCCTGTAAGGGAGTCGTCTTGCAGCCNAGCCTTTCAGGGCAATCCCTGTTTTTCTCTAAGGAAGCCCTGGAGAGTCTCTGCATCCTATTTGGTAAAAATAGTGGTTTAATAAGATGCTTAATTATTTTTGAACCAACAACGATATTTTGCTGAATACCATAATTGCGTTTTCCATTTTGCTAGAAAATCAAATGCTGAGAATCACGTGAACTTGTCGCATCAGTGCACAGCCTGGACAACTGACAGACCCAACACCAAATGCTGTGGCTTCTTTTGCCATCACCTGTAATTCCCCAACTCTGAGCAACGGGCTTTGAGGACTCTGGACCCAGCTCCAGAGGAAACACTCCATATGTATGTATAACTTAATTGGCAATGTAGATGGGGACAGTCAGTAAGGCTGGCAGACAGGAATTGTATACGAAGATTTTACAGTTACTAATGTATAATCTTGTAACAAAACTGCACCATTGCCTCTGGTAAGTCTTAATTTATTTATGTCTGAAATGAGGAAAAATAATAATGCCTACATTGGTGGTATTGGAGAGGTTTAAAAGATACCACTATAGATAATGGCTGCTCCCAGTAGGTATGCAATAAAACAGAGTCTTCCCTTTGGTCCCAGGAGACAGCCTAGAAAAACTGATTTCAGCATTTAAAAACAAACAGAGGAAAACAAAGAAAAGTGGGAGAACAATGCCCCCAGACTTTGCTTACAGGAAGACTCCAAATAATTAAAGCAAAGTCATGCTGGTGCTTCGCTCATCTGTGCTTATCACAGTTCCTTGGCACACTTCTGCATTGCCTATACCTTTGTCCCCTACCTGCGGCAGATAACGCCGATGACAAATTGCTGTTTCCATGAATCACAGGGCTGTTAATCCCCACCGTGTCTCCTTAAAACACATCCCTGTACATCGCACGATGCTGTGCTTTCTTTACAAATCTTTTAGTTGCCTAGTTACTGGGCTAATATTGATAATACCTGCTGCATTGCGTACCCAGCTCTACTCTGCAGTAAGGAGGGTCCCCAAAGCACCCCATGGGCATGCTTCTGTCCCCAAATTGCTCCATGGGAGTTTTTCAGAAGACAGGCTCCAGTTTTCTCTGTTCTCAATACCTCATACACATTACAATGTAGCCCATTAGGGGTGCCTGGGTGGCCCAGTAGGTTAACCACCTGACCTTGGTTGCTGCTCAGGTCATGTTCTCAAGCCCCACGCATTGGGCTTCATGATGACAGTATAGAGCCTGCTTGGGATTCTCTCTCTCTCCTTCTCTCTGCTCCTCCCCTGCTTGTGCGTTCTCTCTCTCTCTCTTTCAAAATAAATAAGTCACTTAAAAAATTTTAAGACATGGTCCATTAGAAGCACCAAAGAAGTTTGGATGACATGGATATGTCCCAAATTTGGGACCATCTTTCCATCTAGATATAAATATAGGTATAATAGCACCTAAAGATCATCACTATGAATGCAATGACATGTTTCTCCCAATGGTTTTTCTATTCATACCCATTTTTGAAATTTTGGTGTTTATAATACTTATACTTTTATATTCTGAACCTTTTAAGCTATCCTCACGTTCTCCTGATAGATTCTCTCTACAAACATAATTTAAATGACTGCATACCATTCCTCTGAGTAGAGGCATCATCTTCCTTAACGATTCCTCTAATGTTGTCCTTATAGTGTTTTTAGTTTTTAATTTTAAATTTCTTATCATAAGTAATTCTATGATGAGCTATATTCTATGGGCCATAAAGCTGCCATTCCAGTGGAAGGAAACAGATCATAAATAAGAAATGTAATAAATAAATGAAATAGTACATAAGGGATAAAGGGGACAGAGAGCAACAAAGGGACAGTTGCTGTTTTAAATACAGTGGTCAGGGTAGACCTCACTAAGACTGAAGACTATCACAAGATGAGGAAGTCAGACACACCAAGATCTGGTAGAAGATCTTTTCAGGAAGAAAAAAGAATGGAGACTGCAAAGGCTTTGAGGTAGAAGAATTAACAAGCAGAGACAAAGATAATTTAGTGTCATTGTACAGGGTCACGCAGTCTGTGGCAGAACAGACCCAGGTTTCTAAGATTCCATCTAAAGTGACAACACAACGTTTCCAAACCTGGAAGCATCAGATGATAGAGTGACCAGGCAGCCTTAACATTGCCCTCAGTCTAACGAAACTTTCGGCAGGTTTCTCCCTGGACATGACCTCCCTTTTTCCTAGAGCTTCAGAAAACTTCCAGTCTTAAATTCTTTCTCTGTCCCTTTGAGATGTAAATCTTCTCCCAGACTGTTGCAAATTTTACAACCCAGAAACGCCTTTCTCAAGGGCCTGGGAGCTATCCCTTTAAAAAATAGACTCATCTGAGGAGAGAGTGCCCCTACTTCCCAGTCTCTGGGAGTGTAAGAGCCTAACTCCAACGGGCGCAAACACAGCAAACACAGATGGCCTAATCACACTGATCTGGCCCCCCTCCCCAAATCATCCCCCAGCACTTTTCCATGAGCGCACCCCATTTCTTAAGCTCCTGACTTGACTTACAGCAGAGTTTCATTCTACCTAGTCTCCTCATGATAGTAGTCTTGAATGAGGTCTTCCTTGCTTATCTGGTGCAATTTTTCTTTGATAACAGGGGTAGGTTGGCATTTCCCTCAGTGTATCATTCGGAACTCTTGCCCTCAGAATGCCTGCAGGTGTTCATCTGGATGGTCCTAACATGCTCTAACTTACTGAGGACTATCTCCCTAGTTCCACAGCTGCATAGGCCCAAATCCAAGAAGGCGTTTCTCACCCACCTTCTCCTTCCTCACACCCCACCTCCCATCCTTCAGCAGATCCTGTTGACTCTACTTCCATAACATCTTTCAAATCTAGATGCCTCACTCCACTCTCATCTCCATTATTGGTGATGCCAACATTATCATCTCTCACTTGGAATACTGCAATGACTTCTTCACCAGTCCTCTACTTGTTGACCCCTCATTGTTTATTCTCCATAGAATAAACAGGCAGAGAGATCTTTTGAAAGTCAAATTGTGGCCTACCTCTACTCAGGAGCTTCCAGTTGTTTTCCATAAATTCCTAAGTCTTTCAGGACTCCCCAAGGACCTGCCTACTTCTCTGACTCAACACTATGCTCTTAGGATCTCCTTCACCCCATCCCAGCCATTTTGGCCAATAACGTACCCATCCTGAGGTTGCTACAGTGCAGACTCTCTGTATAGATTCCAGTGTCACTATTCAGCTACCTGTTGACATATGCTTTTTGCAACCATTTTTGATTACCGCATCCAAAACGGTACATTTTGTCATTCTCTATCACTGCAGCTTTCTATCCTAGTACATACCCACCAGGACCAGACATTATGCATTTCTTTTATTATTGCCTAATTCCCTCTCCTCACTAGAAGGTAAGTTCCATTTTGTTCATTGCTACATTTTTGGAGCCTCACAAGTGAGCAATAAGTGTTGGGAGAATGAAGGAATAAGTAAAAGACTCTGAGGTATCTGGTAGTTAAAAAAAATTGTTCAACTTTCTAACCCACTATTTCTAAATTTACTTATCCAGCAAATCTTTTTCCCTGCAACACTTTTCAATATGGAACAAAATCAAAAGCACAGATAGTGGCAGATTAAAGGTGACTGGAAGACCTTTGATCTTGCTCTCATCAAGCATGATCTAAGTTGTCTCTGCTTGAATTTGAGTAGTCCCTATGATTGCTCTGTATGGTAGAATGTGGCAGAAGGGGTGCCATGCCAGAGTCTTACATACCAGATTATAAGACACTGGCATCATCTGCCTCCTGCCCCTTGGAAAACTCTCTTAGAGCCCTGAGGTGCCATATACAAAGTGTGATCAGCCTGACAACGCCATGCTGGAAAGGTGTGCACACATAGATGCTCTAGTCAACAGTCTCAGCAGAGCACAGCCTTCTAGCCAAGCCCCCAAGGCACCAGACAAATGAAAGTAGGTATCCTGCACTCTTCAGACCAGCCTATCTGCCAGGTAAACACTGCTGTCTCCACTGAGACAGAAGAGAAGGATCCACTATGGAGCCCAGTCCAATTTCCTCACCACCAACTCTCGAGATGTACTAAAATGATTAAAGTTTTAAAAACAAGAAACCAATCTACATTTGGGTGTTTTCTCTATGCAGCCATAGATTACTGGAATACTGACACAATCCATTCTTTTCATCTTTTCTGGGATGGGAAAACAAAGACTTAGAGAGAGGAAAGTCACTTTGCTAAGAACTCTTAGTGGATTCATAGCAGAACTGGGGTCGGAACCCCTTCTCTGACTCTAGTCCAGTGTTCTTGTCATGAGCAAAGGGTTTTAGGAGTTTCTTTGGATCCCTTCCTCCTTCTCTCACATGGGCTGTCCCTCTCAGTTTAATTTTTTTAATGTTATTTATTTTTGAGGAGTGGGGGAGGGGCAGAGAGAGAGGGAGACACAGAATCTGAAGCAGGCTCCAGGCTCTGAGCTGTCAGCACAGAGCTAGACATGGGGCTCAAACTTCCGGACTGCAAGATCTTGACCTGAGCTGAAGTTGACACCCAACCGACTGAGCCACCCAGGAGCCCCTGTCCCCTTCAGTTTAAACCAACATTTATTGGGGCGCCTGGGTGGCTTAGTCGGTTAAGCGTCCGACTTTCGCTTAGGTCATGATCTCGCGGTTCGTGGGTTCGAGCCCCGCGTCGGGCTCTGTGCTGACTGCCAGCTCAGAGCCTGGAGCCTGTTTCAGTCTGTGACTCCCTCTCTCTCTGACCCTCCCCTGCTCATGCTGTCTCTCTCTCTCTCTCCTAGAAAAAAAAAAAAAAAAATTAAACCAACATTTATTAAATACACTGTGGGTGTTGAACCAGACCTAGGAACATGTACACACTCATTTCATTCAGTCCCTCTAGTCAGAGGAGTTCTTTAGGAACCAGCCAGTGTGGACCAGCAAAGAGGAATGTCATCAAAGCTATAAAATGAGAGGCAAGTCCAGCCAGAGTGTAAATTGACCAGAATATATTTCATTCTCCTGGCTGTGAGGCCTCACACTTTTGAATGAATATGTGCTTAACTATTTATAATTGACCTTTGCACAAAGGAACATGAAATTTTTATAGCCCAAAGCTTCATTTATTAACTTTACTGGAGTGTAAAATATTTCTGTTTGCCATAAATTTATACCAGGACAAACAATATATATGCTAATTAGTAGTCATGTCGTTGTCTGCACGCTGTTGTGTTGGCTGGTCATTTCCAACAGGCAAAATAACAGAATTCAATTGACAGATGACAATTGAATGGCTTGATACTTGCTGTTCAAACAGTGAAGTCTGGAGTGGTGAATTAATGGTGTTCATTATAATGAGTCCATTTCCTTTTCATTTCCTTTATAAATTAGTCCAGGTAACACGCTGAGTCCCTTCAAGAATGGCTCCCGGGAACCTGCTGAGATACACCTGCAAAACCCACAACTCAGCAGAATCCCTCCGGCTCTCATCCTATGGTTTTCATGTTCCTTCAGGAGTTTCAAAAACTCAGTGATGTTTCAGGCGTGGAAGGAGCCTTAGAGATCATCTCTACTGGTTTCACAGAGCAGGGGACTGAGACTGAGAGTGGTTAAGCATATTGCCCAGGGTCACATAGAAAGGCAGCATTGGAGTCAGAGCTCAGGAGTAGGTCTCAGTAGAAAATAAAACTAGGAAAGCCTTGAGCAATCATCAAAGTGCCCTACCCATTTAAGAGGTGGTAAAATAAAGGATTGAGGAGGACAAGTTCAAATGCTATAGACCCCATGGAGCCTAAATAGAATTTGAGGCTTCATTCTACTCATTCAAGGTACATCAATTTAAGAGATGTTTACCGAGTACCTACTATGTGCTAGGTGCCGGAGGTGAAATGGTTATCCAAATACACATAGCCTCTTCCCTCACAGAGTCTAAAATACGGGGCAAGAATATATATTAATCAAACTGTCACACAAGCATATACTAGCAAAATGTGATGGGCACTATGGATGTTATAAGGGTAGGATATGGTCTAGTCTAAGGGGTTAGATATCATATAAGGATTGAGACTGAATGAATAGAGATTGATAGGTGAAGTGTGTTGAGGAGGTGGGTAAAGCATAATTCTAGAAGAGGGAATGGCATGTACACAGGGCCTCAGGTACAAAGAAGCTTGGTCAAATACAGTAATTAAAGAAAGGTTGCAATAGATGTGTGCCCAGAATGAGGAGGGGTGAGTCTGGCAAGGTGGTCCCAGTTTTGATCATATTGAACTTTGTGGGCTTTAGTTCTTTATCCTAAGACATAGGGAGAGCAAATCAACACTTAAAGGGAGGTGGAAATAACATGCAAAAATAGAACACTTTGTTTCCATTGTAGCATATGTTATATTGAATTTCAATGTTGCTCTCATGGTTGGTCCTTAACTGTAACCATTGCTTGAACCATATCTATTTCTATCTTATATTTACAGCACCTAGTTCAGTTCTTGGTATGTAAAGGAAATTTGGAATACTGCCTGCTGCATAAAGACTCAATTTTCCCATCATCACCTACAAAATATTGGCAAAGAAGGGCTAACTGTTTTGTCTTTAGATCACATGGATTATTCCTTCTCTTCGCCATCATGATATAAGTGTGAAGATGCAAAATATCCCAAAGCCATATTCCCTCTTCGTCTTTGCTGACAACAGATAAGCCATTTTACTTCTCAGAACAAAGTTGTAGCTAAATATTTCCCTGGTTACACATAATCTAAAGCCTGATGAAATTTTCTAGGAAAACTTTTGTTCCTCAATAAAAGGGAAAAATGAAACTGGTATGTGTCCCCAGCCTTCTTCTTGCCTTGATTTCAAATGTAATGTCTGGAACTACAGCAACCATCTTGTGACTAGAAGGTGACAAGGAAATGGCAAACAGAACTATTAATACACAGACCCCAGTCTACACACTGTCAAGCTGTCAAAACAAGCCCTCACTCTGGATCCATATTTGACTAGAGAAAATAAATTTCTATTAGTTTTAGCCACTCTGGTTAGGCTTTCCGGTACTTGCAGGCAATCATGGTTCTAGCTGATAGAAAGCTCTAATATATCGCCTATCACAAAATCGAAACTCAGTAACTATTCACTGTCTTCCCAATTGAGTCCACTCCCTTTTCCACCAAGATGGTTTTCTTAGGCATTTCTCCACTTTTTGTCTCCTCATTTGGTTTATCGTGTATATTCAAATACTGGAGATAGAGATGATAGAGATAGAGACAGGGATAGATATGAGAGAGGGAGAAAGAGAAAGAGAGAATGAGGTGAAAGAGGTTACCCTGGAAAGCTTAAAATCCTGCTAGAAGATTTGAGAGTCACACAGGTAAAATAGTAACACCATATGCAGACCTGTTGAGAAACAGGCACAAGGTCTATGTTCCAAATCCCATCTTGCCATTTAGCAACAGCTGAATTTTGGAAAGTTATATCACTATTTGGGATCTCTATCTACATTGCAAAATAAGGAGGGTTAGATAACCTCAAATGCAGTCCTTCTCAAAAGATATTCCACAAACTACCACATCTAAGTCCCTGATGAGGCTTGTAAAATGTAGATCCCTGGGTCTGGACTTAGAGTCTCTGGGACTGAAGACGAATGATGGGCATCTCTAAGGATGCTCTGCAGTTATAGCACTAAAGTTTGGGACCAATTGTCAAGCTCTATTCTTGATCTAGCATTCTCTGATTTACTTGGAATGAAGTACAAACTCTATATTTTAGATTGTGCGGTTAAGGCAGAAAACTGATGCTTTAAAGCATTGTTTTAATTGACTTCAGATGATTAAGAGCTACGGCCCCAGTGCAGCTGGAGATTCCAGCTTCTCCCAAACAAGAACCAAAGTTTACTGACAACTGCTGAATTAGATTACGGGAACCTCCATGGTGTTTGCTGCTGGAGCTGTTCACAGTGTTGTCAAAACACCCTCTGTGCACATGCATCTGTGTGGATGTATGTTTGAACACATGCATGCCTGTGTGTACATATACACATGGCCACATATGGATGCGCACATGGGCACGCACATGTGCTGGAGCACAGACTAATGTTTGTGCACAGGGATCAAGTATGCATCGCCGTATACAGCTACATGTGCTTACAGATATACACATTTCCACACACTTGTACTTACAGTCATGTGAGCTCACATATATGTATATAAGTGTACCATTCTTTACACCATTTGTTACTGATTGAAAATTGAGTTGTGAATAGAAACAGCGAAATTCTTTGTTCAATAGTCCCTGAGGTGTGGGAAAATAGAAGACACTATTGGACAATTTGCAGAGGTTAGACTTAGGATATTAATTTCATTTAGTTTCTTGAAATATCTTCTTAAAAAGGGTTTTTTGGGGTTGTGGTTGTTTATAATGATACACAGGAGAGAATGCTGGGCTTCTTGTTCCAGCACTATGCTAACACACAGGATGGTCTTGGGCAAGTCATGTGATCTCCATGGGCCTCAGTTTCCCATTCTTCTTCTAGAGTCTTAGAGTTCCTTGTTCAAACCTGAATGACAACACTTACACTTTGTGTCTATTTTCCTTAGAATATTAATGTCCCTTTGATAATAGGAACTACATCTTATTCAGCTCAGTTTTCCCAATGTCTGAGAGAGCCTAGCATGTTATAATGGTGATGGTGATGATGATGATGATGATGGTGATGATGTCAATGGTGCTGTTGATGATGATGGTGATGGGGATGATGGTGGGGATGATGGCGATGGGGATGATTGTGACAATAATGGTGATGGTGACGATGGAGATGATTGTGACAATGACAACAATGAATGTGATAATGCTGATGACAAATGAAACTAGTATTTATTGAACAGCACTTTTAAGCGCTTTACATGCACCACGTAATTTTTGCCACAAACCTTGAAGCAAATACAAATGACCCTTAAACAATAGGAGTTTGAATTGCACACATCCACTCATAAATGTTTTAAACACACGTTTAATCCCAGTGTAACTAAAATACAATGTTATATTAGTTTGAGGTGTATAATATAGTGCTTCATCAATCCTATACACTACTCAGTGTTCTTCATAATAAGTATACATTTTTTTTTTTTCAGAGAGAGAGCAAGCATGCATGAGTGTGCAGGTAAACAGGGGAGGGGCCGAGGAGAAAGACAGACAGACAGACAGAGAATCTTAAGCATGCTCCATGCTCAGCATGGAGCCCAATACAGAGCTTGATCCCATGGCCCTTGGATCATGACCTGAGCTGAAATCAAGAGCCGGACAATCAACTGACTGAGCCACTCAGGTGCCCCATGGTAAGTATACTAGTGTACTCTTAATCCTCTTAACCTATTTCACCCATCCCACCACCCATTTCTCCTCTGGTAACCATCAATTTATTGTCTATTGTTAAGAGTCTGGTTTTTTTGTTTGTCTCTTTTTTCCTTTTTTCCTTTGTTTTATTTTTAAATTCCACATATAAGTGAAATCATATGGTATTTGTCTTTCTCTGATGTATTTCACTTAGCATTATGTCCTCCAGATCCATCCATGTTGTTGCAAATAGCAAGATTTCATTCTTTTTAATGGCTGAGTAATATTGCATTGTGCGTGTGTGTGTGTGTGCGTGTGTGTATGTGTGTGTGTGTGCGTGCATACTACTTATTTATCTATTCAGTTATTGAAGGACACTTGATCTGCTTCCATAATTTGGCTATTGTAGTTAATGCTGTAATAAACATAGCAGTGCATATATCAATGTTTTGTAGCCTTTACATAAAACCCAATAGTGGAATTACTGGATCATACAGTAATTCTATCTGTAACTTTTCAAGGAATCTCTATACTGTTTTCCACAGTAGCTGCACCAGTTTTCATTCCCAAAAACAGTGCACAAGGGCTCCTTTTTTTCCACATCTTCATCAACATTTGCCATTTCCTGTGTTTTTGATTTTCGTCATTCCAATAGGTGTGACATGATATCTCATTGCGGTTTTCATTCGCACTTCCCTAATGACTGGTAATGTGAAGCGTCTTTTCATGTGTCTGTTGTCCACCTGTATGTCTTCTTTGGAGAAATATCCATTCATGTCTTCTGCCTGCTTTTTAGTTGGATGATGATGATGACGATGATGATGATTTGGTGTTGAGTTGTAGAAGTTCTTTATACCTTTCAGATACTGACCCTTTATTGGATATGTCGCTTGCAAAATATCATCTCCCATTTAGTAGGTTGTCTTTTAGTTTGTTGATTGTATGATTTTTTTATAAATACAGTATAGTACTATAAATGTATTTTCTCTTCCTTATGATTTTCTTAATAACTTTTTCTTTATTTTATTACTAGAATACAGTATATAATACATAGAACATACAAAATTGGTGTTAACTGACTCTTTATGTTATTAGTAAGGCTTCTGGTCACAGAAGACTATTAGTGGTTGAATTTGGGGGGACTCAAAAGTTATCCATGGATTTTCAGCTGCCTGGAATGTTGACGCTTCCCACCCCTGCGTTGTTCAAGAGTCAGCTACAGTACCATTCTCCGTATTTTAGAAGATTTTGGCTCAGAGAAATCAATTAACATGTTCAGGAGTACCAGGCTAGGAACTATAATAACTTGAGTTCATATCCAAGTCTCGCTGACTCTGAGAGGTCATATGGACCACAGTGTGGTACTGCTTAGTAAAGAGTTATTAAATGATGCATGATAAGAATGATATTTAGTAGAATGAAATGTTTCTTTGGATTCCCAAAGAGCCTCTTCTACAGAGAACAAATTCTGGTTTTCAATCACATAGGAGAGGCGCATTTTAAAGTTGAAAGGGATCACAAAGGTCCCCAGATACACAGAGAGGTAAAGTGACCTGTTCACGGTCGCATGATTATAGTTACTGTGGCAATAATAAAGACAGAATACTGTGTTCTTCATTCCCAGTCCAAGTGTGTTTTCTACTATTTCAGAGGGCTTTGTATCCTTTCCTCTTTTTATACAAAAAGACAAAAAGACTTCAAGGTTACCTTATGGTATCTATAACAATGAAGAAAATCAATGGAAGTTTCCTCCACACAAACATGAGTTGCAATTATCATTGTTATTATTATAATTATGCTGTTTGTGCCTCTTCTCCCTGTTAGTTTCCAGAATCAGTGGACAGACACCAGGACAGGATAATTAAATATGCTGAAGTGCTTGTCATGACTCCACATGAATCCAGGAGACAGAGCTTTCATGGACCAATCACTTCATTCCCCCAAAGTGCTCCCTCTCATAATTAAAAATTAAACCGTTTTCCAATGAAATAATTTTGTTCATTCTTCTTGCTCCCGCTCCAGTGCCTGTGGCACCAGCTAAATTTCGAATTAAATAATTCAGCTGCAATACATTTAAAATAGATCACGTTTAGTGCTACACTTCCGATTGGCTGCAAAACCAGGCCAATTGAACAAGATTCTCATGGATGTCACCCGCCAAGGGTGTACAAGGAGTGGGATTCCGTTAATGAGGAATGACGACCTTTCCCTATTTTCTTATTCTTGGGCTCTGGCACAGTGAAACTTTCCCCCCCTTTAAACCATTTTGTCTCATTTTAATCCCTTTGTTCTCATTTTTCTTCCCTTTGATCAAATCTAAAGCTTCTTTTAGAAACCAAATTCCTCCATTTTGCTTTTCCAGCCATCAGTTCTCAGCTTGCTTTCAACATCTGTTTATTTGCTAAGGCAATAGAGACAGATTATGACTCTGTGCCGAGCAAGGAGGAAGTAGAAGGCAGGATGGATTAAGGGACTGTGCTGAGTCAAATACTCTCTCCTCCTGGGGCTGCCAGTTTTCATCTGGCTCAGGCTGCTAGAATCTCAGAATCATTATTTCATTTGACAGATAATACTGTAACAATAGCCTGCCCTGCTAATGGTCCTCACCTGGGGAGCCAGCATGGCAGCCAGAGGTGCGGTGGCAAAAAAACAAAAAACAAAACACAAAACAAAACAAAACAAAACAAAAAACCCTGATGGGGAGGAGGGATGGGTTTGATGTGCAGGTGGGTGATCTTGAAGGAGCCACTTAATCACTCTGGACCTCAGTTTCCTCAACTGTACCCTACTCTGCCTAGACGTCATAGTTTTATCTGTTCTCAGGCTCACAAGTAAAAGGGAAATCTGAACCACAAATGACTTCCAGAGAAGGTCAACCAGGATTATGAGTTAATGAGGCCAGGCAACGAGAGATATCAATTGCTAGGAAGGGGGAGGGATGATGCTCTTCTCTACAACTCAAGTATCTGCCAAGGGAGGGAAATCTTATCCCATTCCCAGAAAATGGGAAAGAGACTTAACTGTTTCTCTCTGGTTTCACTTCCCCTCTTCCCCAGAGGATGAGTATTCACTTACATGATTGCTGTTTGAGAGAAAAAAACTGGCTTTGCTCATCTAATCCCCTTCTGAGCTACCTCTTTTAGAGGTGCTCCCTGTTCACAGGACCCACACATCTGCCATTTCCCAGTGGATAGTTTATAGAGGAAGTCTCTGCCTGGATTGGGGTCAGGACAAGAGGAGTGCTCAGTGAGCCACTGCTGCATACAACGGGTGGGTAAATTTAATTCAGAGGTGAGATAAAATAAAGCCCTTAATGACTGCTGACCTGATTTACCTTCCACATAAGATTTTGTCCGTAACAAACCTGGAATGTTTTCTTTTCATTGGTGTGTTTCTTGAATCTTATTTCTTAATAAGTTCTGATTGTTGTAAAGGAAAAATAGTGTTGTTTATTAATGTTCTAAAACTTTTTTTTTTCTTCCTGCCAGGGGCTGAGGAAAGATATGAAATGCTATAAGGTAGAAGGGACAGGTTAGTTCCTTAAACCTCTACAGAGCAACTTAGGACCAACAGAAGCTGTTATAGAGAACCTGAAATAAAGTGGGGAACTCTCCCAAGGTAGCCAACTCTTCATCATAAGGGGTAACTAAACCGTGGTGCTATCAAGCACTAGTCTATACTGTTAGCTCTCAGTGGTTTACTTTGATGTAGAAATGGAATGGGCATGGAGGAGGGCACTTGTTGGGATGAGCACTGGTTGTTATAGGGAAACCAACTTGACAATAAACTATATTTTTTTTAAAAAAAGGAATGAGGGGCACCTGGGTGGCTCAGTCGGTTGAGCGTCCAACTTCGGCTCAGGTCATGATCTCACGGTTTGTGAGATCTGCAGCTCAGAGCTTGGAGCCTGTTTCGGATTCTGTGTCTCCCTCTTTCTTTGACCCTCCCCTGCTCACGCTGTCTCTCTCTCAAAAATGAATAAAAACATTAAAAATTTTTTAAAAAACGAAATGGAAGATAAGATTGTGGAGGGGTGTTTGGGTATATCCATGGGTCCTGCTTCCCCTGTGTAAGTCTGTCAGTTTCTTCTACAAGGGCTTCCACAGTGGTGAATGCCAGGATAGCTGTAGTCTTGAATAATTAATGACCGCATTTGTCATTTGCAGAAATGTGTTTATATAGGGAGAACTCGAGTTTACAACATGGCACTAGGGAACTAGTAACTATCTCTTCTTCCTGTCAATGCACTCAGTGGGGGCATATGTACACACTTGCACACACACATGCACACTCATGTATACACAAGGCACACATGCATACATGTACATACAAATACAAGAATAAAAGTAAATGGAAATCTATAAAAAAAAAAAAAGAACTGTGGAGTCTAGGTCTGGAGACATTGCCAAGTTATGATGCTTATGAGTCAGGCCTGCCAGCCAGAAGTGTAGGTATACACAGAGACAAAAAATCGGGAACTCCACTGTGTGGTGTGGCTGCCAGAAACATGGAAGCCACCATGGTTAGAGACTTGGGGAGGAGACCATCCATCATCACATGTTATCACAAAGTGACTGGTGTTTTGTCAACCGACTTTCAGAAACTTATGCTTCATCCTGGATGCTACTCACTGGTAAGTTCCAAAAGGACTATCTTTCTTGGTCATATCTGACTCTCACTGGACTGGATTTGGAGTGGGGGAGACTCCCAGCCTTACAGGAATGGAGGGGGTGAGGCTTGGGTTGGTCACTGAGAAGAGTCCCTTCTTCGTTCCTGATTTTACTCTGTTCTTAGACGTCACAATGGTCACCAACATGTAAGCATTAATGTCATCATGCACTTTACATGTTCTTGGTTTTTTCTTTGTGTGTGTGCGTGTGTGTATGTGTGTGTGTAAGTTAAATATTAATTAACAGTCAAGAAAGCATGGGATCCACAGTCAGTGGTGAAGGGTTGAGAGCAGGCTGGTGGCAAAACAATTCATTCACAGATTCCACATGTGAGGTATTGAAACAGGCATGTTTTTGTTTGCAGGGTTCTAGCTGGGCCTGGGAGGGGGAAAAAAGTGCGAAGTAATTTGGGGAGAAGTACAAAATAGAAAGTGTCCTTTCTTGAATAAGACCCCTTAACTTCCCACTAACCCAATGCACACGATAGTGGGAAAAAGTCCTAGATTCCATGGCTGAAGACCCGAGTGTGAGAAAGACCTTTATCACCTCCTAGTTCTGTGCCTCTGGGTAAGTAGCTTAACCCCCTGTACCTTAGCTTCCCTCATCCATTAACTGGGGAAAATCAGTGTAGTAGCCCTTCCCTCACATGAGAGTGGTCATAATTGCAAAAACTAATAAATATTAAAATACTGTAACATTTAATATGTAAGAGTCCTTGTTTCCCTACCTAGGGTTTTGTGCGATTTCTGAGGTTAAATAAATTGAATGACATGAATGTATTAAAGACCCTGATAAGCCCTGCTGTAAGTAAACAAAGAGGTTATATGAAGAAACAAAAACCTTGTTTAGTTTTGAAACTTAGTAGTTTCCCAGTCTAACTTTAACCTTGAACTCGGTCTCCTGGAAGCCCCACTTAGTGTCCCATTTCACACGTTTTGAGGAATGGGGGGTCATACAAAGAGCTTCTATTTGGGCAGATAGTTGAGCATAGGCTGGCCGTGGGATCAGCCTCCAAGTCAAGGAATGCACCGAAGATCATAAAGTGCCACCCCCTCTCCACCCCCAAATATTTAGCGTACCAATTCTGCCACAGTCTGGTCATGGTTTGTCTCAGTGAGCCATTAAAAACATCATGACCACATCACCCCCAGAAGTTGGAGTTCAGTGGGGATTTGGACAAGCTCCTTTCCTTACGGGGACTTCAATTCCCTCATTGTCCTATGAGGCAAATGTCCCAGATCACTGTGAATTACATAGACCATCAGCATCAGAATTACTTGGGCTTAAAAACTGATTCCTGAGGGGCGACTGGATGTCTCAGTCAGTTAAAAGTCTGACTTCGGCTTAGGTCATGATCTCACGGTTAGTGGGTTTGAGCCCCGCATCGGGCTCTGTGCGGACAGCTCAGAGCCTGGAGCCTGCTTCAGATTCTGTGTCTCACTCTCTCTCTACCCCTCCCGTGCTCTCACTGTCTCTCTCTCTCTCTCTCTCTCTCTCTCCCAGAAATAAATAAAACATTAAAAAAAATTAAAAAACAAAAAGCAGCAACAACAAAAACAGATTCCTGAGCTGCAGACCTGGGACGGAAGCAGAACATGAGTGTTGTCAGCTGTTTCTCCTGTGGGGGATTTAATTCCCACTGCAGTTTAAAAGCAGCGCTTGAGGGGAGCCTGGGTGGCTCAGTTAGTTAAGCGCCCAACTTCAGCTCATGTCATGACCTTACCATTTGTGCGTTCGAGCCCTGAGTCCAGCTCTGTGCTGATAGCTCAGAGCCTGGAGCCTGCTTCAGATTCTGTGTCTCATTCTCCCTCTGCCCCTCCCCTACTTGTGCTCTGTCTCTCAAAAATAAATAAATATATATTTAAAAAAATAAAAAAAAATAAGAGCAGTGGTTGAGAAAAGTCTCAGAGCCATACCAACCAAAGCCATCCCTGACTCTCTTGACATCCACATTCTTGAAGTGGCCAAAGAAAAAAACAGAGAGCAGGAACCCTGAACAAAAAGCAGCCTCTCTCCACTGGGAAAACCACCTACGACAAGGCTCCTTACATGAGCAGCTCTCCAAGCCCCATGTTTAAGGCAAAGTAGAACCAGCCTGTTAGCAAAGCTTTCCACTGTAACTCTAGAGAAGCCCCATGCATGCATACAAGGATCCCTCTCTGAATTGGCCCATCTGAAGCCAGAACCATTGGAGTGAAACATAAAATATCACAGCATTGATTTAATGGCCTTTAAAAGTCCCTCCTGAGCAGCTGGGGAGCTCCTTGTCTGTATCCCTGTGCACCACTGTGCTCGTAAAACTGTCACCATTAATCGCTGCCCAACATCCTGATAGTATTTGGGTCACACATCAAGGGGAGGGCTGTGGTTTCTGAAGAGGTCTGGAATGTGGCTCTGGCGGCCTTAATCCTTCCTCATCCACTTCTTCCCAAACCCTCAGTGTGGGTGTGGCATCTAGCTTCTACTAAACACTTCACTGGATGTAAAGGTACCACCTCTTTTAATTTGGAATGATCATTCTCTAAGCTGCCTGGAGCCAGGATCTGAATTTATTCCAAATGTTTCCTTCTTCTCCTGGGCCCTGGTATTAAGTAACCTATCCACATCTCTGTATTTCTTGGAATTTGTGTTTCATGGTTATCATTGTAGATTAGTGCCATCCAATGAAAACATAACACAAGCCACAAAGGTGAACTCCATATGATAATTTTACATTTTCTAGTAGCCACATTCCAAAAGGTTTAAAAACGGTGAAATTAACTTTTAAGATATTTAATAATATATTTGATTTAATCTAATATATTCAAAATATTATCATTTTTACATAGAATCAACATAAAAATTATCAATGCAACATTTTACAAAACTTTTTGGATCAAGTCATTGGACTCCAATGTGTATTTTCTACTTATAACATATCTCATGCTGAATTAGCCACATTTGAAGTATTTACCAACCATGTGTGGCTACCATATTGGACGGTGAAGTTCCAGACCAAAAAGTGAGACTGGCTAATGAGTCCCTTATCCATACACTTATGTGTTGTGAGCACTAACTATAGAAGATATGGATCTAGGCACTTGGCTACAGAGATAAGTCATATGACGTCTCTGTTCTCCTGGAACTTGTAATTAATTGGGGGTAATAGGCAATAAGCAAGTAGAAGAACAAATGGACAGAATAATTTCAGACAGCCCAAAAGAGGATAGAGAAGAAGAAGGGGTAAAAAATAGGTTGATATGATAAACAGTAACTCAGAGAGAGGAGAGAGCTGGGTTAGATCCAGTTATAAAAGGAGAAGCTCAGAACAGAGTCTGAATGACAAGAATTCATATCTTTACTTTTTATGATAATAACCAGCACATACCATCTTAGGACCTAGGTGGTACAAAGTGCTATATGGAATAGTTAATTGAATTACTGGTGCATGGTGCATGAATAAGGATTTGACTGTAGTGAATATTGCCTTATAGACTTACACAAGAAGGAAGCACATTCCCAGGGACTTGAAATGTGTATACACAGTACCTGCTCAATAGATATTTAGTGGTTGGAAACATGAATAAAGAACAGCACTCCCTCATGAAGCTTGGTCTTGAGATTGAAAGGTGTAGCAGAAGGCTAAAGATGTTAATTCCGTTTCTTGTTAGTATGTTTGCCTTTTGGGTTGTGAGGTCCAGCCTGGTTGCTATACAAGACTGTGCTCATCTCTATCCCTGCAGATTAGCTGATGACAGTTGATCTACTCAGTGGTTTTAAGAAAGGAGATCTTTTTGGGTCTATCCTTCCTAAGGCATGCAGCTAGAATAGGCTCAGAAAAAAATGTGCTTTTAAGCAGCAAGATAATTTGTGAAAAGGCCAGTCCTTTCTTACACAAGAAATTTGCCAAGGTATGCAGAAATGATGTAAAATTAAAAATGTAAGATCAGCCATTGTATTTGAAATCAGTAAGAGTTGGTGTGAGTTTTGCTGTTTTCGTTTTTTGAAGAATTATAGTATTTTATAAACTCTGAGGAGAACTTGCTTCAAGAGATCAATATTTTCACAACAATAAAAGATGATTCAGGAGAAGGGTCACCCAACAGAGTTTATTTTTATTACAGTCAAATCTGGTTCATTAAAGAAAAAGATACTTTTAGGACTTTTATTTACTGTGTTTATTCATTTTTAGTACTTTTCTTTACCTTCCTCTTTCCTCTGTGACTCTGATCTAACAACTATAGTTCTATCAATAATAATAGCTAACACATATTAGCACTAACCGAATGCCAAGCATTTTGCTATCTACTTTAAATGAATGATCTCATTTGATACTCAGAAAGTCCTACTATTTTGGGGAAATCATTATCTTAACTTTACAGGGTTAGAAGGTGAATGAGGCTTGTAAATTTAAAATATTTGCCCAAGATCACAGAAGAGTAAGTAGTCCTCAAATTTTTGGCTTCAGGACCCATTTACATATTCTTAATAATTAGTGAGGACCCTGTATTAACAACTTTCCCAAAAGTCAGTAGGGCACATTTGTGCAGTCCTTTTTTAGGTGCTCTAGTCTGTTCTATTGATATATGTATCTATTCTTGTGCCAATACCACACTATCTTAATTGATGTAGCTTATTACAGTCAGTCTGAAGAGCAGGTAGATGGATTCCTACTATTTTCTTCTTCTTTTTTTTTCTTCAGAATTTAGGAATAATCTTGTCTACATCTACAAAATAACCTTGGGACAATTTTTATAGAAATTGAGTTAAAATTTTGTATTAATTTATGGGAAATAGCATCTTTATGGAGTTCATCCCAATTCATGAATGTCTCATGTCTCTCCATTTGTTTAGATCTTTTTTGATTTCTTCTTTCTATATTATGTAGCATTCAGCAATCAAGTCCTATACATGTGTTTTTATGCTTATATCTCTTTTTTCAGTAATTGGAAATGGTAGCATATTATTAATTTTGGTATCTACATGTTCATTGTTAGTATAAGGAAATATAATTTATTTTTTAAAAGTTATCTTATGTTCTGTGACAACTTACTGAGCTCACTCATTAATTCTAGGGTCTTCTTCCTCTTCTTCTTTTCACATTCCTTGGGATTTTCTATGTAGACAATCATGTCATCTTCAATAGGGAAATTTTTATTTATTCTTTTCTAAGGTGTATGCCTTTTTACTTTATTTTCTTGATTTATTGCACAGACTAGGATTTCCAATACTATGTTGAATACAAGTGGTGAGAGTAGATATGTTTTCCATGCTACCAATCTTCAGACAAAAAGATTCAGTCATTTACTATTAAGTGTAATGTTTGCTATAGCTTATTTTTTTAAATAAATACTTTTATCATGTTGAGAAAGTTCTCTGTTCTCATTTTCTAAGAGTTTTTTTATCAAGAATGTTGAAAAATTTGTGAATTTTAAAAAATGAATTAATTGATATGATTATGTAATTTTTTTCTTTCACTTGTAAGTGGTGGATTACAATTCTGAGATCAACTCTTCCATTTCAGCCCTAACTGTTCCAACACTCATTGACGTACTACAACTTAATTCTGGCACTAAGCCTTTAGATTTAGCATAGATCCCCCACAAGAATCTATAGACTGCCTTTACTTTAGGTGTGAGCCACAAGATCATGGCATCCCCAGGCTTCTCACATTTCTGGCTTACTGGCTACAAATTCCAGGATTCTCATGACCCCTTCAAGTTCAATATTTTGCTAGAACAATGCACAGAACTTAAAGTGCTATTATCCTTTTAATACGGCTTTATTATAGAGGATACAGCTTAGGAACAGCAAAGTAGAGACAGAGAGGGTGAGGTCTGGAAGAGTCTGAAACACAGGGCGTCCATGCCCTCTCGCTGTGGAATCAGAGCACATCACCCTTCCAGAACATCGATGTGTGCGCCAACAAGAAAGCCCCTCTGAGCTCCGAGTCCAGAATTTTCATCATCCTAATATGGGATACCATTATCAAAGCTAAGACACCATGAACAACCATTGTCAATTAACAACCACTAGCTCTTAACAACTCTTAATTATTAACAATAAGCATTGATTATATGTGTGTATGAATATATACACACACTCATACCATATGACATGTAATTGCCATTCATTAAATATTATTCAATTAATGTTCACTTGCTTCTCACGTTCTTACCAGAATAGAAGAGCTGTGTCTTACTCATTTTATCACCATGATGGTAATGATAATAGCCACCATTTATTGATTTCCTCCCATGTGCCAGATCGATTACATATATTTCATCTTCATAAAAGCCCCATGAAATAAATATTATAATCTTTAACTACCAAGGAGGGAGACAAGTCTCAGAGAGGTGAAGTTACATATTCCAAAATCACATAGCCAGTAATTAAAACAATTTTCTCTGCTTTTAATGTTGCACTTGTTTCACTGCCTCTTTTAAAATACATTCTACATGGCTCCTGCATCCACAGGTCTAGGTTGAGTAGCTTGATTGCTCTCTGGTAAGCCGGATAAGCTAGCAGAACAGAGGTTGGTTTAGATGCTGAAAAGACTTTTGTAGATAGAGAATCCTCTTTTCTCCCTTAACCTGTTAGACCAGGGGAAGAGGGGCATCTTTAGGTGCCGAAGTGAACACTTATCTTGCCTGTTAATCAGCCTTCCATCTTTTATCTTGCCCCTCTGAGGGCCATCTTGTCCTCCTGAGCCTCATAAGCATTGATCCTTCAGCTTAAGCCCTGAGAGATAACTGCCATATTGATAAAATCCCTACTGTAATTTTTTCCCCTTAGTTATCAAAGAGTAGGCTATCAAGATGAGAGATACAATGAAGGCCAGAATCCACAGGACTGGGTGCCTGATCAGAGGGTAAGGAAGACACTGAGAAAAATGGAAGAGCCTATGGTGATTGTGGGTGGTTTTGTCTATGAGAGACTGGGGCCAAAAGCTGTAATTAATGCTAATAGTGATGATGCTGCACATAACTAGATAGATGATAGATAGATGGACAGATAGATTACATTTATTCAGAGCTTGCTATATATCTGGCCTTATTTTGAGAGCTTTAACATATTAATGAATTTAATTCTTACCCCTAATCTTTTCAGAAAATTATTACTGTCCTCATTTTACAGATGTGTAAACTGTACCAGAGGAAGGAAAACTACCAGCCTGGGGTAGAGGATTAGAGGGGGAAACTGATCAAGAGGCTGGTTTTGCGTTTGAGTTCCAAGGAGCGTTAGATATCCATTAGGAGTTCCCTAGTCCACTTGCACCTGCTCAATTTCAATGACTGATGAAGGTATTGAAGGGGAAGAAAACTTTTCCTTCTTCCCTTCTAGGTTCTTTAGCTGGCCTAACAACTAAACTGACATAAAACAGATAAACAGGAGAAAATAAATAATTTCATATATATGGTAACCCATAAAAATAGGGGACTCAAAGAAATGAGTGAGGTGGGCAGCTCTCATACCTTTTAGCTAAGGAAAGCAAAAATTTGTGAAGAATTGATAAGACCAAAGGATTTGGGCTTGGAGAAATATATTAGTGAAGAAAAAACAAGGTTTTTTACACTGACCTCTCAGTCCTGAACTCTCTGTGTCTGGTAAGGAGGACGCCTTCTCCCCTCCTGGGACAAGAGAGCACCTTTCACATGGGAGAGAGACTTCCTGCTTTTAGAGGGACAGAGGAGATCACAGTGTCCTCTGGCACAGGCTGTTTCTTAAGTAACTTTCATTCAAAATAATCAATAAAGCAAAGTGGCATAGTTTGGAGTGCTATATTCTGCTCCCCCTCAGTGTGAACTGATAAACTTGTATCTGTTCTAATATTACCTTGCACATCAACCTCCTGATCTGAGAGTTTCCTGAACTGCAAACAGGATTAACAATTAACCTATGGCTCTCAGAGGACCAAATGAGGTGAAGTATGTCAAACACCTGGCCCATCACAGATTCCTGCCCAAAGGCACGTGTCCCTCCTGCTTCCTCTCTTCCCCCGCCCACCCATCGCTCCTTCTGCATCAGTAGCTGTGACGAGCAAATAAATAGTAAGTATGAAAGTATTGTACAAAAACAAGGTTACTTATTTACAAACATTTTTAAATTCCAAATTTCTTTTAAAAGATATATTTTTTAATTCCCCGAAAAAAGCAAAAAGGAAGATCGGAAAACTTAACTCCCTGAAATGGCTGAGGCCACTACCTTAAATACCATTTTTAGCTAAAGACAAAAGAAGATAGGAGGGTTGGGAAGTCAGATAGGGGAGGTCACCAGGAAAAGCACAGTAAACAAAGGTAAAGTTATTATGCAGATTTAAGTCCCTGGCTTCTTCACTGATAAGAGTTTCCACAGATTGTCATCTCCCATTTTCTGTACGGCAATGGGAACGGAGACACCCTTACAAGCAGAGACTTCCCTCATTAATGTAAATGTCTCTTACAAAAGGGTAACTTCCTTTCCATTTTTAGAGCTTCACCTGAGTCTGCTGTTTCCTAAAAATAACCAGCTTAAAATCATTCCAGTGCCAAAGAGGCATGGCTCAAGATGGCAAAATTTGCCCCCTTCATTTCATTTCTTTCTTTTCTTTTAATTGTAAATATGAGGTTACTACTGTCCTGCTAGTAATCTTTGTATACGATTGCAATCATTCTTTCAGGAGAAAGTCTCAGAAGTCCAATTGCTGAGCTTAAAGGATCTGTGCTTTCTTGTGATGAGCACGGGGTGGTGTACGAACATGTTATATGTACTGTACCCCAGAAACAGGTACTGCACTGTATGGTAACTGCACTGGAATTAAAATTTTAAAAATAAATTAAAATAGGGAAACTTAAATAAACAAATAGAGGGTCTGTGCTTTAACACCTGCATATCCCTTCAGTCCATACCATAACCTCTGAAGATTCCCTGACCTCTAAATGTACCATGACCTTTAAAGGTCACTCCTCTTGACTCTTACACATTTAAGACTCAAGGTTTCCAATCCAGAGCTGTTTTCTGAGCTTCTCTTCACAATATTTCCAAGTCCCCAAACCCCACTCCGGTCAGCAGGCCCTAGGGAACCACCAAAAAAGTGGTTTTAAACCACTTACAGGAATGGAGATGTTGCCGAATGACATGTCCTTTCAGGGACAGGCAAGAGACTCTCTAACTGTGGAAGTCACTTCTCAATGACCCGGGGAAGCGGCAAAGTTTAGCTAGCTTCCCCCTCCCCCGAGTCCTCCTGGTCACTCTTCTTGAATCTTTCAAGTACATCAGGTAGAGGAAGCAGCAGCACACAGGGGGTGAGGTGCAGCCACCTTCCCTGGGGCTCCCGCACACTGAATTCCGGGCCTCTGGCTAACTGCCTTCAAGTAGCTAAATTTAAACCATCCTTGATTCTTTCATAGTCTCCCTACTCTTACTCTGCTCCAATTCTTCATCCCTCTTCATCCTCTCTCCCAAACATAGCGTATATTTTTAACGTGCGCTCCCTGATTATGCAACTTTATGGGTCATCCCATTCTTTTCGGTTTTGGGAGGGCCTCTGTGATTTCTCTTACTTCCTTGTTTAAAACAGAGCATTACCACCAATCACAAGATAAAAACCAAACATCTTAATATGGCATAAACCCCTCTTTCCTGTGGTCTTTGCTCTTCTAGCCTCACCTTCCCTTCTGCCCCCACCCCTTCATTCTGAACATCTTTCAGTTCTTGAAATGTATTATTTATTCCTTGCAGACATGTGTGTAGTCCCATTTATTGGTGCTGCCTTTTACTCCCCTTCCCCTGCAGCTTTTACTTGGTTCACCTCACCCATTTGTCAGGTCTTATTATTGACCTTTCTTCTGTGTTAACTCCTGCCCACAGTCAGATTAATTGTACGTTGCCCAAGCGGACCACAAGAACTCATGAGGGTAGGGACATGCCTATCTTTTACAATGTTGTCTGCCTAGTACAGTTCCTAAGGCAGAGATTACTAATTGTTTGCCAATATCTATTCTCCCTTATTTAATTCAAGAGATCCTAAATTTTCCTACAGCAATGTGACCACTGAACTGTAGGCTGTATATCATAGCCTCCCTTGTAGCCTGTTATGGCCAAGGAATTAAATTGCAGCATCATTATGTGAGGAGAAATAATGCATGCCATATAAAAGAAATGGTTGTAGACAAGACTGTCCCTGTCCCCTTCCCCAAAGTCTGGAAGAGGATGAGAATTGGAGAGTTACATCAGACCTAGAAGTGAAAGATATCTTTTGAGGATAGCAGAACTTCCCTGTAAGTCTTAGACAGCGTGATTCTAGAAAAATAAACTTTCAGTTTGGTGAAGCCATCGTATTTTGGATCTTTTGGTTGTGGTTTGGATCATAATTTCAGTAGGTAGGTAGTTAATAAATATTTTTTACTTTAATGAATGGATGGGTGGATGACCAACTAAACTTTTCTATTTTTGTTCTGATGTCTACTTCTTATCACAGAGTTGATGGTACTTTTCTATATCACAGAGTATATCTTAGTGATATCTCTCTGCTGAGAGAAAGGGCACCTTCATCTTCTTTGGAGACTTTGTAAACCAGTCAGGAATAGTCACAAGCAAAGTCAGGGAACTAAGGAAAAGAACCAGTCTGTAATAAAGATGATGCCCTCTAATACAGACTAGATCTGTTTAAAGGGGCACCAAAGGGGGAATGATAGGGAAAATCTGTTGTAAGATGGCTGATGACTAATAAGAACACACCTGTCCCTGATTAATGAGGAATATGGAAGAAACAGGCTATAAATTTTTCCCTCTGCTAATGCTCTGGGATCAGACTTCAGGAGAATGATCTCCTCTGAGACCACTGGTGTAAAATAAATCTCCTGCCTTCCAAGATCTCTGAGTGCCGCTTGGTTCTTCCGCGGAGTGATCCAGACCAGATTTCTGGAACATTTGTTTACTCTTTATCTTAAAGAGTTCTCCCTGGTCCACAAAGCATACAAGATCACAGAGATTTGAACAGAGATGATAGGAAGGAAGGAAGGAGGGAGGGAGAAAGGAAGGAAGGGAGGAAAGGAAAGAGAGAAAGAGAAAGAGAAAGAGAAAAAGAGAGAGAGAGAGAGAGAGAAAGAAAGAAAGAGAGAGAGAGAAAAGAGAGAGAAAGAAAGAAAGAGAAAAACACAAATGGAGAGAGACAGAGAAACTGAGAGAGACAGGGAAGAGAAATATGAAAAAAGAACAACCAGCAGTGGATCATTTAAACCTTCAAATAATGGGGAGCTTGTGTTAAGTGCTATCTATCTACATGCCAGGTAGTGATCTAGGCCCTTTATGTGCATCAATTCATTTCCTTCCCACCACCATTTTATGAATACGGACCACTATTGTTCCCCTTTTACAGATGGAGACACTGTGGACCATAAAGAGTAAAGGGCTAGTCTGAAGTTACACAAACTTTTGATGCCTAGTTATAAACCCAGATAGTCTGACTTAAGAGCCTCCATTCTGGATTATTGTATCATAGAGCCATCTGGAGAATACAAGTCCCCAAAGCCCAGGATATCCATGCTGAAGAAATGCTAGAAATCATTAAACCCACTTTCTTTTACAAATGAGAAAAGTGAGACCCAGTGAAAGAAAATGACTTGTTTAAAGAGACACAGATAGAAAGAGGTTTCCTATTGGCAAGAACAGCAAACAGCGTCAGGAATGGTGATTTCCATCCTTTGGTACATTGAAAACACAAAGGAAAGATTATTCTGATGCAGGAATGATACATGTCCTGCATGGACGGGTAGTGAACTCCAGAATACACGTGTACTGGGGTAGGTATTTGCCCCCCATTCTTCATTCCCAGTTAGTCATACTTTGTCATGCCATTTGGCAGTGCCCTCATGCTGTGCACATAGTCCTAATTATTGATAACAGGTCCAGTCATGTGATTTGTTTGGTCAGCAGACTGCTAACAGACATAATGTGAATAGAAATAGAAGTGTGCTTGCACACATCAGCTTGTTCACTTGCACTCCTATGATTTTCCATGGTAAATAGATATCTCAGTAGATGCTGACTCAAGGAGACGGTGGAGACACATGGAACAGACCAAAATCAACCTGAATCCTCGGAGCATACCCATTAGGTCTGCGGACAGAAGTCAGAGCTGTCCCAGCAAACCCACAGACTCCTGGGTGAGAAAAGGGATGCTTGCGATTATCAGCCACTGAGATTCTGGGTGGTTTGTTATTACATCGTTATTATGGCAATAGCTAACTAGCACACTATGATTCATCTTTACCACATGTGCCTTCTATTAGACTAGTCCACAATCATTCCCCATTTTCTTTGTATCCGTTTACTTGCCACAGTTTCTGGAGTTGGGACATTTGAAGGCACAAGTAACATCCAATATGCTTTTATGAACGTGTTGAAATCTGGAGGGAGGAGGAAAGGAGAGACTGAGAGCCAGTTTGGAGCAACTTCTCCATTAGAAAGGATGTGAACTTCTATGAAGACTGTAGGACAAATAGCTGATCTCCTGTAGGACCCCCAAACATGGTACGTAATCATGCAGCCTATACAAGTGGCAGAGTAGGACTCAATCCTTATAATCATTCGTGTAGTAATGCTGTTTGAATATACACTGATACTTCTTATCATTCTGCATGCTTGGCTCACTGATAGCATTATTTGTGTTAAGGTTGTCTCCACTGGAAACTGAACTAAGCAAGAGCTTGGATTTATTTCTTTTAGATCCAGGTTAAACTTTTGGTGCTATCATATGGGGTTAGGACCAGAAATCTAGGAATGTAAGACTTCTGTAGAGTTAATCACCTCTGATTCTACGGGGTCCCAAGGAGTTCCCAGATAAATGAGTCATGGTAACAGGACAAGACTAGATTATTAATAACTGTCCCCACATCTGGTGCTGCAGGGCACTGCTCTAGGTAATGATTTGGGTGGTGCCCCTGACGATGGTTTCAAGTCTACAAGGAGCCTTTTTCTTCTTCGATGGCACGCTGTTCCTGACAATGTAAACATGTAAATTTTATGATTTCCTGTAGCTTCTNAATAACATTACCACACCTAAGAAGCAGCACGTGGCTCAGTTTACAGATTTCACACAGGGAATAGAAGGACAAGCACAAATGAAGAGACTGTCCTTCATGGCCCTCTTAGTCTCTAAGTCCATAAGAAGTATGGGACCCAGCATTTAAAGGCATGGTAATCTTGCCTCCAAGGGAAATGTGGTCTCTGCTTCTGCCACTCAGATAACTTTCTGCCTTGCTGGGTGCCCCAGACACAGTTGGCATGGACAGAAGGATCTGAAGCATTGCTTCTTCTACATTATGTATCACCAACCTCATCATAGATCTTTGTTGGGTCCGAGCTGAGTAAAGATGCTTACGAGTGTTTGCTGAATAAATAAAGACTTGTGCTAGAGACAATGGCGGCCAGCAGAAGCTGAGTAATAATTCACAAACTAAAGAATTGCACAATCAATCAGGAAGAATCATCAATGCACAGAAACCAGTTGATCAATACATATTTATTGTGGTCTATGTGCTAGGACTTGGGGATAGAAAGGCAAGGGAGTCAGAAGATCTGTCCTCTATGAACTCATGGTCTGGGAGATGACACAGTCAACTGCATGGCTAATTCTGGCAAAAGCCATGTTAAAGCTCACAGGGGACATTGTGGGATCACAGAATTAGACTAACCTCTGAGCAGGAGAGCAAGAACTTCCTAGGAGCTGAAAGCCAAGCTGAGCTTGAAGAGTGAGCTAAGGTGAGACAAGAAGACACATAGGCAGAGGGATAGCAAGACAAATCATGAAGGTCTACAAAGTCCTGGCATGTCTGAAGAATGAAAGTTCTGTATGCTTGGAATATGGATTATATATGTGCATGTTGGTGCTCTGGTCTGTCCAATAAATTCGGACAGTCAGAAAGTGACAAATGATGTTTAACTAAATTCAGTGGAAGTTCAGATGAGTAGTAGGTCTGCATGGAATAGCAGAGTGGAAAAGACATTCTTTGTGGATTGAGGCAGTGATAAATATAATTACAACCCAAATAAACCATAGCTACTACTCCTGAACCTTGAATGTGTGGTAAATGCTTTGCCTACATATTTCATTGTATGCTCACACCATGTCTTTGGAGTACCTACACTTTCCACTTTTTATAGATGAAGAGAATGAAGCTCAGACAGGTTTTGAATGGGCTTATCCAAATCACACAGTTGGTAAGGGACACAGCAGCGACTCTAGCCCATGTCTGTGTGCTCCCAAAACAGACACTCTTAACTTCCAACTCATATAATTGTGAAATGCACTTTAATGATAGGGAAAATATAGTGAGGCAGAGATGGGGTTGTACATTTTATATAAAGACTGCAGCATTGGCCACCCCCAGAGTTCTGAGGTGCTGGGCTCCATTAGGGAGCCTGAGAAGCTACAAAGATTATAAAATGGATCCCCAGGTGTCTGCACTTACCTCCCTAATGCATTCTTCCAGAAGAACTGCTGTCATCTATTCCCGGAGACAGGTATTCACCCTGAAGTTGTAAAGAGCAATTTATAAAAAAAAAAGTGCACCAAAAAAGTAAAACCTAGTACTTGAAGCTAATGGCTGGACAAACTGGGACAGAGAATAGTTTACTATTATTATTTAATTTTCCAAAAAAAGAGTGCACAGTTTCATCCTATTTATCATAAAAGTCACTGATATAATAAAAGCATCTCATCACATCAGCCGTCACTTCTACAAATAGAGCATTGACGCTTTAGATATTAACATGTGTTATAAATGTCATTGATATATTAAGACTTTTCAGACTGTCTATCTAAAAATAGAGGAAGATCCAGAGGGAGGGAGGAGAAAGACACAGAACTGGCTAATTCCATCAGAAAAAGGGGAACCTATCCTTGTACAATTGGATCTTCTATTTGTGACTGATGCAAGTAGACACCTGAAGCTGATTTATGGTTTATATTCTACTCACCAGCTGACTGGATGTAGGGAGGAGAGAGTGGCAGGAAGCTAGGGAGGAAGGAAGGGGGAAAGAGAAACAAAAATATGTGGATTTAAGGGATTTTAATATCAGAAAAGACTCAAATGACCCCCTCAATCCATCTTACTTTGCATGTGGGGAAACCAAGTCTTGAAGTGGCTATACAATTCTGTGCACACCAGTGTGGCTTAGGTGTTAGACAAGAAAAGCTTCAGAAATATGGGCTCTAAATCAGATATTAAAGGAGACCTTTGACTTTCTTTCTTTCTTTTTTTTTTTTTTTCTTTATCCCTAAAGAAAAGTGGAAAGTTCTGTGAGTGGGGGAAATAGGCATGGGCAAGACGTGGGCATAGGAGTCAGAAAGAAAGGAGGAGGGGAGGAAGAACAATGTTTAATACCTGCTATTTGATAGGAAAGCTAAATGTATTATCCAGTGTGATATGTGTGACAGCCCTGGAAAGGTGGGCAATTAGACTCATTTTGTTCATGAAGCCCAGGTTAGTTATGTCATGTGTTCATGGATGAATAAGTAAATTGCCTTTACTTACCCACGGCCCCTGGAATGCCAGGCTCATTCTCAGCCACACAGTCCAAGGACAGAGTTCCTATCCTACATTTTAACTTAAGCTTTCACCTTGGCATCTTTGTGCTAGGGGTTGATAGCACAATCACTTGAGCCAACCAAATCCCAGCAAAGAATGGTTGCCTCGAGGTCACAGGGATGCTGGGTATGAGTTCTCTTTTCTCTCCCTGGCCTCAACCTTGACAATGCTTCCTTTCCTTCTTTTCCTTGAGCAACACTGTAGGGCAAGGCCAATTCCTATCCTACATTATACCCAGGGCTGCCTAATTCAATTAAAATAATAGAAACCAGTTATTGTACAACAAAGTCCTGTGTTAATGAACTGTACAAATAACTAAAAGTCTAGTTTTTCAAGTCTTGAATTCGATTCATCATCACAGATGGTACAGAATGGGCCATGGGGGGCATGTCATGCGGGGTGACAAAGGGCATGTGGGAAGAGGGAAGAAAAGAGAAGAGGTTTTGTAGGACTCAAAAATAAATATTACAAAAATGATAGTTGTAGTTTGCTAATGCATATTAGTGCTGTTGATGTTTCTGTTTTATTTTTAGGGCTGTCTTAAACTTCTCTGGAACCCTATAGCCATAGAGAAAGCAAAGGAGGCTGATTCAGCTCCTTCTTCTCTCCCTGACCTCTGCTCTTGATGCTCTTCCCTTTTCCCCCCTCCTTCACTTTCCCCTACTTTTTCTCACTCCTCTGGTCACTGACATTGTAAATACCACACCCTCCCACCCCACACCAGGATAATGGCTTATAATAACCCCCATGGCATTTTGCATCTGCTTTTTAATTTTTCAAAATACAAATTATTTTATGTTAAAGACAAAATTTAAAGTCAAAATGAATGAAATGAAATGAAATGGAAAGCTACGAAATAGAAAGTAAATGTTCCTCGACGACCTCACCCCCAGGGACACCACCATTTACATACAGTGTGGTTGGGAGGCAGCTGTTAGCTAGTGGTACTGCCCTGGCTTTCTTTTTCTTGGGTTTGTATCTCCACTCTGCCACTTCTGACCTGTGTGACTGTGGGCAAGTGATGCTATTTCTCTAGGTCTCATTTTCTTCAAGAGAAATTGGGACTGGATGTCATGACCTATCTCATGGAATGAGACCACTGGATGTCATAACCTATCTCATGGACCTCTCTTGGAATGGCTTAAGAGGACCTAATGAGATGATGTACATCAGCCCAATGGCTGACCCACACAGACAACTCCCTAGCTACTCTAGCTCATTCTTCCAGCTTTGGTTGTTCTAGCTCTTGGCCAAATGTGTACAAATAATTGGTTAATTCTGCATACTGTATGCAGAAAAAATTTTTCCCTTTAAAATATTACGTGGGCCTTGGGACGCCCAGGTGGTTTGGTTGGTTAAACGTTTGGCTCTTGATTTCAGCTCAGGTCATCATCTCATGGTTTTGAGATTGAGCTTCTCATGGCTGTTCATTCCACAAAGGTGGATCTGTACCCTCTGTGTCTTCAAAGATAACCCAGTACAGTTCTGTATGTGGAGACCTCATGTGTGATGGACAAATGAGATGCAGATATTATAGAGACATTGAGGCATTGAGCATCGCAAAAAAAAAAAAAATTAAGTTGTCTCCCAGTTTTGGTAGAAAACCATTGGAATTGGCTATTATTTCTGCTCTCTATATATCTCTCGGGTTTGGGATACTCTCAAGACATTTTTTGAAAAAGATAATTTGGCCCCAGCATCCCCTGGGGCCTGAGGATGACCTTGGTCTTAGGAAAGGCTAATGGGTTTATCTTTTTTTTTTTTTTTTTTTTTTAAAATCTCATTCNAAAAGCTTTTTGGGTTTTTTTTTTTTTTTTTTTTTTTTTTTTTAAATCTGCATCCTGTCTCCTTGGCACCACTCATTGCAACCACAGCCAAAGGGTGCTAGGAGAAATCTCAGATTTTCTGCTTCTCAGCACTCAACTCCCCTGTGCTTAGGGAAATATTTCCTTGCAACTTTTCTGTTCCAAAATATCATAGGCAAAAACCACTGAGACCCATGTCTGCATCAGGACTGAGAAGAAAGCCAGAGAAAACAATACATGGGGAGAGGAAAGAAAGAGCTGACATTTTCTCCTAGGCTGAATAATGTATTTGAATGTTTCATTTTGGTGTAGATTGAAAGGGGATTAAGGGGGAAAGAGGTGAGGGGGGAAGGAATGAGATAGAGGGACGTGTGAGACCCAAGAGATGGGCATTGTGGTCCAGAAAGTTATTTCTCAGCTGGGCTTAGTTCTAAAGTTCACTACTGAATTATGTGTTGGGCGTTAAGAGACTGTCCCTCATGCCCTTGGAACACCTGTAATGGAATGTGCTGGGCGAGCAATGATTCCTCTACTTCAGGACATTCTGCAACCTGTTCAAGTCCCTCTTGTGTTATGTTTCTTTGTTTCCTTTTTTAACTTAATTCCCCATCTCTTTTTTCTCATAGTTATTTATAAGTTACAGAATAGAGGCTAAGTAAATGTTTGCTCACAGCCATATGAACATTCTCTTCCTGCAACAGAAATGATAGCAAGGGGTGCCTGGGTGGCTCCATTGGTTAAGCGCCTGACTCTTTATTTCAACTCAGGACATGATCTCACAGTTCGTGAGTTTGAGCCCTGCATCTGTCTCTGTGCTGACCCCACAGAGCCTGCTTGGGATTTTCTCTCTTCCTCTGCCTTTCTCTCTCTAAAAAATAAACATTAAAAAAAAAAAGAAATGATATAAAAAAATAGGACTAGAGCAACTACACACTGAAAATGTTCAGACAATGTATGAACTTTGTGGAATAAAATATCCCAAATGATTGTTCTTAAAAGAGTGTGAAGAAAGTCCACCTACATCTAGACTGATTCTCTCATACCTTGTGAAAATATATATGATGAAAATGTCATATATATGATGAAATGTTCTTTTGAAAAAAAAGTCCCAAGCTGGATACAAATTAGTCAAGGCTTCTGTAAGCTTCTTTAAAAGCTTATAGTAGTTAAAGAAAAATATGAACTTACCAGTTAAATTTTAATAGGACTCCAAGTAAGTGCAAAAAGTAAATGTAAAGTAGATGAAAATTTATATTAACATTTGGCACAATTGCTTAAAGACTTGGAAGGAGAAAAATGCAATGGCAACTGAATAAAACAAAGAAAATAAAGACGTCATATCAGCTTCTCATAAAATTTAGCACATAGAAGATGCATACTTCACATACGCAGTAAGGAGAGAGGGAAGAAAATCAGAGAGGAAGGAAGAAGAGAAGTCATGAATGAAGGAAAGGAAAAGAATGATGGACAATGGAGGGGAAGGAAGAAGGCAGAACAAATAATTGCCATTATTTTCTGATATTATATAGGATGAGAAAGCATTTCAAAGGAGCAAGCATTCAGTGTGAGTGGGTGCTGGGGGTGGGGGAAATCTCTCTGGGGAGTCTGAAGGGAAATTACTAGATAAGTTATAAGATCCTGGCCATATTAACAGCTCAAAGTACAGGGAGTATTTTGGTTGCTTCAGGACTTCAGTGCCTGGTCAGTGACAGGCTTTACTATCAGTAAACTAGTTCCTTCCCCAGCTCTTTTAGTTGGTAAATATACAGACTTGGACCAGTTATTGAACTGTGCCTCAGTTCCCTCAGATGTACAGTGGTGATTATAATACCTAGGGCCATGGATAGAATGTAATGATATAATATGTGCAGAGAGTTTAGGACAGTGTCTGCAGATGAAGTGCCCCTTGTTGCCATACTTATCAGTGTTAGTTACTACAATTACCCTTTTGGAAAACAATGGCTCAGTAGAAAGAAACCTACGTGTAAATATTCCCTTTGTCCCAGGCATCCCCCTCTTAGAAATGGATCTCTATAAAATAATTCAACAAAAGAATAAAGCTAAGAGCTGATCACTATAGCATTAGCTGTAATTGCCAAAAAAAAGGAACAACTTAAATGTCCATCAATAGGGGAATAATTTATATTAAATTATGATGTATCAACATAATAGGGTATTATGCAACCATTACAATGATAATTATGACAATGCAGCACCATGAACGAATGCTTCCAATTTAATGTTAAGTGAAAAAAATACCAAATGATATGTACAGTACTATAGAAGCTTTGAAAAAATATGCATGCATATTGGCAAATACTAGCATCTTATATGCAAACATTGAAATAATTATGTGCGGGTGTACACTTAAAGATTTGTTTTTCCTTTTTACAAATTGTTTTTTAATATTGCTTTGAAACCATCTATTGAATAATAAAAACATGCAGCAGGAGATGACTAAATAGGGAAGCACACTTGCTATAACTCACATCAGTGAGTTAGTGATAAAAAAAAGAAAAGAATTGCTTAGAGACATGCACACAAGGGCTTTGGGACATTTATGTGGGAAAAATTTATAAATAATCAGTAAATAGCTAACACTTATAAATTTTTATGTGCCAGGTACTATTGCCCGTGAGCTTAATACAGTTTATACATTGAGTTTTTCACAATAATACTATTTTACAGATTAGAAAAGTAAGGCACAGTGTGGTTAAGGAGCTGGTCAGAAGTCTCGAAGCTACTAAATAGTGGAACGGGGTTTGAATCCACATAGTCTTATCCCTAAATCCATGTTCCTAATCATCACATACACTGCCTTCAGCCAGTGGCTTTGTTGGGGTGTGACCAATGCACTTACACTACACAGAGACCTCCCCTGACTCAGGAAGATTCCATGTGTGGAGTTTAATGTTCTGGTAGTGCTGTCTTGGAAGTCTTTATGATCTTATCTTGGAATATCTGTTTTGTAAGTGAAGTTGGATGGGACGATGGAGCACGTTCAGAGGGTGGAGAGCCACAGCTTACACGTGGTCCCACCTCCCTGAGATGTGATCTTAGAATGAGCTTTCTACCCATGGTGTCCTGGGCATTGTCTAGACTCCACCTCTCCACCCAGACTTCTTGGCTGCTGCCACCTGTCATCAAGCTGGTGACCAGATCACACTGACAGACCAAAAAGACCATGTTTCACCATTGCCTCCTGTCCCCAGTGGGGGTCTGCATGAAGTCACAGGGCAGGCTGGAGTCAGGCATGTGTCCAGTGGAATCTTGGGATGGGGCAAGGTAGTGGTATCTTGCCATGGCCTGGCATCACCACGATGCATTCACCAGGCAACATAGCAGTGACTCCTAACTGACCCATGATCCAGGTATTTAACAGACCTCCATTGTCAGTGAGAGATTGGTAATCTCTTAGAGTGCTGCCTCCAGGGCATGCACTGGGGCAATGGACCTGTGGGAAGTAGAGACTGACTTTCCCACCCTTGACCAATACCCAACAGTGTATTTTGCCCTTGTCCCTGCAAATTATGTTGCTTATCTTAGGCTCAACTATGCTTTTATTTAAAAAAAAACAAAAACAAAAAAAAAAACAATAAAAAAACCCATAAACACAAATGCAGTTAAAATGGAGTCTCCTGCCTTTGGCCTACCACAAATCAGAGGATACAACAGAGGGGAGAATCACAGAAATGTTTCTGCCAGTGGTCTGAGATCCTATGTTCTGTACAGCTTTATTCAGATGACAGGACTTCATCCAGGGGTAGAAGTTATATTATCTTGGCTCTCCCAAAAACCAGGAGTCGTAAGTCAGCTTCCGGCAGATGCTGTGTCATCAAGGAAGGACAGGCTACTCTATGGTTAACACACATGTTTGTCACCATTTCCCTTGGATTGGAATCCAGGTATGTCATAATTATGTCCCCTGTGTGCTCTTCCATTAGTCACTTTATTTATTCAAAAAAGGAAGGACATCATGTTTTCTCAAGTTGTTCTGAGAAATAAATAGGGTAATGTCCATAAAATTATTATCAGCATAGTACCTGGCACAGAGGAAGCACTTGGCAAATTTTACTTATTATCCAGAGCTGAGGCTTATATAGCACCCTAACCATTGAAATGAGAACTTTATGCTTCAGATACCTTACAGGAGAGGGGACAATTAAAGATGACATTTGGGGCATGTGAGAGGCTCAGCTGGCTAAGTGTCTAGCTTTTGATTTCAGCTCAAGTCATGATCTCACTGTTTGAAGCACTTGAGCTCTGCATTGGGCTCTGCACTGACAGTGTGGAGCCTCCTTGGGATTCTCCTTTGTGCCTCTCTCTCTGGCCCTCCCCCACTNAAGAACCTATGTGTGTATGTGTGTGTGTGTATATATATATATATATATATATATATGTTTTCCTCCCTCAGAAACATGCTTTGAATGTGCTCATGCACTGTGCATGCATGTGAAGTCTTGGTTCAATTCCCAAAATTGTGAAATATCACATGGGAGAGACAACTTTGTTCAACAAATCAGAGCAGGTGCTATCAGCTTTCCTCTTTTATATGAAAAAAAAAAAAAGTATTTCCATGTGGAGTTTCACATTGTTAGAATTTCAAATAGGTTATTAGATACACAGAAACTCACACTATTGGGGGGCTTTTTAAAAGCTCTCTTTTAATAAATTAGTTAATCATGTGTTAGAATGTGAGGAAGAAATCAATATTGTTGACAATTTTTAATGTGATAAAAATCATTGTACAGACTTTTAAATGTTTATTTTTATTTTTTGAGAGAGAGAGAGAGAGAGCAGGGGAGGATCAAAGAGAGAGGGAGATACAGAATCCAAAGACAGTCTCCAGGTTCTGTGCTAGCTGTCAGCACAGAGTCTGAAGCGGGGCTTGAACCCACGAACCATGAGATCATGAGCAGAGCCGAAGTTGGACACTTAACCGACTGAGCCACCCAGGCACCCCTGTATAGACTTTTAAACTAACTTTACCAAGGCATAATTCACAACAATATGACCACTACTTCAATCAAAAGATAGATCATTTCCATCATCCCCAAAAGTTCTACTCTGTTCCTTTTCAGTCAATTCCCCACCCACTGCTCCAGGCAACTGTTAATCTGACTTCTATTACAATAGATTATTTTATCTATTTTTAAACTTTAGGTAAGTGGAATTACACAGAATATACTCTTGTGTCAGGCTTCATTTGCTCAGCATATTGTTTTTGAGATTCAGTGACTGTATTAGTCAGAGCTGTCCAGAGAAATTGTGTGTGTGTGTGTGTGTGTGTGTGTGTGTGTGTGTGTGTGTGTCTACATATTGTAGCAGGATTCTCATGCAGAGAAAAGGGACACTGAGGCTTTTCTGTTCAGAAAGCAACTTTATTTGTTGTGCCAGCACAGGTCAATGGGTTCATACCTGAAAAACTGAGCCCTGAGTGCAGGGGGCTATAAGCTTTCTGTACAATTTTCACTCCTTTGTCTCCCATATATGGTAGCACAGTCTGAATGGGTGGTCTATGTTACAGAGTTGTAAGCAATGTCGTGCATGCATACATTGCCAGGTTGCCTTCCCTGTCTTGAGGTTTTCACCAGTCCTTAAGGAGGGTCTCTACCACACACACACACATACACACACACACCTAGTATTATATAGTGTAGTACAGTATAATATAGAATAGTGTACAGTAATTAGTATATGTAGCATACATATATAGTATCTACATAAAGAGACTTTTAATAAGGTATTGGCTTACAGAACTTTGTAGGCTTTAAGTCCAAACTACTATCTATAAGCTGGAAATCCAGGAAAGCTAGTCATGTAGTCAAAGGCTGAGGGTCAGAGATGGATATCCCAGCTCCAGTAGTTAGGCAGAGAGCAAACACAACATATCTCTGCTTTTCGTTGTATTCAGGTCCTCAGCAGATTGAATGAAGCTCATCCACATCCATTGCACATCCAAGCAGTCTGCTTGGGGTGTCTGGGTGGCTGAGTCAGTTAAGCATCCAACTTCTGCTCAGGTCATGGTCTCACAGCTCATGAGTTCAAGCCCATGAGTGGGTGGCTGAGTCAGTTGAGCATCCAACTTCAACTCAGGTCATGAACCCATGGCTCATGAGTTTGAGCCCTGCATCAGCCTGTGAGACTGCTTTAGATTCTGTGTCTCCCCTCCCTCTCTCTCTGCCCCTCCCTTGCTCTTACTCTGTCTCTCTTCAAAAATAAACAAACTCTCTTCAAAAATAAACAAACATTTTAAAAAGTTGTTTAAAAAAGAGCAATCTGCTTTACTCAAGTCTACCAATTCAAATGCTAATCTCATCTGGGACATCCTCACAGACACACCCAAATGTAATGGTAACCAGATAGCTGGGCCCTAATCAAGCTGACACAAGAAATTAACCATCACACAGATGTTATGCATGTATTGGTAGTTTGTTTGTATTGCTGATTAGTGTCACATACTATGGGTCTACCATATTTGTTGATCCAGTCACCAGTTGTTGGACATTATTACAGCTTTTGGAATAAACTGGAATAAATAAACTTTATTTTAAATAAAGCTGTACAAACATTCCTGTATAAGTCTTTTTTTTTTTTTTTTGTAAACCATTATTTTCTCTTTTTGGATGGGCAGGGGGTGGATAAAGAGATATTTTCATTTCTATCAGGGGAATTTGGGATCATAGGGTAAGTAGGTATTTTTATTTTTATAAGCTACTCCCCAGCTGTTTGTCAAAAATGGTGCCATTTTGCACTTCCACCAATAACTTTGTTAGTTTACCTTAAAAATAACAACTGACAGTTATTTTACCCCCAAAAGATGGGTTTATTCAGGAATAAAAGAGAATTGCAGTCAGGGACAATGAAGCTATAGCAAAACCATAGGCACGTCAGGGAACAAAGGAGAGGCACACTTTTTAAAGGAGAAAAGGGCAGTCCAGAAGGCTGTTATAAACTAAAAGCCCATTGGAGTAAACTGGAAGTTTGAAGTGTGGTGGCTTTTCATTGGCTGAGCTGTTGCTCTGTGGTGGGGATAAGGAAAGCATCTCTTCCTCTGGCTGGACAAGTAGTATCCACCCACAATATCAAGTCTCTGTAAGGTCAAGTCCATCTCTTCCTGCTGGGTCTGCAATTGACTAGGAGTGATAGAGGGTGAGAGCACCTCCTACTGAAAATTCTCGACTCTGTTCTGGTGAGGCTACTAATTTTCACATGTTCAATAAATATTTGTTAAATAATTTCTTAATTAATCACTTTATTAGTAATGAATAATGGAATCAGAGTACTTCAACTTTCCATGAAATAATTCTACAAGTTTCTCTGTGAGAAATTGTTTTTTTTTTTAATAGAGTAACAAGAGGGGTCATTGTACACATTAAATTGATCACGAAACTGCTTTCAGAAATATGAAGTCTTCAGATTTATGATTGTTGTAAAAATAAATTTCAGCACAATGCTATATACGTAGAGTTTAAAACACCATAAATCTGATGAAAAAGATTCAAAGTGAGCAATACAGGTAGTATGTTATTAAGCAAGAGAAGCTATTTATATTCCAACCACAAATAACAGAGTTTTGATATATACTGCTTCCCTTTTCTGTCATATGATAGCAGGTTCTTGTCCTATATTATGGAAAAGTGCACAGCCTTACCAAGCTGACACCCCACAAACCATTCCCCTCCCCCAGGTGGCATATACGACACTCCTCAGGCACTCCTGGCTGCCCAAGAACAAAGGAAAGGGCAGAAAACAAATGGTTAAACTGATACAGAGTCTCTCTCAGTTTATAAATCTTATCAATAGTGTAATCTCCAGGAACTCCCTAGGGTCTTAATGATAATGTTTGCTAGACTGAAAAACAACTTTAGCTTGACAATAGCCAGGCCTCCAGTGATCAGTGAGTCTTCTTTAGCATATGAAAATCCCTTTAGGAAACTTCCTCTTGAGTTTATCTCCCCCAACTGCAAAGTAATAACCAGTCACTCTTCACAACCCAGTGCAGCTGTTTCTGCCCCTAGGTCCTATCCGGGTGCTTTAATGAAATCACCTTTTTTTTTTTTTTGCACCTAAGAGGTCTCAGGAGTTCTTTCTTGGTCGTTGGCTCCAGACCTCATCACTCCAAAACCCCATCAGGGGTGAGCTGTGTTCCTTTGAGCTGCTCTCAAAAAAAAATCACAGACTAGATAGCTTATAAACAAGAGGAACTAGTCAGGTGAGGGCACTCCAGGCCTCAGGCTTCTTGGATTCTCACAGGGTGGAGGGTGCAAGGGAGCTCCTTGGAGTCACTTTTATAAAAGCACTAACATCATTCATGAAGGCTCTACCCTTATGACCTAATCACCTCCCAAAGGCCTCACCTACTTAATACCATCACCTTTGGGAGTTAAATTTTGGGGGGAGGGAACAGAAATATTCAGACTATAGCTACCCCATCTTGTAGCTGTGTTCACAGTGTCCATGAAAAGAAGAAAAACAACAGTAACAACAACAACAAAAAGCAAATAGGGAATGATTACAGAATTGCAACCAGTGCCGACTAAAATTCCAAAATCTGTCTCCATAGTATCCTGGCATAGACCCAAGGAGGCAGCAAGCCCTCGGAAAATGAACCGAATTTATCTCCACACCTTCCATGTCCAAAAGCACTGCGAGGGCTCCCTAGGTGATCTGTGGGCACATGGCAAATAGAACCAAACTGATCTTTCTGTCCTTCAGGTCATCCTAGCTCAGATCATAGCGATATGCAAACACTCACGTTTGTGTAACACTTCACAGGCCCAAAACACTTTGTTATTTATGTTCTGACTTGATTGAACGATTCTTTTTCAAAGTCTGTAAAACAGGAACTCATTATCTCCACTTCCATATGAAGAATCAAGCTCAGGGGCTTTAATGAGCTTTCCTGAGGCCACAGTGATTATTTCACTGCTGTG
>NW_027530971.1:12117623-12133062 GCF_008692635.1 Crocuta crocuta | reverse complement strand
AGTGCTCCAAGAGTGACCATCCTGCTACGGATAGATTTTGTGCGCTCAGAAATACTTCTGTTTTTTCTCAGTAGTAGGGGTTTCATGATCTGAATCCTAATGTCACTCTTTTTCATGTTTCTTTTTGCCTTTCTGGAGGTAGCCTGAGGTCGCCGGTGGAGGTGTGAATTGAACTTACAATTCCTGATGACAAAATTCTCCGGGCCAAGCACAGGACTGTGTTTATACATAATAATCTCATCAGGGGGTTATGGGGCCTAATTAATTACTGTTTGTAAAGCAGCCTGCGATATGAAGATGAAAGGTTTTATCAGAGTGCACACTATTGGTGCAGTCTAGGCATGGTGTGCAGAGAACTAACAAATATGACATACAGCCAGTGAGGCAGACGGATCAGTGGGAGGGCTTAATTAGCACAACACCTGCACACACCTGAGGTGGCTGGGAGGCACGGGTTCCAATCCCAGCAGAGAAACCCCAATGTGTTCACCCTCTGGCTGTGGTCCGGGGAAGGGACTACAACCATCATCGGCCTCAGTGGTGGATTGGCTTTGGCCTTGGAGGCAGACTACATATGTCCTTCATTTTGAGGGTCTGTGTTTCTAGCAGACAGATCAATGGGGTGATAGTTCACGGGCCACCTCCATGTGGAAGGCCACACTGGCTCTGTCTTTTACATTTTGAGAGGAATTTTTATTCCTTGGGAAAAAATATGTAAGTTGTTGTTTGGAATTATGGTTGAGTTCACCAGCTGGATGTCACATCTGGGCTCCAATACCCTCTATTTGCTAGTTGGATAAACTTGGCCTGGTTACTTAATATCTTGAGCTCTTGTTTTCCTCATCTGGAAAATGGTTTGTTGCTAGTAGGTGGTTTAAATGAGCACTTACTAAGTCCTGTGCACTGTGACTCTACAAATAAGAGCTCTAAACATTCAGAACAAAGACCTTATACAGAACCTCCTAACCCCTTTATTTAGGAAATGAGGAGCCCCAGAGAGAGAACTGGTGGAGGCAGCAAGTCTAAAAATGAGGTGAGCACAATTCTCAATCTATGCCTCAATCCCCATGCTATATAAACACCAGGGTGCCTTGAGAGGAAGTGAGCTCCCCAATGCTGTAATATTCACAATGAACTTGAATTATTTTATTTTATTATATTGTCTGTCTATCTATNTTTTGTGCGCTCAGAAATACTTCTGTTTTTTCTCAGTAGTAGGGGTTTCATGATCTGAATCCTAATGTCACTCTTTTTCATGTTTCTTTTTGCCTTTCTGGAGGTAGCCTGAGGTCGCCGGTGGAGGTGTGAATTGAACTTACAATTCCTGATGACAAAATTCTCCGGGCCAAGCACAGGACTGTGTTTATACATAATAATCTCATCAGGGGGTTATGGGGCCTAATTAATTACTGTTTGTAAAGCAGCCTGCGATATGAAGATGAAAGGTTTTATCAGAGTGCACACTATTGGTGCAGTCTAGGCATGGTGTGCAGAGAACTAACAAATATGACATACAGCCAGTGAGGCAGACGGATCAGTGGGAGGGCTTAATTAGCACAACACCTGCACACACCTGAGGTGGCTGGGAGGCACGGGTTCCAATCCCAGCAGAGAAACCCCAATGTGTTCACCCTCTGGCTGTGGTCCGGGGAAGGGACTACAACCATCATCGGCCTCAGTGGTGGATTGGCTTTGGCCTTGGAGGCAGACTACATATGTCCTTCATTTTGAGGGTCTGTGTTTCTAGCAGACAGATCAATGGGGTGATAGTTCACGGGCCACCTCCATGTGGAAGGCCACACTGGCTCTGTCTTTTACATTTTGAGAGGAATTTTTATTCCTTGGGAAAAAATATGTAAGTTGTTGTTTGGAATTATGGTTGAGTTCACCAGCTGGATGTCACATCTGGGCTCCAATACCCTCTATTTGCTAGTTGGATAAACTTGGCCTGGTTACTTAATATCTTGAGCTCTTGTTTTCCTCATCTGGAAAATGGTTTGTTGCTAGTAGGTGGTTTAAATGAGCACTTACTAAGTCCTGTGCACTGTGACTCTACAAATAAGAGCTCTAAACATTCAGAACAAAGACCTTATACAGAACCTCCTAACCCCTTTATTTAGGAAATGAGGAGCCCCAGAGAGAGAACTGGTGGAGGCAGCAAGTCTAAAAATGAGGTGAGCACAATTCTCAATCTATGCCTCAATCCCCATGCTATATAAACACCAGGGTGCCTTGAGAGGAAGTGAGCTCCCCAATGCTGTAATATTCACAATGAACTTGAATTATTTTATTTTATTATATTGTCTGTCTATCTATCTATCTATCTATCTATCTATCTATCTATCTATCTATCTAGGAGTCAGCCCTGAAATGTATCAGGCCAGAGATACTGGGGCTCAGAACGCACCCTATTCCATCAATGTGGAATCTTGGGATCTGTCAGAGCTTTAGTTTCCTCTTCTATAAGAACTGGGATCTTATCCTGTTAAGTACTGAATGCTTGTGCTCCTCCCCACTGTCCTCCACCATATACATATGTTGAAGCCCTTACACCCCAGTGTGATGACACTAGAAGGTGAGATTTGAGAGGTAATTAAGTTTAGATGAGGTCATGCCTCATGATGGGATTCTTATGAGAAGAGAAAGAGACTGGGACTTGATCTCTCCATCATGTGAGGACATAGTAAGAAAACAGCCATCTGCAAGCCAGGAAGAGGGCCTTTCCTAAAATAGGGCCATGCAGGCATTGTGATCTCAGACTTCCAGCCTTCAAAACAGCAGGGTTTTTTTTTTAATGTTTTATTTATTTCTGAGACAGTGAGAGACAGCATGAGCAGGGGAGGGTCAGAGAGAGAGGGAGATACAGAATCCAAAACAGGCTCCAGGCTCTGAGCTGGCAGTCAGCACAGAGCCTGCCGTGGGGCTTGAACCCACAAACCACGAGATCATGACCCGAGCCGAAGTCGGATGCTTAACCGACTGAGCCACCCAGGCGCCCCAAAACTGTGCAGTTGTGAATAAAAAACAGTTTAAATTCCTGTTATTTAAGCTACCCAGAATATAGTGTTTTGTTATAGCAGCCTAAGTTGACTAAGATCTATTTATATCTCTATGTATATCTCTACATATCTACACGTAGATATCTACAGATGATATAGATATAATACATATTGATATAATTTTAAGGCTCAAATAAGGTCAAACACCTAACCTAATGCTGACAAGGGATATTCAATAAACACCAGTTCTTATCTCCTCTTTTGTTTTACCATAAGAGTCAGTAATTTAGCTTTAGCTCTTTGTTGGCTGTTAGTTCCTTCTTGGTTCTTGGACAACAGAGTTGGATGCTTGACAACTGTTCCAGAGGCTAAGGTATTTGGGGATAAGGAGGGAAACCTCCCAATGAAAAAATGTATTTCTATGTGCAGTTCCATTATTGCTATTATTTACCTGCACTCAGAGCAACTGCTGGGGAGCCAAAAGCCCCAGCAGGTTAGCAGAGTATGATTTACTGGCATCTTCCCTACAGCAGGAGCTAGACGGAGCTCTCATTTGCCAAACATTGCCTGTATTCCCTGGAACAAAATTGCAAGAGACTGCAGCTTCCTCTTTTGGGCGAGCTGAAACAGCAGGAGGGGGTTAATGTATTTCACGATGATTTATAAAATATGCTTTGCTACTTATGAATATGGATATGATTTCTGCAAATAAAAGGTCACATGGCTCTCAATTGGGGGACACAATATTTAAGAATGCAATGCCATGAGGGCCTAAGGTGAGGAAAGAAGTTCAAGAGGAAAGGCGTCCAAAGGGTCCAAGAGGAGGTACACATTGGCAAAAATAGATAAAGATCAAGAAGAAGGCAGGGGCAGAGGCTGCCCTGATGCCAGAGAGAGACTGGGCAAGGGGAGTTCAAGATGTAAACCAAGAGGGGTCAGAGGAGGTGAGAAAGGTAAAGTGGAAGCTCAAAACAGTTAGGGAAGAGAAGAAAGGAGAAACAGGTCAAGGCCACCTTGAAGTATTAACGTCTTCAGAGAGAATGGGGGAAAAAAAAAACCTTAATAATGGAAAAAAGTTGTGAAAGTCTTTCCTGTGGCATTTAAAGTAATAAATATGCATAACTCTTAGGGGCTGTATGGTGTGTGGTATATGGAAACATGGCTATTTTCCTGGTATTCAATTAAAGAATACTCAGTAGAATATAGTCAGGCATCCTATAGGACCGATCTCATGACCAAGGTTAAAGAATTTCTCAAGTGCTTGGAAGTTTGATTTATGTTGTAAGACTTGATACTTGGATTGAGTGTTAGGTATCAACAGAATTTTCCAGATGGTTTGATTGGCCCATTTAGACACTGACATAACATATGGGAACTGAAAAAAAAAAAAAAAAAAAAGAGATGGTGGGGACCTACTATGGTCAGGCCCTTTAAATACCTATCGAACTCATATTTCCCAAAGAATGTATATTTGTGTCATTTGATTTTCCACACAAAAGAAGGGGGCGTGATTTGGTAGTATATATCATGTTATTATAACCTATTTGTACACATTCTGATAATGGGACCTCAAATCACTCCTTTCTTACTGTGAACCTCTGTAGGTAATATAGAAAGTAGTTTATCTGAGGCTCCAGGGTTCGAGCATCATATCCATCTGACTATAGTAATTACTGGTTAGTTCAGAGATGGATAAAGGACCTAATTCTGTGTCTACAGAATAAAAACATTGAACAATAATCAGAACTTAACAACAAACAGAGACTCAGTTTTGATGACCACATTGGCTCTTCTGAATATAGTCTTTCTGGAGACTTTTTAGTTAAAGAGCAAATGCATTGTCTCTCTGTCTCTGTCTTTGTCTCTCCCTCTATTTTGAGTTGGTGTCCATCACTTGTAACAAGGGCTCCAGTGACTACAGATTCCATGACCAGTATTTTTGAAAGACATTGAATTCTACATATAATTTCTGGAGATTTATAATGCATATTGACAATAAAAGTCTTATAAAGTTTTACCTTATATAAATCTGCTTAATTGTATTTAATCTAGCAATCTGCAAATACATTTGGTCATGCCAGGTTTTTATTTTTTCCTAAAATATCTGTTTGTGTGCTCTCTCAATAACATTGCACAGAATGTTCTTGAGGATCTGCTGGTCCAAATACATTTTCATAAGGATCTTATGGGTTAAATATTTAGTTAAAAAATTAAAATTAAATTATTCCCCTTTTCATATAAGTAAACAAAGACTTACACAATCCAAGTCTTGGAGTCAGTGACAAAGCTGGCAGGTGGGTTAGGAACCCAAGTCTACCAACTGTAAAGATGTTCATGCAGATCCTTCAGACTGAAGGGAGCCCAAGAAAAAAAAAGTACAAAATCAGAGCCCACACCTTTTTTATATATAGTTTCTAGAAATTCATCAAAGAGCATTTGCCAAGATTTCTGTAGAACAACTACCAAATATTTGACTCCTATGGAAGCTAAACTCTATGGACTCATGAAGCCTCCTTTTATTTCATTTTCATCAGACATATTCTGGAAAACTCTGGCAAAGTCCTGACATCTGCCTTCCAGAAGCTTAAGCTCTAACTTTTTCAACATCACTCAGCAAACAGGTAAAGAAGTTGGGATTTTAATCCAGATGTCTGAAAAGAATACATGGACTTTTAACAACTCTGGTCTATTTCCTCTTTGCAAGTGAGATATGAAATTTGTGGGTCTAACTTCTGTCCAATGACACATACAAGAGGTATTCATGGAAGATGGTCAACATGTGCTGAGGAAGACTTCAGAGATGGCAGTGCTCAGGTTAGGCTGGAAACAATCAGTAATAAATTTAAAGGGAGGTGGCTAGTGAGTTGTGTTTTAAGACATAGGTGTTATTTTGACAGATGAAGAGGGTCAGGGAGGAACATTTCAGAGCCTCTGAGATCATCTGCATATACTGTTTTATTTATCTTGGGCAACGAACATACCGACATCACATTTGGAACCTATCAGGTCCGCAGGTAATTGGTAAGTACTTTGTCCTAAAAGAATGGCATAAACCCATATTTAGATATGCTCTTCACAGGGCTTCCCAATCAACCTATTCTTGCCCCAAGGTCTTCTACAATTCTAGAGGAGAGGAAATGTACTGATGTGTAAAAATTATTTTTAAAAACCCATTTTGAATGTTCCCTGTGAGAAAAAGGGATGAGTCCGGGAGGAGGGTCTTCTGAAAGATGAGCATCTCCCAAACTGTCTAGTTAATGACTCCCATCTCTGAGTTTTATTTAGCTTAGCAAACAAATACTTAAATGAATTGCAGAGAATTGAGATTTTCACAGGCATAGGTGTTCATATTAACAGTATATATGAATCAGCTATACTGTACAGCTGATATCCATTTATTATCTCAATACATCTCATGACACATATGCCACCATCATCCCCCATTTTCCAGATAAGTAAATTAATCTTCAGGGATTTATTACCATATCCAAATCCAGAGGACTTGTTTTGAATTTCTATGCTTTATTTCCTTCCAAATGCCTCTTCTTCCCCATATGCTGCTGCAGCTGATTGGCACAGAGACTTGCAGCTACCCAGTGAGTCACAAAGTTTGCAGCCAAAGTTTATGCTGAGTAATGTGAAACAAATCTTCCCTATTATTTCAAATGACACTGGAGGAAGATAGGAAGTAGGAATTAATGAAAAGTCCGGTTTATAGGATTAAAAAAAAATAGACTTGTACTAAATACAGGTACATCCTATGACCATTTAAAGAGTATATAGAAACAAAGTCAATAACTTGAATTGGCTTGACAAGTTGCTATCTTAGCCAGGTCCATGAAAGATCTCCTTTAATAATGACCTAAAAATATTTTCTAATTATCGTATAGACTTGGTGAAGCTGTACCTTCCTTGGGTGTTAGCTTCCATAGTCAATGCTTAAGGCAAAAACTGTGTGTGATCTAAATTGCCCTTGAAAATCCCTCAAATAATAACACTAAGTAGAGAGTACTTAATATGTGCCCAGCACTTTGTATATAAGTACCGTCAGCCCTCAGCAGAACCCTATGAGGAAGCCCAATTATCATTCCCATCGTATAGAAGAGAAAATTGTCGCCGAGAGATCGAATCATTTGTCAGTGTCCTTTTGTTATTAAGTGATGCTTCTGGGAGTTAGAACTAACTTACCAAAGTGGCTCCAGAAACTGCCCTTAACCACTACGCCCTACTGCTCCTTATCCATAAAATACCCTTCCTGGTTTCAGTAGCTGACTTGATTTAGGGGTTGTGGCATATAATCACTTCTTTAAGCACCAGAAGCATGCTCATGCTGCCAAGATACTCACACTACGATGGGGCAGCAGCAGACTGAAGTTCCTTCCCTAGTGTGAGAGCAGCTGATGCCCCTCGAGTATGCACACATCGAGTGGACTGCTGGACATGCTTTCCCAAATTAAATTAATATTTAGATTTCTCCCTCTGCCGCTCTCTGTCTTGCTTTCTCACAAGGTTGACATTTGAGTAAATTTAGTGCATTTAGGTTTACACTTGTTTCTGCAGCACGTCACCTGTGCTAGACGTCCCTCCAAGTCGATTGTGTTGAGGATCCAACTCCACTCTAGTTTGTGAATTATTCTCCTCTTGGTGGAGGCTAAGGATAAGTTGATTCCAAAATTCTTCTTAAAGCCTTCCATTTACACCCCCCACCCCCCACCCTGGTTTAAACACTGGGGCTTTGTCTGTGAATATGCTTAGCTTCCCCATAGACACACCTGAGCTCCTGACCCATTCACTGCTAAGTGCAAATTACTGAAGTGTGAATTAGTGAGTTAACTTTACTTGTATCTCCTGAATCAGTTCTTCAAGCATCTGCAGCACCCATTGTACTAGGGGTAGGGGCAGCTAGGGATAAAATGGCTCCATACAATAGTCCTTGCCCTTAAGGACTGGCAGGATTTGTAAACAAGCATTAATTAATGGATAATAAAATGCATACATTTTATGGTACTGAACTTGATATGCATAATGCAGATAAGCTGTCAGAAAAGGAAAGCAATGCCAACTAAATCTTGCAGGAAATACTCTTTTGAGAGGGGTAAGAAATGGAGCAAAGTAAAAATCCACTTTTTTTTCTGAATATCTACAGTAATAATAATAGTAGTAGTAATGGTAATAAATTTCACTGAGCACCTATATGCTCTAGACTCTCTCCCAGCTGCATTATGTACATAACCCCTGAGAGTCATGATGATGCTGCAGTTTTGGTGTTATAATCCAATTTTATAGATGTCTATGCTGAATTTAACAGCATCACTGCTGGGATGGGCAAACCCAAGCAATGCTTCCTCCCTCTGACTTCTATAGCCTCTGCTGACTCAGTTGACATTGTGCTGGTTCAAAAGATGATGTTTGGGGTTTTCTTAATGTTTATTTTTGAGAGAGAGAGAGAGAGAATCCCAAACAGGCTCTGCGCTATCAGCTCAGAGTCTGACAAGGGGCTTGATCGCATGAATTGAACTATGAGAGCATGACCTAAGCCGAAATCAAGATAGGATGCTTAACTGACTAAGCCACCAGGTGCCCCCAAAAGATGATGTTATCAAAGGAATTATCTCCTTTGTCTCTTCTAGATATCATTTGAAATAGGTAGGGAAAGTATTATCAGCTCCATTTTGTAGATGAGAAAGGAGACAGTGAGAAAGGATACATGAATTGCCCCGACTCATATTCATTCCTTCAAAACTATTTTGTACCATGGATTGTGCAAGAAGGTAGAACCGTGTGGTCAGCAAATGTATGATTCCTGCACTCTCAGAGCTCAGAATTTTATGATTCATTTATGATGTCACCACAGAAATACAAAAATAATGGCAAGCTGGGATCTGCCACGCACATGTACAGTATGAGGATTAACACACTCTGAGAAACTGAGGCAGATGCTCCTGGTGGACAGACCTGGGAACTGGTACCCACGAAGGAGTACAGGGTTAATTAGTTGGAAGTGGGCCAAAGTATGTAGAGTAGGAGATGCTTGCTTGAGACATTCCACGGATGGACTGAAGCAGACAGAACAGGGCCCCCGAACAGACGGAGGGTCAGTGTTGCTGGTGTTCAGAGGACACTACTGCAGAGGCGAAACAGAGAGAGCCACCTCGTGTAGGGTCCTAAGAACTGAGTGAAGGCCTTGGTTTGTTCCCCGTAGAGGAGCAGGGAGACTGACGAGTTTGAGGCAGAGGAGTGACTTCTGCATTTTGAAAAGTTCACTCTGGTGCAGAGTGGAGGAGGTACTGAACAAGAGCTGGTGTGGACAAAGAGAGGCCAGGGAGGAGGCTCTTTCAGGAGTTGGGAGTCGTTGAGGGGAGAGGAGAGGGAAGGCTGGCAAGGAAGTGGTGAGAGGAGGAGGTAATGGCCTGAGCTAGGATGGAAAAGAAGCCAGTGGGCTTGAGAGATTTTTGAAATAAAATTAACATGGTTTGGAAACTGATTGACTAGGGGTTTGAGGAGAAGCTAAAGAAATGGCAGAGTTGGTCACCTGGGGTCCAAGTCTAGGGCTACACACAATGTGACAAGGCCCGCTGCCAGGGACTTGTTCTTAATTTAGATCTTAACTATATCTGGGCATGAGCAGGGAGTATCGGGACTAAGAATACAGAAACTGGTTAAGAAATGAGGCCACTTCCCACGTTCCTCTGTGGTATTTGGGATGCTGGACTTGTGGGAATCCATGGGGGGAGTCATGCATAGGGTGTGTGTGTGTGTGTGTGTGTGTGTGTGTGTGTGTCTATGGGGGAAAGAGAGAGGAGGAGAAAAACAGAGTTAACTTTTCTCTCCTGCCCCAGTTTCTCTGAGCTGCTCTGTCTTTTGTGCTCTTTGCCAAGAGGAAAGAAAACAGATTGTTCTTGCTCAGAGCATTCAGCTGACTCAACTGGTGCCAAACCAAAAAAAGCCCTAAGAACATAATAATAATTGCTCATGTGTACACAGCACTTTACAGTTTACAAAGGACTCCATATTACACTCATAAAACTGTAAATGCTGTGAGGCAAGCAACCCACTATTAATTTTACTTCAATTTTAAAGGCACAAAAGTGTTCTCAGAGGTTAAATGACTGGCTTAAGCCTTATTGCATACTAGCATCATCCATATCTGACTTTACTCTGAGTTCGAGTTCACCTGTCACTGGCTAAATCAGGCTGAGTTAAGAGTGAAGGGGCTGCCAATGACATAGAGGACTGCACAGAGTCCCTCGCCATTCCCAAAGCCTTTTCACACTAGGCATCTTACTCTCAGCACCAAAATGGAACTCAAGTTATCATCCACATATCAGATGAGAAAACAGAGGATCACAAGTGCCCAAGGTCAAGTCCAAGTTCAAATACCCAGTAAGTGGTAGAGTTGGGAATTTAACCCAATTCTTCTATTGCCCTTTGCCTTCTCCCAGGACTACTGTTAAGGCTAAGGGGTGTGGATGCCAGATGCAGAGGGAGAGAGATAGAGAGGGGGAGAGATAGAATGAGAGAGGGGGAGAGAGAGAGAGAGAGAGAGAGAAAGAGAGATTTAGAGAATTCAAATACAATGTGTGTTGAGGATGTTCTCCTGTACAAACTTCCAGTTCAGGTTACAGCTCTCCAGCGAAGGAGGCCAGGTCGGCAGCAGAGGGGAGGGGCTGGGTGAAGAGCAGCTGTCGTTGCGATCTCCTAATTGGAAATAATTGGGATTCTGTCTCAAACCACAGAGCCCTGATTTAGCCAACTCAGCCTCAACCAGGAAGCATCTGTTGCCATCTCCAATGGCAACAGTTCAATCTCCACTCCAGAACACCATTCTTCCCTGCCAACTGGCAGGCGGTTACCACTCAGAGCCTGCAGGCTTCTCTATCCAGCCCTAAGGCTCCGGGAAGAATCAAGTTAGGTCAGCTTCCCAAGTTAGGATAAGGGGAAGAGGTGCAGAAGGGAGTAGCACTGTACTAAAGACTTTGGGTGAAGGGAGCTGGAGTTTCTGAGGATATGCCAGGCATTCAGCTAGGAGATCCATATTATCTCTTAACCCAATGGAACCAGGGATAATGTCATTAGAGGAAAGAATAGACTCAGAGAGGTTATACTGCTAGTGAGTGGTGCAGCGGGGATTGGATCTCCTGTCTCTGGTGCTAGGACTATGCCCTATTTCCACTCCTCTTCATATTTTATCACCTCTGTTGTTTTAAGACTCTCTACTGAATTCCTGATGTTATGTCCGTCTCTCTCTCTCAAGGCAAAGATCAAGAGCTTCCTCCTTTTTAATGCCCTCCCCTTGCCCTCAGGTGAAAGTATGGGCAGAGAGTAGAATCCCCCAAAACTAAGGAAGTCAGGAGGAGACTGGAAAAGAAATCCATAGTTGTTGAGCCGCAAATGTTGGCTGTTTGGATATCACCTTGCTTTGGGGATTCTGGATACTGACTTCTGTTTATTAAGTTAATGAATCCTCTGTGATTCTCCATTGCTTATGCATAATTAAGATGGCCTTTAAAAAAATATCTCCTGTTAGAGTTTGGGAAAATGGAAGTGTTTGTTTGGATTGGTAATAACTAATAACAGAAAACATGGCAACTGCTTCTAAAAGAGCTGCAAGGGATGAGACGCCTGATGGTACAAGGAAGATACTGAAAGAGAATCCAAGGTATGGGGGGTTGGGTGGGGTAAGACAGGACATTGTTCTGTTCTCTTCCAGTCACCCTATTATGACGTGTTTCCAGGGCCATGTTTCAGGAAGAACATTGACAACAGGATTAGAACCAAACAAGAGTTCCTGGACAGCAAAAGGGCTGAAATGCTACAATACAGGGGTTGTTAAAATGAATGAACTCTGGGCCTCATTTTTCTCATTTTATTTATTTATTTATTTATTCATTATAAATTTTGTTTTTAATTTTTTAAAATATGTGTTTATTTTTGAGACAGACAGAGCATGAGAGGGATAGGGGCAGAAAGAGAGGGAGACACAGAATCTGAAGCAGGCTTCAGGCTCTGAGCTGTCAGCACAGAGCCCAACGTGGGGCTCGAACCCATGAACTGTGAGATCATGACCTGAGCCGAAGTCAGACACTTAACCGACTGAGTGACCCTGGTGCCCCTCTCATTTTAGAAAATGAACAGATTCAGTGCAATTAGTGTTTTCTCAGTTTTACTTCTTTGCTATTTATTTGTTTGATGAGCATTCTATAGAGCAGATGATGGGTCACTTTGAGGATCCAGGCATCAAATATGTACAGATTGCCTGCCGTGTGCCCGGTGCAACTACAGACGCTTGGATGGCATGGATACACATAGGCCTTGGTTTCATGGAGCTTACATTCTGGTCATAGGAAACGCATAAGCAAGTTAACCCACTTACAGAGCAAATAATTTCAGATTGTGATAGGGTTATCACAAAAACAAAACAGGATGATGAGGGTCATGTGATAAACAACGCTTGAGAAAGTTAATAATTTGGTGCAAAGAAGGTGGTATTTAAGTTAAGATCTGAATGACAAGAAGGAAACAGGCAGACACGGATCTGTAGAAGGACGTTCCATGTGGAGGCAACATCTGGTGCAAATTTCCTGATGCAGCAATCAGTTCGGTGTGATTTTAGAACAGAAAGAAGGCTGGGGTAGCTGTGGTTCAGTGAGTTGAGGGGGAGAGCTAGGCTCAGAGATGAGGCTAGCCTCAAAGATGAGGCTAGAGGGTAAACAGGGTCAGATTGTGTAGGGCCTGGTAACAAGAATGGACTTTATTCCAAGTGCTACGGAAAGAAGCCTTCGGGGGTCTTCTGTAAAGGAGAGACATGATCTTTATGCTACGATAAACCTGGACCCTAACCATAATACAACGTACACAATCACAAAATCAATTATTGTTTTGGAGGATCCCAGCTCTCCCTAGATTCCATCCACGTTCCTTCTCGATTTCCCTGAATTCCAAGGCTCCTTCTAGCTTTTAAGTGGGTATATTTGAATGAATTAGGACTGCTCAACTAAATGGTGATACATAATAACAGTCTTCAATAATAGAAAGAATGCTGAACAAAAGCGAGTTTGACTTTGTCAAAGGAGATGCGCCAGTTTGAACTACGGGGCCCAGATTCTCACCTCTCCTGCTTCCTCCCTCCCATCCCAGTGGCATTATTGTGATGAGAGTTTACAGATGGGTAGGAAGAAAAATGCCCTAATAGGGATCAATGTTATTAGTGACAGAGAGGGAAGGCATAGCTCCGTCTATTCAAGTCCTAACATTCTTACCATCTCTTCCATGAAATCTTTCCAAATATATGTGTAATACTATTTATTTGCAAATATGTTTTATTTCTTCAATTTTAACATAAGCTCCTAAAGTGCTAAATCCCTTCCGGGTTTATATTTAGATGGGAGTCTCGCCTTTCCCACTGGCCTGAAAATATCTCAAAGGTGGGGGACTGTATTTTCTTGTTTTTTTATGCCCAACACAGTGCCTCTTTTATGTGCCAAATTGCGTCCCCCCCTAAAAGTCATGTGGGAGTCTTAATCCCCAGTATCTCAGAATGTGATTGCATTTAGAGAGAGGGCATTTAAAGAGGCAATTAAGGTAAAACAAGATATATGGATGTCTCTGATAGAATACAACTGATGAAGACATTAGGGCACAGAGGAGCGTGTGCCTGGAGGAAAGGTCATTTAGGACACAGTGAGAAGGTGGTCACCTGCAACCCAAGGCGCGAGGCCTCAGAAAACACCAACACTGCTGACACCTTGATTTTGGGTTTCCAGACTTCATAAATGTGAGAAGCTTTGAGACCCATGTGTCTAAGCCATCCAGTCTGTGAGAGTTTTGTTACAGCAGCCATAGCAGATTACTAGAGGCTGCCAGCGTATGTATGATTTTGCTCCCTCCCCTACTGAATTGTGAGAACATCTAAGGCAGCAGCTGTTCACCTTTGTGCCCAAGGTCCCTAGCACGAGGCTTTGCACCAGGTGAATGAATCTAAACATTAATAAAAATGGCAGACCCAGAGGGTTTAAGTGATTTCCCAAGTTCCCTCTGTACCAGCCCAAAAGCTGACCCTTCTTGTCTTTGATTTGGAGAAGTCACAAAGAGATGGTCATCAGAGTCAGATTCAAGGTAACAAGACTGCGGGTTTAGGAAGCACTGAGAATAGCTATCACGAGAAGCCAGAGTCCCTTCAAATGGACAAGTGGTTAGGAAACAACACCCAGGCTCACATGTGCTGAAATGTGCCTGCCGGAAGGTGACAGCTCCTTCCCTGGGATGGCCTATGGGGACAGTTCTGCCCCTCTCTCCACACCAGGTTGGCCACTCTCCACCCAGTGCCTGGCTTTCTTCCAGGGCAAAAAGAGTTGTTCATCTGATTGGTTAAGTCTGGGTCACTCATTGAGCCACAATTAATAGTAGACAGGCTTACTGTGCCTTAGAAAGCTGGGGCTAGATATTAGCATCTTTTTGCATGCCCTTTAGCTCTTCAAGAGGCAGAAATCAAAGTTACACCAGAGTCCCACTGGGAACCAGCCATGTCTTTCTCCTCCAAGCAGGCTTGAGTGTGGCAGCTCAAGTTAGATTTGAGTAGCAGGAGGATGTCTCCTTGAGCTCTGAAGCCACACATCACCTCCATCCCAGCTTTGGATCAGAGAGCTCTGCCCTGTGTTACTAGAGACTGGCACACGTACTCAAAATGAGTGGGGAGTTTGATTCTTGCGTGAACACTGTCCCTGTTTACCTTCAAAACATAGGAGGGCAAACAGGGGTGAGTTTTGGCCTCAGTCTGTATAAACCTTCTCTTTCATTCCTCTATCACCTTGTGGTCCCCAAACCTCCCACAGTTGCCCAGACTCTGGGATTTTTGCAGAGACAGTTGGGCTGCACGTCTGTGGGTGGTTTAAGATCCTGTGAATTACGCAGATCCTGGCTCCCATAATCATCAATTATTCTGGTCCTTCATGTGGGCCTGCGTGGGCTGCATCTTATGATTTCTGGTTCTCGCCCTGTAGGGACTCTTATCAGCCTGACCTTTTGAGTCACTTCGTCACTGAATTGCTTTTTCTTAATTTGCAATGCCCCCCTTCTGGCTTTTTCTTCCTGACACCCATTTTGACTAGCACACTGGTTCCTAACTTGCACAGATACAGTCTCAGTTCCCTTTCTCCCTCTCAAGTGTGAAGTTTATCACCTGAAAAAAAAAAAAAATCAAGTGTGACTTTTCCCCCTTTCATTTCCTAATCATTTTAAAGCACTGATTTATCTCCCGAAATAATGGGGACAGTACCATGTTCTAAAAGGATAATGAAAAAAGAAAAACTTCCCTTGCTTTAAGCTTTGAATTCAGTTTTCCTTTTAAAATAAAAAACAAGACACACACACACACACACACACACACACACACACACACACACACATATATGTTATATATAACAGAGAGAATACATTATAAC
>NW_027530971.1:12046346-12117251 GCF_008692635.1 Crocuta crocuta | reverse complement strand
ATCTTTTTTTTCTTTTAAAAAAAAAAACAAGACACACACACACACACACACACACACACACACACACACACACACATATGTATTTTATATAAAGGATAGTGTTCATAATAGAAAAATTAGTTACTGGAGGTGAAACAAAAGAAAATAAAATATATACATGTAGTTCTGGATATAGACGCAATTTTATTCCACAGTCTACTGGCAGAAATAACCCCCTGAGGTCAGCCGCTCTGAAGCATTCTGTTCCCATTCTAATAAAGTTCCTGTGGCATTTATGCAGGGACGTGCTGCCAGGTAATTCTACTGCTGCTGCTTCATTTCTATAGTTCCCTGAGCCAGAATAATGTCAACTTCCCTAAAAGCTGGAACCTGGGGAAAGCAGTGTTGTTATGTACCCCTCCTTCTAGAATTATTGAGAAGATAGCCACTGAAACCGTAGGGTCCTATGCAGGTCCTATGAAATGTAGCAGGTCTCCTTCCTATGTATGTCTGGGGAAATCATTCTGTCTGGCCAGTAGGGTGGCATGTGTTCTGGCCCATGCCTGACTTCTCTCACCAATACAAGTGTTTGCCAAGTCATGGGATTAAACATCTGCATCTGTATTTAATTATAATTGTCGTCCTTTCTTTACCTGTTTGTTGAAATATGCAAATATCAAACAATAACAAAATACATTAAGATAGTATTTATCTCCCAAGACCCTCTAATTGCATATAATAGTGGGATCTATATTTAGAACTTGTTGATAAGGTCACTTCCTTAGCTAATGCATTGTGTACTCCAATAACATTTTAATTTATAAATATTTGGGGCTTTTCTAGATATCTTAAAGTTATTGATTTCAGGGATGCCTAGGTGGCTCAGTCAGTTAAGCAGCCAACTTTGGCTCGGGTCATGATCTTGCGGTTTGTGAGTTTGAGCCCTGTGTCAGGCTCTGTGCTGACAGCTGGGAGCCTGGAACCTGCCTCAGATTCTGTGTCTCCCTCTCTCTCTGCCCCTCCTCCACTTGTCAAGCTCTGTCTCAAAAATAAATAAATGTTAAAAAAGTTACTGATTTCTAATATAATTCCATTTGATTAGAGGCCATACTCTGTAAGATATCTATTTTTTTAAATTTTGAGACCCATTTAATAGTCTAGCATATAGTCTATCTTGGTGAACATTCTATATATACTAGAAGTTTGTACACTCTATAGTTTCTGGGTATAGTGTGGGATAATTGTCATTATTATCAGTGTGGTTGATAGTGTTACCCATAGCTATATCCTTTTTTAAAAAATTTTTTAAATTTTTTTTAATTGATTGTTTCCCTTGCTATAACTGACAGAATGGGAAAAGATAGTTGCAAATGACATGTCAGATAAAGGGCTAGTATCCAAAATCTATAAGGAACTCATCAAACTCCACACCCAAAAACCAAATAATCCAGTGAAGAAATGGGCAGAAGACATGAACAGACACTTCTCCCAAGAGGACATCCAGATGGCCAACAGGCACATGAAATGATGCTCAGCATCTCTCAGCATCAGGGAAATACAAATCAAAACCACACTGAGATACCACCTCACACCAGTCAGAGTGGCTAAAATGAACAAATCAGGAGACTCTAGATGCTGGCAAGGATGTGGAGAAACGGGCACCTTTCTACACTGCTGGTGGGGAAGTAAGCTGGTGCAACCCCTCTGGAAAACAGTATGGAGTTTCCTCAAAAAATTAACGATAGAACTCCCCTATGACCCAGCAGTATCACTGCTATGAATTTACCCAAGGGATACAGGAGTGCTGAAGCATAGGGGCACACGTACCCCAATGTTCATTGTAGCACTCTCAGCAATAGCCAAAACATGGAAAGAACCTAAGTGTCCATCAACTGATGAATGGATCAAGAAGATGTGGTATATTTATACAATGGAATACTACATGACATTGAGAAAGAATGAAATCTGGCCATTTGTAGCAAAGTAGATGGAACTTGAGGGTGTTATGCTGAGTGAGATAAGTCAGGCAGAGAAGGACAAATACCGTATGTTTGCACATATAGGTGGATTAGGAGGAAGTTAATGGAGGACAAAGCAGGAGAAGGGGAAAAATAGTTGGGGAGAGGGAGAGAGACAAACCATTAGAGACTCTTGAATGCTGAGAACACACTGAGGNATAAACTATAAAAAAATTAAAAATTTTTTTTTTAATTTCTGAGAGAGAGAGAGAGAGAGTAAGTGAGCAGGAGAGGGTCAGAGAGAAAGGGAGATACAGAATCTGAAGCTGGCTCCAGGCTCTGAGCTAGTCTTCAGCACAGAGCCCGACTCGGGGCTCGAATTCATGAACCGTATGATCATGATCTGAGCTGAAGTTGGATGCTCAACCAACTGAGCCACCCAGGTGCCCCACTCATGGCTGTATCCTTACTGACTTTTTGTTATCTATCATTTATTGAAGAACAGTGTTGAAATCTTCAATTATGATTGAGGATTTATCTGTCTTTAATCAGTTTGCTTCCTGATTTTAAGATCTTCAGTCATAATTGTAGATTTATATATTTTCCCCTTAATTCTGCTAGTTTTGCCTTATGTATTCTGAAGCTCTGTTATTAGGCATGTATACATTTATGATCACTAAGCCTTCGTAATGAATTGGCCATATCAATTATTACTCTTTATCTTTGGCTATACTCCTTGCTATCAGATGGAAACTACCTGAGTAATAACTGTTTCAGTTAAGGATCACCAATGGATACTAAAATCAGAAGGTAAGAGCTTACTGAGAGACAGGATACTCACATGGTACATGCTCTCAAAGAATTTTCCAATTAAGATAGTTAATGACAAATGCAAAAATGGTAACATTAAGGGAGAAAATTGGACACCACCTTGACTGAATGATCAAAGCTAATCACCAGAAACAGGACAAACAGACACCATTTCTTCCTAATAGTTTGCAGAGAAAAGGGCACAGTATCATTACCAAGCAAGCTACTTCTGCCAAAAATGTATAACCTGAGCCTGATCATGGGGAAAGAGCAGACTGACCCAAACTGAGGAGCATTCTACCAAAGAAGACTTGAGATTTTTTTAAAACCTGAAGGTCATGAAGGTCAGAGGCTGAGGAGTCATTCTATGTGAAAGGAAAGGAAAGGTATGTAAGAATTAGGTTCAACATTTAATCCCGGATTAAATTTTGAACTGGAAGAAAACTTACACTTGCTAAAAAACCAAATAAACAAAATGGAAACAAAAACAATGAACCTCAGTAGGATGGTTGACAAATATGAAACAGGATCTGTAAATTAGATAATAATATGGTAGCAATATTGATTTCCTGATTTTTATCATTGTATTCCTGTTTATGTAAAGGAGTGTCCTGATTTGGGGGAAACACACCATGAAATATTAAAGCGTACATGAGATTTTATGTATGTAACATATTCCCAAGGGACAAAGGAAAAAAATGAAAACCCTGCAGGCTTGGATGTGTGTGCGTACACATCTTCATGCAGGGAAGGAAAGGGAGAGGGAAGAGCAGCAAGAGGAAAAAGAGATGCAGGGTGAGTGATAGTAAGAAAAGTGGAGGTTAACATGTGGAGATTCTGGGTGCAAAGTATATAAAGATTCTTAAACTTACTTCACAATTTCTCTACACATATGGAGTAATTTTAAAATTAAAGTGCTCCTTATCTTTTTTTTAAATTTTTTTAAATTTATTTATTTTTTGAGAGAGAGAGCCACAGAGCACGAGCGGGGAAGGGGCAAAGAGAGGGAGACACAGAATCTGAAGCAGGCTCCAGGCTCTGAGCTGTCAGCATGGAGCGCGACTCAGGGCTCGAACCCATAACCCATGACCTGAGCTGAAGTTGGCTGCTCAACCAACTGAGCCAATCAGGTGCCCCAAGTGCTCCTTATCTTGAACTTGTTTTGTCTGGTATTAATACAGTCACGTCATCTTAATGTGTGCATGGTATTTTTGTTGCAGCTTTTAACTTTCACACTACCTGTGAGTTCATATTTAAGGTATTCCCTGATGCATTGTGTCTTGCATTTTTATCTTAACCTTTTAATTGTCATGTTGAGTTCATCTAGATTTAATATTATTATTCATACAGTTGGATTTCCATCTTCCGTTTTCTTATTACTTTTCTATTTGTCCTTTACTGCCTTCATTTGGGTTAATCAAATATTTTCTAGCATTTAAGTTTAATTCCTCTATTGGTTTTTCAGCTATATCTCTTCACTTTTTTTCCCCCAGTAATGATTGCCTTAAGGGTTCCAATATGTACCCTTAAGTTATTATACTCTTCTTAGTTAATGTCACTATTTCCAGTAAAGTAAAAAGTCGTTGCAACAGTAGAGTACTGTTTAACATCTTATTTTTTTATTGTGTCATATATCTTATATGTGTGCAATATGTATGCAGCATTATAATTTTTGCTTTAAGTAATCATATGCATTTAAATATATTAAGAAAACTTTAAAACTTGTCTTTTCTGTTTACCCTTATGCTTACCACTACCTCTTTCTATAAATCTGTCAATTTCCTTTAGCAGGAGGAACTTCCTTCCATATTTCTTGGAATTCCAGCTTCAGGAGACAAATTATCTCAATTTTTTAAAAAATCCAAGATATCTTAATTTTGCCTTCATTTTTCATGGATATTTTCACTTGCTATGAAATTTTAGGTTGACTTTCCTATTCCCTTTCCCAGCACTTTAAAGATGTCGTGTGGTCATCTTTCATTCTCCATTGATTCTGATGAGAAATCACCTATCATTTACATGTATTTTTTACTATATTTGATGTGGCATTTTCTTTGAATTCACTCAATACATTTTTTAAATGTTTGATGGTTTGACTATAATGTTCCCAGATGTCATTTTCTTTGCTTTTATCCTTTTGGGGGAATTTTTCTCATTTCCCTTTTGGATGTTCTTGGGTTAGTGTCTCTATACCTTCCACCAAATTTGGGGGAAATTCTACAATTATTTCTTCAATTATGTTTCTGTACCATCATCTCTTATTTATACTCAAATTATATGGATGTCGTAGTGCTTGATACTGTCCTGCAAGTCACTAAAGGTTTGCAATTTTTTTTCAGTCTTTGTATTTTCTCTGTGCTTCATTGTGGCTAATTTCTATTATTATATCTTCAAGTTCACTCATCTCTTTTGTGACTGTTTCCAATTTGCTATTCCACCAAATCAGTGAATTTTTAATTTTAGATATTATATTTTTTGTTTCTAGCTGCTAGAGATTCACTCATTATAACTTCACTCCTTTAAATCCTTATATATTTATGATAGTTGCCTTAAATTCCTTTTTTTTTTTTTTTTTTTTNCTTTTTTTTTTTTTTTTTTTTTCTTCTAATTTCAATGCTTGGTTATATCATGGCCAGTTTCCAGGTTTGGGGCCACATTTTCCAGCTTTTTCATGTAGCTAGTAATATTTTTACTATTATTAAATACTGAACAACATAGATACTATACTACTGAGGTTCTATTTTGGTAACCTCCTTTAGAGAATGTTAAGTTGTATTGTTTCTTTTCCAGAAAGGCAATTGATTTGTTATAGAAAAATTCCATTAGCAGCATCTCTGTGAATTTGCCACTCAGCATTTTTTTGAGAACCCCTTGCAATCATTAGTTAGTTTATTACCTCCTTAAGAAGTCCAGCTCTAACAAAATCTCCAACAGGTATGACTATTAAAAATCTCAGTTCCTGGGGCACCTAGGTGGCTCCGTTGGTTAGGCATCCAACTTTTGGACTCAGCTCAGGTCATGATCTCATGGTTTATGAGTTTGAGCCCTTTGTGGGGCTCAGCGCAGAGCCTTCTTGTGATTCTCTCTCTCCCCCTCTCTGCCCCTCCCTGCCTCAAAATAAATAAATAAGCTGGAAAAAAAAGAGAAAAAATGTCAGTTTCTTTGTCTTTAACCTTAATGTGCTGTCTTTAGAATTTCACCCAAAAGCCACAGAAGTAATAAGTCTGTTGCTGTTCCAAATGACAGTCAATGTTTTCTGGTAGAAGTTTTCATAATTTTCATCAGATTCTCAAAGGTCTCAGTGTTTTAAGTACTTTATAGTATGTGATTATTGGAATCATTTCCCTTCTCTGGATTGCTTGAGATATAAACAGAGCTTTAGAGGAAAGACTCTGGAACCATACTGTTTGGAGCCCTACTGCATTCTCTTGGACAAATTACTTAAACTCTCTCTGTGCCTTAGTTTCCTCACCTATAGAATAAGGATAAGAACATGAGTTATCTACCTATTAGACTGTTGTAAAGATTAAATCAATTGGTAAATGTAAAAATAATTAACAGTTCCTGACATACAGTAAGTGATGATTTGTTACTGTTATAGAATCAAAATTTCCTTTGCCTTTTGGTATATCAACACAAGTGGGCTGCCTACAATTTACCTCAACAGAAACTTTTCTTAAATATATATTTCTGTTGAAAATGAACAGATAATCCATATTTTAAGGTGAAATCTGGGGCAGTAATTGAGATGGGAGAATGATGTGGGGTAGGGAGCAGATGGGGCAGGACCAGAAAGTCTCACTATAATGAGTGAGAATGCAAAGGTCAAAACAAAGTTTGGCCTTCAGTGGGCCCCAACCTGGCTGCATCACAACATTTGTGGAGTGTTTAAAAATTTTCCATTTCTGAAACCCATTTCAGACCTACTAAATTAGAATCACTGGGGTAGGTCCTGAGAATTTTCATTTCATAAGCTCCCTAATAACCCCACTCCATCCCTGAGTCAATTCTCAAACATCTTGGTGGCATAGGTTCATGAAACGCCATTTAGGACACTGGACAGATTACTTTCAAGGACAATACTGCCATAAGCATAAATGATGCTAAGTAAGGCAGTGGTTAGCAGCTCCCTTATTGTACTGACGGGTACATGGAAAATGAAAAGGAGAAGTGGCTTGACTCTACTCACTCTGATAAAAATGAAAATGTCAGACCATACGCTACTGGCTTCACAGCTGGTGTTTTCTCTGACACAGTTATGAAATGGTTGTTATCAGTCAACCTAGAGATGGGGCCTCTATCATCTGCTAAAGAGACTTCTGAGAAATAATCAACCTTGATTTTGTCTTTAGGAGAGTCAACATCATCTCAGTTTACCTCTCTTTGAAATTGGTACAGTCCTGACCTTAAAGAAGGAGAATGCTGTGAAGTTTAATTAATGTTGGACGCCCTCAGATGCCTCCAGACGAAAGGCACCATATCAATGGATGGTATTACTACTATTAGAATTTACCAGTTGCAGGCCTCTGGTTACCTTCTGGGCTGTATGTTATGATGCATTTGAAAGAACAAGAAAGAAAAGCAAGGATATCAGCTGCTACTTGGAAATCCAACCTGACCTTAGACTTGCTCATTCCTGAGCATCAAACCCATCTCAGATCCCAGGGGAGATTCGGAGCTTCTACAGCCCCCAGAGAAAGCCTGATGAGAAGATATGGGATAAAGAGGAGTGCACTCTGACTTCAGAGGTAAATGATGATGAGCTTGGACCCTGGGCCTCCAGCTTACTAACTATAGGAAACTTTCTGCCAACTCTCAGTGTAATGGAGATAATGCCTCATTTGGATACAGGTGTGCAGAGGAGTAAATGAGTATGCTACTTTACACACAGCACATGAGACTGAGTAAAAGCTGCCGAATGATGGATTCTAGAGAAAAACTGAGGCAAATATCTAGGAGAGAGAAGTGACAAGAGAGAATAGCATACTAGATCATATCCATTCTGTAAAGATTATACAGTTATACTGAAGCAATCAAGAACATAATGTTTAGTTAATGCTATTTTAAGATGAAATAAAGGCAGGTGGATGTTCATGGACTTATAGCAACACCCTGTTCTGTTCTTAGAGCAACACCCTGATAAGCAACCTCCACTGTCTTCATTTCACAGATGTGTAACTGAAGCTCACAGACTTGAGGTCACACAAGTCATCAGTGTAGAGAGGCACTGGGACCAGTATTCTCTTTGTTACATGACAACAGGCCTTCATATCCACATGGTGGACAGAATGTGTGTGATTAATGGTCATGTGTTTTGTTTTGTTCTTAATCCCAACCTGTGGTTTTGTTTGATGAAGTTAACTTTTGAGAATCTTAAGAAATAACACTGTCATTTTAACATCTCACTGTTAATATTATTCTTTTCTTTTACTGTCACAACTCTGCTAGGGAAATAGGAGAGTGGGCATCATTATTTCCATTTTATTGACATGGATAGTGAGGCCCAGAGAACATTAAGACCAAGAGAGGAACCAATGAACATAATTTATACAGAGATCCAATGCAGCTTAGACGTTTACATGCATTCTGCTTCCTTATTGTATTCCTAATCATATAATCTGAAGGCAGCATTCCCGAAATGTTGTGCGTGAGGCAGGGCAGTGATGTGAAAACAATCTCTTTTTTATCCCCTAAGGGTGGAAGCAGTTAACCTTGCACCTAAACTGAAAGAGGTTCTGGCAGATAAACACTTTCTCTCAAAACAGTAAAGGGAGCTCCCAAGTGGGCTATTTTATACTCGAGTTATTCAACCCTCCATTCCTCTGGTCCCCTGTTCTGTCCCTGAGCAGCAGTAGCATAATATCTGCTGGGGCGAATAACAGCCTCCCTCACTGTGCCCCTTCAGAATCAGGAACGGCCAAGGGGTCCTGAGAGGGCTGGATCCTGTAGGGTAGGCACAGCTGAGCCTGAGTCATGGTGAGCTTCACGGAGGTCTAGGATTTTATTCTGCTTTCCTCCATCCTGATTAATTTCATAGCTAATGACTCTATGGACTTGGTGATGTATGATGCTCTGTCGAGGACAAAAAAAATGAACTTTTACTAATAGAACATCTTCATGCAGTGAAAGGTTTTGCAAACGAATGTAACTCACACAGAATTATGTTGGCAGGGAAGTCCCAAGGAAAAATCTTCTAAAGACCTGAGAGCAGAAAAAGGGAGACCTACTGTAGAAGACAGGAAGGGAGATTTTTTTAAAGGCACAGAATGAAGACAATGGCAGGCATATGTTTATTTAGAGAAATAAAGAGAGACACAGAGAGAAGCAGACTCAGCTTAAGAACAAGGCTCAAGGACAAATGACTGAAAGGCAGAGATGTAGACAAAGTTACACACATATATATAAGGACACTTTTCGTTAATTTAGTAAGTGGAAATCAGAGGTAGTCAATAATATTTTGCAAACATTTTAAAGGCTTATCTCAAATAATGATATCTACTCGACATCTGCTTATTGAACAAATATATATATTGAGCACCTTCTCTGTGTAAGATACAGTGCTAGAAACCTGGAGATATGAGAAGCAAAACACATGCAAAATCTACTTGCTAAAGTCTAATTAGAAATATATTCATTAAACAAAGAAGAATAGAAGTAAATATCCAATTTTAATACTACAGTGATGGATAGATCCATGGGTGTAGACAGGCATGTTTAACAACTAAATGACATCAAGGTGTGATATAAATAGCCAGGAATAACAGAACCATAAAATCTATTTTTCTCTTCATACAATTTTAAGGCTTAGAGAAGTGGAGGGGTTTGACCAAGCTCATGTAGTAAAGTGTATCTAGGCCTGATACCTATTACATTAAATGAGACTTAAATTACACATTTTAATTTAGAAGCTAAACAAGTATGGAATAGTTCAAACATGCAGAAGAGTATAATTGGGTACAATGGCCATTCATGTGCCTACCACTGACTATCATATTTTGTAAGTCTAAATTTGTACCACCTAAAAAGAAAAAAGGTAAACTGAGGGTCTTCTATGTCAGCTACCTTAGCTGCATTACCTTTTGATTTTCTTGACACTCTCAGGATACAAAGGTCAGACCATTTTTACAGATGAAATCACTGAGATTCAAAAGATTAGGTAACTTTCTCAAGTGTGGAAAGCTTATAGCTGGTAGAGTCAAAAATTTCCACCCAGGTCTATTGAATCCCATGATCTTTCTGATAGGCTGCACGATCAAGGACAAAAGGCAGAGAAAGAACCAAGCTTTTTCGACACTCTGACATTTGGAAATAGGACACCAGATACTTTACTTTCTCTTCTATCCCCTCCCCTTCTTCTTCTTTTTATTGGCTAGGTGAGTAGGAGATTTATTTTTGTTCCTTAGGGATTATTCACATGTTCACTCCCACTTCATCTCAGGTCTAAGAAACTTTGGCAGGAAAAGTGGCACACCTGTTCCTCCTTTTCCACATCTTCCTTTCCCATTCACATCAGCATCTGATGCTGCCATACTTTGTTAACTCATTGCCATGATCTCTAACCGAGGGCAATATGCTGCTAACTCCCAGCTGTTGCTATGGTGACCATGATGTCATAAAATGACACAACCTGTTCCGGTGAGGGTGATGATGAATTCTTTTTAATCTAAGATATTAAACTTCACAAAAAATATAGAATGCTACATGTGAAAGTAGAAAGGAAACCGAGTTATTCAGAAACCCAACATTAGAGCATATTTTTCTTCTTAGTAATCAAGTTGGACTCGACAGCCTCCATATGGTCTTTTCCTGCTCTAAGATTTTATAATTAAGGGAAAAGATGAATAATTCCTTCTCTCAGAAACAAGCAGCATCATTGGCCTAAGGTTGAGAGGACCATGATTTAAATAGGACTCTAAATTGACGAGCAGAGTGGTCTTCCAGAAAAATGATTAAGATCTGGGCTTACTTCCGTTGAGCATTTGTGAATCTTTCCTTTTTCCTAGCCTCAGTCCCACCATCTGTTAAATAGGAATGAAAGTATGGAGCTTTCCGCAAAGATTGAATGAGAAAACATGTTCAAAGTACTTGGCACACAGTGACTCTACTTAAATATTATTTTCTTAGCTTTAAATACTTGCAAGGATATGTCATTTCACAGCATGAACTCAGGCAAGTCATTCTATTTCTTTTAGGCATAGCAATTTTATTGTCATTTATAAAAATGAAGAGTGTTGGAGAAAATAAAGGAAATACAGAAGCAGATAAAAAAAAAAGATACGTATGGTCTTATTAAAGCTCCTCTAGTTCTAGACTCCAGAATCTAGAACAAATGTTTCCATGAAAAGGCTAGATATGCATGTGTGTATTGTTCCTTTTAACCACACCATCAAATCCAATCATTGCCAAATATGACAACTGAAAAATGAAGCAAAATATTTAGGCTCTTTTAGAGAGCACTGGTAGGTGGGATTATGCCCAGGGGAGGTGACCTGGGACTTCAAACTAACTGTCAAGGGTGATTGGACTGGAAATATAAGACTTGAAGGGAGAGACATTACAAGAAAGAGGTATGAGAATCATTCCCAATCCTATAAAGATGGTTTATATCCTAAAGGGAGAAGACTTGCTTGATTTGGTCCTAGAAGTCAGGAGAAAGGCCACTGAAACTTAAAGAATATGGACTTCAGGTAGAACTTTTAAAAGATCAGACTTCCTAAAAGGCGAGTTTGAAACCTTCAGAGAGGCTGAATTCTCCATTGCTGGAAATGCCCTTTGCAAGGTTAAGGAACATGCGGGGATACTGGGTTGCTTAGAAAGCCTAAGGCATTATGTAAAAGCATATACTGGCAGGGAGAGGTACTCAGAAACAGTGAGCTAGACACCTTTGAGTAGTCAGTTCTCAGATCACAGGAGACATTTTATGAGGATAGATAGCTTATATTTGCTCCAGACAGCAAATTTTAAAATTTATGCACACACCAAAATGCCTGCAGTGAAAATTTCTATATAAATGGTGAAATTTTTGAGGATCTTGGGTAGCTCAGTTGGTTAAGCTTCTGATTCTTGATTTTGGCTCAGGTCATCATCTCATATTCCATGGAACTGAGTACTGCAATGGGCTCTGCACTGGTAGCACAGGGCCTGCCTGGGATTCTCTCTCTCCCTCTCTCTCTCTGCTCCCCCCCCCAATAAAGAAATACACTTAAAGTGTGAAAATTTATTTTCCAGCTTCAATTCAACTGCTAAATTTTCACATTCTTTGGACATCTTCAAGAAATGGAATCTCTGGTTAACTAGGAGAGACAGTTGTTTATAAATGATGTAGGGGATAGTTAGGATACCAGCTGGACAGTGCAAAAATGAAAAATAGTTGATTCTTGATTAAAAGTAGTTCCATAAAAACTAACTGGGTATGATCATATAAGACTTTGTTTTTGATACCCCCAAAGTAGCATGGTGATATTGTGGGCTAAAAAGGGGGATATCTAAACAAAATGGAAACCTTCCAAAAAGAATTATCACAAGTACGTTATTATAGTCTGATGAGCTTTAGAAAAAGGGGGTCAGGGTAGAGAATAATATTGGTCAAATATGGTTAAATGGGAATTTCATGCCTCATCAGTCGTAGACTTGCTCATCTGTGAAATGCTCTAATGTGTTTTTAAATTTTTATGGGTAGTCATTACAAAAATAAGCACACCATAAGCTGATCATTTTGAACTATAGGCCATGAAGATGCTGATGGACAAATAAAAGACAAACAATGCAGGACATTAGAAGTCCTACTGTAACCATTGAATTGTGAGGGTGATCCAAGCATTTCAGCGTAGGGCTCCATTAGGAGCGTATGTTACTTTTAAGCCTCTGGACTGCAACCAGCCTGGCCCCACCCAGTGTTGCACGAGGTATATGGCCTTGGGAAAGCTATTCCTTTCTCTGGGCCTTAATTTTCCCTTTTGGACATAGCCAGGCCCATCCATATCTAGTAGAGAGCATAGAATAGCTCTACCGGACAGTAGTCTTAGTCCTAGAACCAATGCTCACAACCATCTGTAGCATGACCACTTTTGTTGGCTCTCTGACCTCTTTGAATCTTCTGAGATTATGACTCCTACTTCCTTCCATCTATTTTCACTGAAGCTTACAAGGTCCTGAGGTCAGATTGTTGATCTGGTTATTTCTGGTCACTATCAATTCTTTCAACAAATTCATGCCAAACATTAAGCTAGGTTGGAAAACTTTATCTGAAAAAAGGCCAGATAGTGATGTTCTAGGCTTTGAATGTCATGGGGCCTCTGTTTTCAACCATATTACTCAACTCTGCCTTTAGTCCAAAAAACAGCCATAGATAGTATATAAACCAATGGGAATAGCTGTGTTCCAATAAACCTTTATTTTCAAAGCAGAGGGAGAGCCAGATTTGGCCTATGGTTCAACGTTTGAAGACACCCAAGCTAGATGCTGGGCATCACAAGATGAATAGAGTCTGATATTTAATATCAGAGGTCAGAACTCTCTAGCCCATTCTCTTTTGCATTAGGCCAATGAGATTGTACTTCTTTTCCTTTTTAAGNACCGCGAGATCATGACCTAAGCGAAAGTCGGACGCTTAACCAAGCCACCCAGGCGCCCCTTAGCATATGTAAGCTTTTAAAAATTGAGATATACTTGACAAAGAACCTTACATTAGTTTCAGGTGTATGACACAATGATCCAATATTTCCATATCCTATGCAATGCTTGCCCAGTACAGTTCCATGCTGTACCAGCAGGGCTCATGAAGACCTTATGGCCTACAAAGCCTAGAATGGTTACCATTCTACCCCTTGTAGAAAGTTTGCAGATCCCTAATTCCGAATAATAAAATCGTTATTATTGAGTAATAATTAAGAACAAGGAATTAGAAGTGAGACACATAACATTTACAATCCTGTAAAAATGCTACTAATAGTAACAAAAATAACCCACGATAAACTATGTGATAAGCATTTTACTAATAATTTTTTAAAAATTGTCTTTAATGTGCTAATCATGGCAATTAGATAGCATAGTAATTATTGTTGCACTCAATCTACAAACTCAGAGGTGGTTTACCTAAGCCACACACCTATTAGAATATAAGAATTCAAACCCAGCTCTATGTGTCTCCAAAGCTCGGGCTTAATTTGTCAAGATCATGAAGGATGAATAGGGAATTTGCCAAGTTGGGGGAAGAGCATTTGAGGCAAAGGAAGCAGCCTCTGCAAATGCACAGTGGCATGAAGGCATGCTCAAGGAACAGGGAGGAGGCATCTAGAAGCAGGAGAAGGCTGGACGGGGCAGAGCAATGGGGCCAGGGGGTGTTTGTCCTTGTGGTTTCTTTAGCCAGGAAAGATTGGTATGGATAAGTTACTCAGCCATGGTGGAGCATATGAAACCCTGAGTTGTGCGGTGTTCTGACACCATCCAAAATATCAGGGGTGACTAGTTATGTCATAGGCAGTTGTCACTTGTTCAGATTCTTTATTGAAGTGAACGATGCTCATCCTACTTGAGATGTTTTTATGGCATTCACCTCTGATATTCATTCAGAGAAATTAAAAACCAAATTATTAGTCTGTAGGGCTTACTATGGAATCAAAGGCCTGGTTCATTTTAGAGGTGCTAGGAGATGTTAAGTTATTTTAAAGTAAGCATAGAAGCGCAGTAGGACACTCCGTTTAAGGAAAATGCCAAGCACTTAGAAGTAGCTTGCCTTTGAGCTTCTGTTCATGATCCAGAGCCATCATCATTAGACATGAGCATTCTGCATCTTCCATATTGTCCAGGAAAAGAGATTGGGCCCCAGAAGGGAATGATCTTCCTGGGGTCACAGAATTGACTGAATACTGGCTTTATGCCAGGAAAGCTGTCTGATGTGGGCTCTGGATGTGTTTAACTGGTCAAATGACCTGAATATGGTTGATGAGCCATTTGACTGCATAGATAAAAACTGCTCTAAGACTTTGGTACAACAAAGAGAAGATGGGCCGCATCTGAAAATCATGCTTAGTAAAAGGATTGGCCACTTCCATAGGGGAAGTTTAGAACACAGAACTGCAAGGAAAGGGACCTCTCAATTCAAACTGTGGACATACTTTCTGTGAATTAGAAATGACAGCGGGATGATCTGAGTCATAGGATCTCTCACAGATTCATTTCTTTCCCCCAAAGAAAATCTTATGACTAAAGAGAACACAAATGTACTCATAAGAATCTAGGGGAAATATAGCTCAAAATGGATTCTAAAAGCACAAAATTCTTTTGAAGTCTCCTGATTTATGGTAAAATGTCATACACACTTTGCATTAAATTCAACAATATTTCTCTTTTTGTTTCTATATAGCCTTTGAAATACTCATTATCCTGTAAAATTGATCCTTGGCACACCCATGCCAAGATACTCTAGACTAAGAAGCAGCACGTGATATATAATAATTAAGTTCGTAATATCTCAGAGTTGAAACAGATTTTGGAATCACCCTTCCTGATTACTAATCAGTACAGAATATTTCAGTACAGGATAATTTAAAGGCATCTGATGTCCCTTCTAATTCTGAGAATCTATAAGCTCAGACTTATGTGAATGTTTATACCTATACATTCCCAGTGGCCGTTGTTTTCACCTCCATTGCAGTAATTAGCATGGTATGTCTTTCAAATATTTTATCATATTACATACCTATACACACAAACATACATATGTAAAAGAGATAAAACTTTAGATTATAGGTGTTGGAGTCAAGGTGACCTGGTTTCAAATTCTAGTTCTTCACAGCAGGTTAGCTCTGTGAGCTTAGGTATGTTTCCTAACCCTACTTAGCCTCAATGTCCTTTTGGCAGAACAGAAATTAAAAGATCTTCCTGCAGGAATTGGTGCAAGAATTGAAAGAGGTAAGGGATATAAATCTTTTACCACAGTGAGTGGAATATACAGCATGCACATAAAATGGTAGCTAGTATGTGCATGTGTGTGTGCACATGTGTGTTTATGTGATTCTCACAGTGACTGGCACAAAATGTCGAGCTTAATAAAAATGTGTGGACTTGAACAGAAATGAGTCATGTGCTGGGAATAGAGGGGTTTTATGGATTCCAAGGCTCAGATGTAAACCGAAAGAACAGTCCACTGACAACAATTGTTCCTTTACTTCTTGGCTCCAGGAAGCTCCTGAGACACAAGAAATTCTGGAACTCAGTTCTGTAAAGCTGAGAGTCTGCATTTCTTCTCTTGCACTCAGACATATGCACTGTATCCCTAGACACAACAGATGGCCAGCTCTTTGCACACAAACCGGCTCTGAAGAAAAGCTTTGGGCATAGCAGGGGAGAAAGAACATCTCCACCAGTGTTACTCTCCTTGAATTGAAGGATAGATTCCTGTTACTTCTCTTCATTGACAGCAAGGAATTGACTGCGCTCTTGGGATGACCTCTAAACTTAGACTTACCAGTAGGTAGCACCGATGTTGTTCAAAGTTTCTTCATGAAAGAGTCGGCTCTTCAGCTCCACAAGAAAGCTGCAGATTAAGGAGACAGAACTAATTATTTATTTTTCCCTAGGAGAAGGATGATGCCTGGGAGGTGCTGAATTTCAGAAGTCCTTTATCCACTCAAGGCAACAGGAACTTCAACAAAATCACTGGGGTTGCATGCAGTTCAACTCCCTCGAGAAACTCTGTCTCTGGGCAGCTCACAGCATGTACTAAGTCATCAAAGTACAGGAAAAAATCTTTCTTCCCATAAACTTGGTGAAATACATTAATAGGAGCTGTATTCCATATGCAGAATGCACATAGAAAATACAACCCTATTTATAAATCTTTTCCCAAGATGTTCTACTTCTCAAACTGAGCAGATGGGGTCTCTTGTTTCCCCCTTTGGCAGCTCTGGAACCCTGGGGAATTGCAGGTACCTTTATATACGTGGGATCCTTGGGATATGAGTGTTCATTACTTGAATTTAGATAGTGATGGTTGTGCCAAAAAAGTCTTTGCCACCTAAAAGTATTCAAAACACTAGTTGTTGTAAAATTAGTCTCTGCCAATGTATTTACCCTGTTTCTTCCCATCGTGTCAAAAGAACTGCGGCTGTTTAGACCATCACCGGTTTTGTAAACTATGTTGAGCACCCCTATCATGATGAGAACACAATGCAAAATGAAACTGCTATCCTGGGAAAGCTGCAGAGTACCACGGATTTGAGGAAAGTGATGCTGGGCTTCTCTGGAATCCCATTCTGAGCCATTGGCAAAGGAGGATTAGGCTGAGTTAGACCAATTAACAATTGGAAAAGAGAAAATCAACAAGGAAGATGATTAGAAGCTTCAAAAGAGAAATATTTGAATATCAAAGGATTAAGAGAAGCCTAAGGGGGAAATGATGAATCTCTCAAATATTTTTACAAAAATTACCTTCCTCCTAATCATGATATGAAAGCGAAATGCAAAGTGAAGGATTTCATTTCATTTGATCCTACAATTTTGTCAGAAAAATTACTGTTAAAAAATCAAGACCTGGCTCATTTTCTGATCATTTTTAGAATTAGCATGTAGTTAAAATTATCAAATAAATTCTGACTATATAAGCTAAAATAAACTTATATGCACGCATTTTAGTTTCCTTTGCCAAACTGAACTTCTTGAATGTTCTTCTTTGGAACTGTGTTTCTAATTGACGTAGATTTACTTGTAAGTTGACTTCATTGAAGGATATAGTGTGACAGTTAGAGCAGTTAGGATTGTGTACAGAATCTGGAGCCAGGGTGCCTGGGTTTTGAATCCAAGTTGTGATAGTCATTGTATGACACTGGAAGGTTATTTGATTTCCTTGTATTAAGGGTTTTTCATCTAGAAAACAATTAATAGTAGTCCTGTTTCAGCAGAGAATTGGGAACAAGGTAATGGGTACTGTTATCAAGAGGCATCTGGCCCACGCTTTGTGATGAACTGTGTCTGACTTCTTCTATGGGGGGCCCGTGCTTTCTAAGTGAGCATAACTAAGTTCATTGCTTTTCAGACCCCTTTCTGGAAAAAGCAAACTTTCCTTTTCTCCTAGCTACCTCATTCTTTCTCTGCACAACCATCAACTATTTCTGTAAGTCATTCCTGACCATTCGTCATGCTGCACAAGGTTGGGTGGCTCTTCGTGATTACTATAAAGTTAGTGATTACTGCTATAGCTTCCGCAGATCAATCCTTTCTCTTTCTTCCAAGTCGGCTTCAGGGATTCATGTCTCCCTAAGGCATGAAGGAAAAAGCACACTCATCTCTGTATCCCTACCACCTGGCCCAGGACACCCCTCCCAAATCATCTGCAGTGAACGGGTGCTTCAGTGAGGCCAAGGGGGCAGCAAAAAGAACCTTGGAGAGAGAGGTACTGGCCAGGTCTGCCATTAGCTGGCCCTAAAAGTTCGAATAGCTTGTTTTTCTCTGAGCCTAATTTTCTATGTACTCTGTGGTGAAGTTGGTTGGTTCAACTCTTTGCACTCTTTCAGCTATCATGCCCTGTAATTTTATGATACCCATAAAATGGATATGCTAAACCTGCAGGGGGCCATTTAATTTTTAAAAGTTTTTTTAAAGTTTATTTATTTATTTTGAAAGACAGACAGAGGGCATGAGTAGGGGAGGAGGAGAGAAGAGAGGGGGAATCTACATGGTCAGTGTGGAGCCCCAACATGGGGCTCAAATTCACAAACCGTGAGATCGTGACCTGAGCTGAAATCAAGAGTCAGACAATTAATCAACTGAGCCACCCAGGCGCCCCTGTAATTTTTCTTTTCAGTTTATAAAAGGAACTCTCTGAAATAATGATGAAGGCTCATTTTTCTGCTCTGTCTTTGCCCATTGATAAATATTGGGGCCTGGTATTCTCTCAGTCAACCTGTATAGACCTGGATGGATCAACATGGATGCTCTCCACCCAACTCATAGAGCTTCAGATCACTGGGCTCATTCATTCTTGTTTGAAGGCTTGCTCCTCTGGCTGTGCAGCCTAATTATCACCATCACCCTCACTCATACCCTTTGTGGCTAACTACCAGACAATACACTAAATAACACTTTTCACATGTTATATCATGTAAGGCATGCACAAAGTTGGTGGGAAAGAAATCATTGTCCTCTTTTTAAGATTGAGTACATTCAATTGACTAAGACAGATTAGAAAACTGAAGGAATTGAAACCCTGGTCTTATTGGCTTCAGAACTCAAGTTCCTAACCAGCACATTCCACAACCTGCTGAGTTTCATCCACATCTATTCCATGTACCCATTGCCTGGCAACACTGTGTGGTATGAGCATCTCTTCAGGAGGGTCACATGCCATTCACTACCTGCCTTTGGGTGCGTGGTGAGTGGTGCTGGGTGCAAGCTTTCTAAGTTCCTTCTAAAGGCCTATAAACATGCAAGACAGTAAAGAGATAAGAGAGGCAGAATGGTAACTAGTGAGAGTACAGGCTTTAAACTGCCAGCTTTGAAATCTATCCTGGCACTTACCAACTATGTCATCCTAGCAAGTTACTTAATTGCTTGATGCCTCAGTTTTTGTATCTGTAAAATGTGAATCAAAAGATTAATGAGCTAATAAATGTGAAATATTTAGGATGATATCTTGTACATATTAAATACTATATGTGTTAAGTATCATTATGCCATACACTTTTGAATGCAGCTCAAATGACATTTTCTCCATAAAAGTTTCCAAAATTTCCCCTTTGGATCCTTGTTTTCTGGTATCTTACTAGGAAATTAAAAAAAAAAATTTAAAAACCACCACTATCACTACAAAAGAACAAAAATAATAACAAAAAATTAGCTTCCTGATATCAAATATATTTATTAATTAAACAGATCACTCATTTCCATTTGTGACCCAGATGTATGTGACATAAACCATGTTTTTTGCAGGCTTTTCACTTATATGCAAAATCAATGTTATTTTGACTGTTTCTCCCTTTTCTTGGCTGCTAGGAAGCTCATAGTCATATTTTGAATCAGCTTTAATCATGATAAGTGCATAGGATCTGCATAATATAAATTTTCTCTGGTCTTTAATTTCCATATGCTTTTTAGATTCCCTGATTTTATTCTTAAGTAATTATTTTTTCTATTTTATTTTATCTTTGGTAAGTCCTCTCACATCCTCTATCAAATAAAATAGAAAATAAATGTGTTACTATAGTAAATACAGTATTCATCTTTGGAATCCCCTAATTTCTAGCACTGCTTTATATACATAGATTTAGATGGAATCACCAATAAAGAAAACCAGCGTAGGACAGTAATTAAAGCAGTAAAAACAGATATTAGTCAGGAAATATTGCAATAGAGGGAAACAGAAACCTCTCAGTATAGAACTGGGCTCAATTCAGAATACAAGGAAAAGAGGGAATTTATAGCTAAGGAGTAGAGAGGGGGTGGGGAATCTGTGGGTGGAAAATGAGTAAGAAGGTGGGATAATTCTTGCTAAGAGGGTTTGTTGCTGAAGGCAGGCCAGGGTAATGAGATCTAACTGGGGGATGTTGAAGGAGGAGGTGGAGGGAGGCTCAGATATTGAGGGTGGGGGATTCTAGCTAAATCACCTGACTTGACAAGACTCTAGCTAAAAGTGGCCTCTGGGAGGACATGCCCAAGGAGAAGACTGACTTTGGTTTGGTTAGGAACAAAATCTTCGTCGCCTTGTAAACATGCCAATATCCAACTCTGTTTCATCTACACAAAGAGTAGTTTCTTATGGTTCAACCTAATCTGGTCTCAACAAGTGCTTGCTTGGTTTAAACAACCTCAATTCTAAAGTACTGGTAACAAAAGACAAAAAAAATATTATCTTTTATTTCTCTGAAAATTAAAATGTCATTTCTTGAATGTCTGTCTCCTTCTCAGCTTGTCCAGTGTGGCTGTTTATTCAATAAATAGAATACCTGTCTGCCTCGGTTCTAATGTGATGTGTAGCTGATACCTCAGAGCACTTACTTCCAAGTACATTTTATACTTAATTTATTACATAATTCTCCATAACTGATTTTATTGATGAACTGTACAGTGTAAAGTTATTATTTGTTAAAGATTTCACCTTACTTTTTAAGAAAACTTTATAGCTACAAAAATCCATTCCTTCATACAGGCATTTGAGAGAGAAAAAATCCAAGATAAAGAAGTTCAGAGGATTAAAGATCTCTTCTACTTGCTGTCTTCATCCCATTTCACATAAACTCAGTGGCCTTATTTTTCAAATAGGCTTTTATTTAGGAAACAGATAAGAGGGATTCAGTTCATTTCCACAAATATTGAGAATCCACCATTGGTTAGGCTGAGGATAAAATGCTAAAAACGAATCATATTTCCTACCACTGAAGATCAGTCCATGGACTGGTGCTGGAGAAACACACAGTTTTCAGTAGGATGTGATATGCTCTTAGTTTCTACTTTTTAATTAAAGTCTGTGCTTCCCTTTGATAGTTAAACATCTTCCACAATCCACCACCAATTATTTGTAATTTATGTAAATAAATTAAATGCAGCAACTAAACACCAAACTAATGGTGATTTTATTAAAATGCATTTTCAAAGTAGGCCGGTCAAGGTCTCTGAGAAAGTCTCTGGACAGCAAGCCCCTGCCCCTCTTTCCCATACTCTTCAACAAACAGTGAGAAAAGCACAAGGGACCACGCAGGTCCTTTTGGAAGCCAGAAAAATACATGAAATGTCACATTAAGAATAACAAAGAAAGAGTAAACTCCAGAGCAACTGACATAACTGCTATTTTAATACATTTGTTCTATCTCTAATCCTGTCACCAAAAAATGTATGGACTTTGTTTTCACAAATTCGTGGACAGAGTTATGGCATTTTAGATTTATATAAGGGCCTAGTGACTACTTTATATCGAACTTGGAGTTTGCAGATGAAAAATATTCTCAGGTTCAAAGAGCCACAGAATCTTATCCATGGTTAGGACCCTTGCCTATGACTAAAAGTGCACTTTCTACAGTCCTGGAAATATTCCCTGAAATCCTCCATCATTCCCCATGTTGTGACTTTATCATCTATATTCTACTCTCCTGTAAAACAACTTTGTGTGTGTGTGTGTGTTTAAGGGATTCTCTTTTTATATCACACTGTTGTGGTCATTAGCTTGTCATTGTGAAATATGTGTTAAAAGTAATTACCGTATACAATTTTTTTTTTTAAGAAGTAAGAATGTAAGGCTTGGGTGCTTTTGTCTGTCTTCAAGTGCCTCTATTTCTTCCTCATCTCCATTTCCCTGATTCTATAGTCCTCAAAATGGGAGGAGGTTGATGGAATATGACAAAGAGGGACCAATAATTCATGCTTCTTTCAGTCGAAGGGCACAACAGGCTAAATGTAGCTGTGGAGCTGAAGGTAATGTACAGAACTGAATAGCAGGGATTACACCTGTAAGAATTTGGGCACTGAGCCAGCAAGGGTGGAGATGACCCAGATGTAGAATACCTCCTAGGAAAGTGTGCTAGTCTGTAAAGTTTCAGAACATTCATGAGTGCTGGTCCTAAAACAATTCTAGAAGATGATACCTTGAGTCTGTTCCAGAAAGGGAAATGTCACAAATTATGATAAGGATAATGTTAGGGATGAGGAAGAAGAGAAAGCCAAAAAGGAAGAAGATTCTTTCTCACACCTGTCGACATTCATTGTGTTTCATAGTTCACTATAGCTCTCATGGCCATAATCTTATTTAATATTTATTTGTTTTTAAGAGAGAGAGAGAGAGGCAGAGCACAAGCAAGGGAAGGACAGAGAGACAGGGGGACACAGAATCTGAAGCTGGTTCCAGGCTCTGAGCTGTCAGCACAGAGCCTGATGCAGGGCTTGAACTCATGAACAAAGATCATGACCTGAGCTGAAGTCGGACACCCAACTGACTGAGCTACCCAGGTGTCCCTCTTCATGGCCATTATCTTATGCAGTTTTTGCCTTCAACTCATCAAGCATCTACTTTTATGCCCATCACATGGTTGAGATAGTTCAACCAGAAAGAAGTAACTCCCAGGAATCTATCTCCCTGGCAGCTGGAGAGATGCAGAACAAATAGTTACTTAATTGCTCAGGAGATATTTATTGCGCACTGTGATCAAGGCCCTAGAGAAACAACAGCAGACATGAGAACCAGTGTCTACCCTTTTGAAACTTACCTGTCTGACTTCAAAACTAAAGCAGCCCCAGAAGAGTTACTGAGCTTTCCACAATCGGAACAATAACTATCATTTTTAAAGTTGTGATCAGCTTGAAGGCTAGCACAGGAACCAATTTAGAGTTAGGTACATTTCATGGTGCTTTAAATCTTTATCTAAATTGTGTATCATTAAAGATAATTAGTAATCCTAGTAAACATAATACCTTAATGTCTTAAAAAAGAAATCTATTGTTGTGGGAGGGGGGAAAAAAAGCATAGCTCAGGAGAAAGTCTCTTTAGTGCAGATAAACACAGTTTAGGAAAGTAAAATTATGGGACCAAAGCAAACACAGTCACCCCCATCCATGTGGAGGCAGCCGTCTTTGGATGCAGGGTGATAAAAATAGCATCTGAAGGGCTAATCTTTCAAAGCCAAACTTATAATTATGCAAACATCTCCTCAGGACATTAGTTCACTTAAAAAAAGTAGTTTAAATATGTCCTTTGACTTTTTCTGAAATGGCTTAAGGTGACTTCACAGCTAAAACAAGTAGGAGAAATAACATTTAAGGTTATTTGAGAAAGCGTTTTTAAAAACGTAGATAGAATTGGCACTTTCAGGCACTTGAGTTGAGAAGATTATAGTACAGGGACAATTAGTTTATTTTCTGGCAGCTAAGCTATAAAGAGAAGCATTTTGAATTGTACAATAATTGAAAACCTACAAATTCATCTGTAGACAAAATCCTTTCTTGGACCTCAACCCAAGAAGAAACTTAACATGTATACCAGTATTTAAAGAAAAAAAAACCCCACATCATTCCATGCACTTTATCTACAACCAGAGTTTTACAAAATACACAGAAATGCTGTTCTCCTGGGAGATTCACAGACTGGCTTTTCATAAAGGCAGAAGTTTTGACGTTAAATCTTAACTCAGGGCAGGCAATTTTGTGCGAAGCTGACATAACAGTGTCCAAGAATTCAGTTGGCCTAACTTAATTCTTGAATAGAACTTGCAGCCTGGAGATAAATGGTTAGTTAGCATGTCCACAAATGTTCTTTTCTATACATGAAGATGTTTTAAGCAAGCTTTGGAATAAACTGTATCTCTTTCAAATCTTTTTTTTTTCTTCTACTTTTCAGTTTTATTGAGATAGGCTTAATATTTTAAAAGTTGTGCATGTATACATTTTGATGAGTTTGGACATATACATCCCTTATACCATTGTGGCAATCATGGCAAAAACATATCCATTAAGTCCAAAAGTTTCTGTGTGTCCCCTTCTGTGTGTGTGTGTGTGTGTGTGTGTGTGTGTGTGTGTCTTAAGAACACTGAACATGAACTCTTTATTCTTAAGTTTTTAATTACACAACACTATATTGCTAACTGTAGGCACTATGTTGTACAGAAGATCTCTAGAACTTACTCTTCTTGTATAAACTGCACCCTTATACTTATTGGGCAATTCCCCATTTCCCTCATCCCAGCCCCTGGCAGCTACCATTTTCTTCTCTGCTTCTTCGAGTTTCATTATCTTAGATAGCTCACAGAAGTGGAACCATGAAGGACTTGTCTACTGGGACTGACTTATTACACATTAACATCACTTTCTGTGATGTTTATAAAAGAGGACATTGTGTAACCATTTCACTCACGTATTCCAAGCATCGTTTTAAGAATCAAAAGCCAGGGGATGGCGGTAATATTCATATCACAGTTTACAATTTTAAGGGTATTTCTTTGCTCATAAGGAAGATAAGTCATTGACCATTACTTAGTCATGTTTACGTTGAGAAAGATCATTGATGAAGAGGACTACAATTATTCCCCTCCTTATATCCGCACTCGCTGAAGTGTAACCTCATAGCCCCTGCCATCAGGAGATGAAGTGTAACCTCATCCCGCTACTGCTTGAAACTGGGCTTGCTTTGGGACTTGCTCTGCCAAATATGATATGACTGAAGTGACCATGTTGGTTCTGAGCTCAGAACTTTGGCTGGGTCTCTTGAAACGCCACTGATACCCTGCAGAAACCAAACCAGGTCTAACTGCTGAATGATGACAGACACCAGTCTTAGGCATCCTCAAAGCCAACCTGCCAACACCCAGCTACACAGCAGAAACAGAGTCCCCTAAGTGATCTGCAGCTCACTGCAGGCAGATGCAGGGACCCGGGCCAATATCAGAACTGCTCAGCTGAATCCACTTTAATTTATTGACCCACAGAATTGTGAGCTAAATATTGTGTTAAGCCACTAGCTTTTGGGTGGTTTGTTTTTTACCACTTGCTAACTTACATATTTTCAGACATTACCAATAATAGGACATTATATTTGCACTTTATTGTTTGAAGGGTATTTTGTGCATGTTATCTCACTTGTCTCCTATCCTGAGCCTTCTTATTAAATAAAGAGACATACCTACATTTTTGTTATAAGGCTGTGCAGACTAACGGAGGCATGTGAACTGGAATATAGTGGGTGTTCAATGGAAGTTTCATCCTTTATTCTCTATCACCTGGTTTCTCAATTTTTTTTTTGTATTTCCACCTTTAACTGGAAAATTTTAGACATGTTTTTTCCTAATTGCATTCCCCCCCCCACAAAAAACNTATCACCTGGTTTCTCAATTTTTTTTTGTATTTCCACCTTTAACTGGAAAATTTTAGACATGTTTTTTTCTAATTGCATTCCTCCCCCCACAAAAAAAACCCATTTTAATGCTACAAACACGTTATATACCCATATCTGTATAGTATGTAAACCTGTGCTTGTTTGTCCCATAATACCCAATTTTAACCCTTTTGGGGGAGTACATTGTTATCCTTGAGCATGCATTCTCTGTTGGTGTCATGATATGCATTCTTGTTTCATGTTGACCCTGGAACCATGAAGTGATTTGCACTAGGCCATACAGCTTAAGAACTTCAGCCCTGAAAGGTTAACCTGGGGTGTTTGGCTCCAAGCCAAGCACTCTTGGTACTCTGTCAGAGAGCCTCAGTTCAAATGTGCATTTAGTCTAAGATTGGATAAATGGAATCGTCTATCTTTACAACTCTGGGGTGAAAACCGACTAATTAAACTGCTTGTAGCTGTTATAGAGAAGGAAGGGAAAGCTCTATGAATGCTTAATAATCACATTGACAGAATTGGAAGATGCTGTTTGCTTCTCTGTGTGTCGAGACTGTTTTCAGATGAAGAGAATTCATTCTCTGGAGCCATCCATCCAGCCTCCTCACTAAATTCACCCCCACTACATTTCTTTAAGGATTTATAGACAGAAAAGAAAATAGCAGTGAGGCAGATGAAAACATTTCCTTGATACAGGCATAAAAGTCTAAGGACTAAAAGAGAGGAGGGGATCCACCAACAGGGAAAAACCGGAGGAGATTAAATGCATACATGTCACTAATCACTGTATTCAACCTTTAGAAATGCTCTTTGTGAGGAAAGGCATTTGCAGAGAGAAAGTATATAAAGAAATGTGAAACCGACCCGAGCCACAAAGTTCACGGGACGAAATGTGATGGTTATTAAGCTCCCACTGGCTTGTAGCCAAACGCAGTGTGCCCCTGTCCAGGCAATTTAACCTGACCTTGGTTAAAGAAGCAATTTTGATCATGCATATGAGGATGGGGGCTTGCAGGGAACTGAAATATGAAAGCATCCAGAACCTTCTCAACATTTAGCTTACTCATCAAGGACTTCAGAATCTGACTGATTTCTGAGCAGTTAGCAACACATTTCTAAACTAGTTCCTCTCAGAGTCTCACGGTTCTCTGAAATGCCTCTCTCTCTCTTTTTTTTTCAGCTAGATAAGAGTAATAAATGAAGATAAGTGATTTTTCTATCCCCACATATTTCTTGCAAGAAGAAGAAACAATGGGTGTCATAAATATTTACCAAAACAAAAGAGAGACAGACAGAGACAGAGAGACAGAGAAAGGAAGGAAAGGAAGGTAGGAACAAACAAATGAATCAAAGAACAAACCAATGAATGAAGGGTGAAAGAGAGAAAGGAGGGAAGGAAGAAGGAGGGAAGGCAGGCAGGCAGGAAGGCAGGAAGAAAGAAAGGAAAGAAGGAAAGAAGGGAGAAAGAGGGTAGGGAGGAGCCTCAATAGCCATCTATAGTTCTATTATTGTTTTACTTATGGGGAAATGAAAGCTTCAAGTCAGGAAGTGATTTCTTTCAAACTCACAGGTGGAGGTAAAAGGAGAGCATATTTAACCAGTGCTCACTGTAACACATTAGCTCTTACCTCCTATGAAACAGTGATCTGCTGTCGTCTCAAGTATTAATTTTATTCTTCTACAGTCACTTTAGGAAAACTAATACAAACTCTTCTGGAATTACCTTTTGAGTCTTTTGCATTCAGGTTGATTTGCAAGATTTCTCACTCTAGAGAAACCATTTCAGTCCCTCCCTGCTCCATCCTGAACATCTACGTTGAGCCCAGATTCCTGAGAGGCATCACCTGTCTGCTCTCTGTTCCCGATGGGTCAGAGAAGCAGGCCAGGTCACTGAGCAGGCTATCCTACTGCCTACTGACCAGGCTTTCTTCCACACCCTGATAGAATGAAACCCTTTCTCAAGCAGCGCTCGGACATCAGCTGCTCTTCCAAATGTCTTCCTTCTACATGAGTTTTCACTGTTGCCAACTGTATATATTGGTCTTGTTGGCCGTTCCCTTCAGAATATAGTTAGTTCCAACTATGTTCCCCGCCCTACCTCACCTTATAAGCACTGACCTCTTTTGGTTGATTTAAGGACTCATGCTCTCACTCTCTTTCCTGTCTCTGGGGTCTTATCATGCCTGGATTCTCTTGATTTACTTCTGAACTCACTAGCCGGGATGGACCCTGAAGAATTTAGATGAAACACAGCCTTGAGGGTTTATTATGACATGGATGTTTTAGATGGTCCCTTACCACTATCCCTGCCCACTGAACCAGAACCTCTTCTAGTTCTGGTCCTGCCACTCATTTGCTGGGAAATATTAGGAAAATCTTTTCCCTTCTTGGTCCTAAGTGTACTTACTTACAAACTGAGGAGAAGCACTTCAATATTCATTCATTCATTCATTCATTCACTCATTCATTCACTCATCTATTCACTCATCTATTCATTGACCCTACACCCATATCCTGAGATGCTGTTCTGTGCTAAGAAGCTTACTGGTATCAGTTTAAGGGATCTCCAGGGCACCTTCACATACAGGTCACATGAGGCCACCTCCTTAACTATTCCTGTGGAAGCCAGAGGGACTCATTCTAGACAAGAAGCAGATGGTCATAGCCAGGGCTATGTGAAGTAAAAGCACCCTTTATGTATAGAGTTAGAGGTATGTTTGCACAAGGGGAGACTGAGGAAGAAAGGAAGTAGCAATGGATCTACCTTTTCCCAAGTTCTTCCCGCAGCCGAGGGAGGCTGCATCCTGAGGTTGAAAATAGACAGAGTGGGACAGAAATAGCAGCACCTGCTTCAGTCTGCAGCCTCACAACCTGAGCTCCCAGAAAGAGATGTGCCTGCAGGCGAAAGTGCTTGCCACGGGGAACTGCAGAAGAGCGATGCTGGCCCTGAACATTGTTTTAATTGCCAGGTGCCTGCTCCCTCCACGTCACTTCTCTCCCTCCCCAGCACAGATGGGGTGTTGGAGCTGACACTGGGTGGAAGCCTGGGGCAGAGCTGGGCTTTGCCCTCAACTTGCTGGGTGATCCAGTCAGGGTTTTTATCCCTCACAGAGCTCAGTTTCCCCATCTATAAAATCAGAGAGCAGATCTTGAGAATTCACTTAAGTTCTAACAGGCTAGACCTGCTGGCTCTCCCCGTTGCATTCCTGCCTGCTCCTCCCACCCCACACCATAGCCCACACTCTCATTCTTCCCTCCCTCCTAAGTGTTCATAATCCCTTTCCACTGTTCTTCCTCTCCTAACCACTGCAGGAAAGGGGGCCATTTGTGTCCAGGGCACTCATACTGGCGGCACAGACTGTAGGAGAAATGGTGGGGCTCACGTGTCAGTCTGCCTACCTTCCTCCCTGTTGTGGGACTTTTAGGGGCAGAGAAAGCATGGCTTCTGCAGAGGAGGCCGAACCAGGGGGATCCAAGGCTGGTGGCCAAGTGGGCCAGTTTTGTCCATCAGTAGGCTTTTCACAGCTGCCATTTGCCTCCAGGAGTCTCAACAGTGTCACTTCTCCCTGACTCCTGCCCCTCCCCCACTGTCCCTTTCTGCCAGTTTCTTCTGTATCAGAGACTTCAGACCTGCAGGCCACAGGCAGAATTCTCATGTTTTGTCCTTGCCGTGCACACTCACTCTGCTTGCTCCTTCTCTGCGGCCGTTCATTGTCCAGGAGACTTCCTTTTTCTAAAGACTACCCTCTGTCTTCAAGAGGGGCCCTTCCTGGTTACTCTTCCCTCTCGAGCATGTGCCCCCATTCTCTCACCTGCTGTAGATACTCCCTCTGCCATCTCCTTCTTCCCTTTTCTCCATTTACAACCTGTCTCAAATTCTCCTTGCATACCCCACTCTCTCCTCTTCATTCTTCCCTGCCCTCCACTCCTTGCTTCAGGAACACAATGCCCTGCAAAGACCATGGTCTTGGATGTAAGGTGGAGATGGGTGGGTTTACCTTCTGTGGTCTTGGGGAAATTGCCTGAACCTTAAATACATGATTTATTCATCTTCAAAATGGGTCGATAAAAAAGTATGGGCAAAGTTGTGCTGATGTCAGATGACATCTGTGAAGAATTTATATCTTAAGAGATAACAATAAACACAGTGCCTAAAAAATAAAAGGGCTCTTATAATAATCACAATCATTCTGAGGCGCCTGGGTGGCTCAGTCAGTTAAGCGTCTGACTTCGGCTCAGGTCCTGATCTCGCAGTTTGTGGGTTTGAGCCCCGCCTCAGGTTCTGTGCAGGCAGCTCAGAGCCTGGAGCCTGTTTCAGATTCTGTGTGTCTCTCTCACTCTGCCCCACCCCCGCTCATGCTCTGTCTCTCTCTGTTTCAAACATACATAAAAACTATAAAATTTTTTTTAAAAATCACGATCATTTTCATCATTGGCATCAACAACAGCAACGAAATGCTAGACTTTCTCCTACTTTCCTCCTTTCATTTCCCCAGTCTCTCTCAGCTCTCAGCTCCTCCTGGAGGAGGCTGTGTCCCTATTACATGTTCTCATAACACCCCGAATGGCTCCTGTCCTGGTTCGTATCACACTGGCTTAAAGGCGCCTGTTTGACCTTCCTTTTGTCCATTTCTACTCAGATCAAGGGCCCTGTCTTGTTCATCTCTATGTCTCTGGGGCCTGGAACAGTGCTGACCAAGCATTAAGTACCAGGGCCAGGACTAGACTGAGGCCAGTGAGTACCTGCATCATGACATGCAGGGAGCTCAGAATTGTGCCTCTGTAATAGATACCCAGTAAAATTGTACTGAAGAGATTAGTTGATTAATTCTTTCTGTGTCTCCTTCCCCTATAGTTTCTCAATCCTGTCAGCTTGTCCTTTTCTCTCCCTCTCTTCCATTCACTCCTGTCTTCACCCACAACTTTCACTGCCTGACATGTCCCTTTAACAGCATCAGCCTTCTCTCCCCTTCTTCCCTCCTCCTCCAGTCTCCCCTGTGCTCCTTCTCTGGGATCCTCCCCAGCCCTTGCTCGGTCTACTTGCTTGAATCTGGCAAACTTTCTTCCCTCTGCCTCTTTCTTTATTGATTTGTGTGGGGTTATTTTGTCCATGGAGGGAAAGGATTTCTTTGATACTCCAAAGGATCAGCCCGGGCACAAAAGCCACGGACAGCTTTTGTTTGATGTGGACAATTTTATTCCCATTCAATTCCCTGGGTTTTCAAACAGCTGCAGATCTGTGAACTCAGAACATCTGAGCCAGTTCATCCTCCCTCTCCTGAAAGTGCACAGGCATTTTTTTAAGTCTTTAACAACCTGTCCTGTACCTCACTGAACAGAGGTCACATCATTAGTAGGACCCTGAGTTCATCTTGAAAAGTTAAAACTGTTAAATTAAGAACAGATCTAGGTACAGGTCTTTAAATAAAAGTGAAAGATACAAGCAAAATACCCAAACTGCTTCCTTCTTCCTGTCACGTGTATGTTGCATCCTTCACTTTCTAAGGTCAAAACGTTTTTGAACACTTACATCTATCATCTTGGCTACATTCACCCATTAGCAGTGCAATCCTTCTCTAATTGGGATATTTGCCTAAATAAAACTGCCTTAAAGAATTATAAATGTATCAAATTATCAAATAGGCCACTGGTGGCTTTATAGATATAAAACATGGATATGTACATTTATATGAATAATTTGTAGACTACTGAACAGGTGTGTGCTATGGGGTTTGGTGTCTCCTCACCCCAAATGCCTGGGACTCTTCAAATATTTACCATATATTGTCTAACATGCCTGATTTGTAAAGGATAATACTGGACTCAATATTTGCTCTAATCACTCACAGAGAAGGGGTCAAATGCAAGGTAAAAATGGAGATTCATGGGAAACCCCACACTTTGGAGATATCATCTCTACCTGGGAAAGCAGAGGGCACTGCTGAGCTGGGTGAGTCCAGGCAAAGAGGGAAGCAGGATCTATAGAAAATGTCTCATATTTGGTGGATAGCTAAGCTGTGGCTGTACCTTCTCTGCAGAGACAATTTTGCAACACTTGGCACAATTTAAAAATGCATGTATGATTGACCCAGCATTTCCAACCATAGGAGTATATTCCATAAATATATTGGCACATATGAGAAAAGATGTATGAGTATACAACATGAACCTTAAAACATTGTTGGAAGAAAAATGATCAGAAATAATAATGTCAATCAGCAGAAGTAATTATATTACACACATGCCTTGAAATATCTTGCAGCTTCTAGAAAGAATGAGCTCTTCTGTACCAGTATGGTAAATCTTTCTGAAATAAAACCAAGTATTAATATGCAGAGGATGGTACCATGGTGATGCTTTTTGACATGTCAGCTTGGATAGCCTGACCTATAGTCCTCTGGATGCCCTAGTCCTATGCTTTTGGTTAGGAACAGCTTAAGGGGTCTGCTATCAGGGATGCTGGAGGGCATTTTGTAGCATATACAAGTCTCTCCCAGTTACTCAAACACTAGCATTGATGCTGCTGTGAAGGGAGCTCACAGATGTGATTCAGTACCCTAATCAGTTGACTTTGGGTTAATCAAGAAGGAGATTATCCAGGGTAGGCCTGATTTAGTCAGTGTGTTCTTGAAACTTCCTTCTTGACCACTCCCTATGCACTGGGAGTTTCAGCTCATGATTGTGGAGTTCAGTCTGCTTGTGCTTTCCCTGGCTGCCTGTCCTACAGACTTTGAATTGGTTAGCTAGCCTCAACAATTGCATATGCAGACTTCATGTAATAATTCCTACACATACGTATATGTGTATATGTATGTGCACATGCATGTGTGTGCTTATCCTACAAGGTTTTTCTTCTCTGGTTAAACTCTGCTGTTAGCATAAAGTAACCCAAAAAAACAAACAAAAGCAATGGTAGGAGGAGATGCATTCCTGCCTTTGTACTTAACCTTGTGTTTTAAACTATTAAAGGTCATATTTTTTTTTATTATAGCAAAAACTGCATAAAATTTACCATCAAGACTATTTTTATTTATTTATTTAAATGTTTATTTATTTTAAGAGAGACAGAGCATGCACATGAGCAAGGGAGGAGCAGAGGCAGAGGGAGAGGGAGAGAGAGAATCCCAAGCAGGCTCCTTGTTGTCAGCGCAGAGTCCAATGCAGGACTTGAACTCACCAACTGTGAGATCATGACCTGGACTGAAATCAAGAGTTGGATGCTTAACTGATTGAGCCACCTACATGCCCCTCAACTATTCTTACATGTACAGTTCAGTAAGGTTATAATTATGCTGCTGTTAAACATATCTCTAGAACTTTTTCACCTTGTGAAACTAAACCTCTATACCTTTTAAACAATAGCTGTCCTTATTCTCCTATCCCCAGCCCCGGAAACCACTTTTATTTTCTGTTTCTATGAATTAGACAACTTTAGATGCTACATATAAGTAGAATCAGACTACTCGTGGCCATGCTTAATTTTAATACCATTTTAAAGTTATATTTAATAATTTTAATGCAATGTTTGAAAGTACTGCCAAAGCACAGTACCTATCCTGAAATTCCTTTCCTCTCTAGGCGAAGACTATCATAAGTATTGGTTGACTGATCACTTGATTCATTGTTTTCTGTCACTTACCATAGACCTTATTTTATACTTAACTTCCATTTATTCAACAAATATTCATTGACTGTCAGAAAGTGTGAGCTATCAGGTTGGATACCTGGGAACATGAAGATGAATAGGTGAAAGAATAAAAGTTTTATTTATCATATTGGCTGTCTTTGGAGCCATGGAGATAATGGATGTAACATGGTCACCTCAGTTGTAACACTGTTATTAATAACAATGAAATCCAATGTAGAACCCAAGGAGGGCAATCCCTATGCCCTGCTGCAAATCTGCTGATGGAATCTGTGGAAGCCAATCACCATTGCTCTGGATACTTGAAGTGATGAACATTGGGGGTACATACTCTGTGAAATGCATTGATTGATGTCATGTGCTCTAGTATTAAAACAACTCATTGTGACACACATTTTACTAAATGGGAAAAAGATGCAGACGAGAATGCAGGATACACTAGAGTCTAGTTCATTTTTTTTTTTAATTTTTTTTAATGTTTTATTTATTTCTAGGAGAGAGAGAGAGAGAGACAGCGTGAGCAGGGGAGGGTCAGAGAGAGAGGGAATCACAGACTCTGAAACAAGCTCCAGGCTCTGAGCTGGCAGTCAGCACAGAGCCCGACGCGGGGCTCGAACCCACGAACCGCGAGATCATGACCTAAGCGAAAGTCAGACGCTTAACCGACTAAGCCACCCAGGCGCCCCAGTCTAGTTCATTTTTTAATCATGTTTAATTTAATGCTAATTCTTTAGTCAGCTGGAGAACATAGAGACTTTCCTGTTATTCATTCTCCTTATATCTGGATGGGCAAAAATTGCCACTATCAACATGATAATATTATGAATGATAACTTAAGCCATTCACTGAGAGCTCATTCTGTGCCATACGCTGTTCTAACTCTTTTCTATGGATGGATCAATTTAACAAAACCTATGAAGTAGGTGAATGTCATTATCTCTACTTTTCCAATTAAGGAACTAGAGTTTATAAAAGTTATGAAATGTGCTTATGGTGAAGCGGAGCCTGGGTCCTGGGCCACTGTGTGTCTTGCCCTACTGAGTGCATGTGTTGAGGTGGGTATGGAGATGAAGGGTATCCAACCTCTGCCCTTGAAGGTAAGTGGAAGGCAGCAGACATTAATAGAGAGGTGTAATTCAAAGCATGATGGTAGAACAGTCATAAGAGACATCCAAACAAAGGAAAACAGAATAGAGATGTTCAGGCTCTTGCTGACCCTGTATGTCAGAAGTCACACATGCTTTAACAAAGCTGGCATCATTCAAAACAGATGGCCTGCTGGTGAGCAATTTTAGAGTCAGTTTATAAATTGCACTGTATGCATGTCCATGTTCGCACAAACAAGCACATTGTTTTGGAAACTCCATACCATTCCATTGCTACACTAGGATCATGATGTTTTCAAAGTTCTTGGCTCATACTGCATGGCTATTCAATAGATATTAATAAAAAGTTTGTTACAGATAGTACGGGTTTTCAATTCCAGAAGACCTAGATTCAAATACTATTCCATGGATAAGTTACTCTTCTTCTCTAATATGTAAAGTTCTTGTCTATAAAAAGGGAAACTATAGTAAAGTACAAACCTCATGAGGTTGTTTCAAGGATGAAATGAGAAACTCAAACAAAATGGTTTGCATCATGTCTGGCACACAGTAAGTGCCTGGTGAATAGATGCTATGATTGGGTTATTGAAAGAATGACCCAAAAGCATTCTGAAGGATTAAGCCAAGAGAGTGCCCAAAAAGACTACTTTGGAAAACCTATACTCCATTGTATGGATGAATCCAGGTATATATGTTAAATAATGGGCCATGTGTCTTTAAAATTTTATGCTATAAAGTGGAAAATATATGGGTTATCTAAATTTGGCATGAAAGCAAGGAAAGAAAGTTTGGTTTGTATAATTCCCTTGTACCTTCAGTGAGAGAGTGGTCTAGCCTATGAAATGGTATGTTGGTAAACTCTGAACCACGTAACAAACCTGAACTAATCCAAGGCTTCTCTATACCTAGGGAGTGGCACACCCTGGATTTCATCTTGTCAGACCCTGGAATTTCAGCACTGACTAGTGTATTCCTATCCTATTCCCGTGGTATGTATTCCTATCTTTCTTTCATACCACATTTCCTGACTGTGGGCATTGTATTTCTCTGACCTGCTTTCTCAGCCATGGTAGAGAAAGGGGCACATTAAGGTGCTGTAAGGTTGTCAGTTGATGGTTTCTGAATTAGGGATGAAGATCATACATCCACATCCAAATCAACTTTGTCTTCTTAGCAATTTCCTCTCTGCCTTCCCCTCCCAAATGCAAGCTGGAGTCTGGAAGCTGCTTGAACATTATGACTGTTATAGAACCAAGCTATAATTTTCAGGCTAATGGAAGACATATTGGCAAAAGTTGACATTAAGTGGAACTAATTGCACTGTAACTGCTAAATAACTAAGAAATAACTACCCTGTAATTTATGGTTCAGTGTGGACTATTCAGTAACTTTGGAGCTCTTTGTAGAGCAAGGAGCTCAGTGATCCATGAACTGCCAAACTTTCCACCATTCAGGGGGCTCTAGAAGCCGAAGATCGTGTGTTCCACAGATATGCAAGGCTGCAGTTTATAAAGGCAACCTCCCTTATTCTGTGGATAATGACTTCACTCTGGTGCTTAACGGATGAGAATTGTGCATGTTAGAGTCTTTGTGGCAGGTCCATTGTAGGTTGAAATATCAAGCCTAGTGCATACTTAAGGAGTGTATCTTTTATACTATAATTCTGCTAATGGATGGACATTCTGTCATAGACAAAATAAATTTATAAAGAAAGTAAGGCCAGTAATGAGGCAAAAACAAAAGTCCAGGACCAGATGACTTCACAGGTGAATTCTACTAACGATTTTTTTAAGTTTAGTTATTTATTTTTGAGAGAGGGAGAGTGAGCGAGCAAGTGAGTGGGGACGGGGCAGAGAGAGAGGGAGAGAGAAGAAGGCTCTAGGCTGCCAGCAAAGAGCCCAACACAGGGTTTAAACCCACAAATCATGACATCGTCACCTCAGCCATGGGGCTTGAATTCATGAACTGTGAGATTATCACCTAAGCCAAAATCAAGAGTCAGCACTTAACTGACTGAGACATCCAGGAACCTCTCTATCAAACATGTAAAGAAGAGCTTATATCTATTCTCTATTCAAAAAAATAGAAAAGGAAGGAAAACTTTCAAATTCATTATATGAGGCCAGTATCATCCTGATACCAAAATCAATAAAGACACCACACACAAATGCAAAAGAACTACAGGCCAGTATCTCATGAATATAGATGCAAAAATCGTCAACAAAATAGTAGCCAACCAAATCCAACAATACATTAAAAAATCATACACCACAAGCAAGTGGGATTTATTTTTGGAATGCAAGGGTGTTCCAATATTTATAAAAACAATCAACATGATACATCATATCAATAAGAGAAAGGATAAGAACCTTATTTCAGTAGATGCAGAAAAAGCATTCAACAAAGTAGAGCATCCATTCATGATTTAAAAAAAATTCTGCAAGGGGCGCCTGAGTGGCTTAGTCGGTTAAGCGTCTGACTTTCACTTAGGTCATGATCTCGCGGTTTGTGGGTTCGAGCCCCACGTCGGGCTCTGTGCTGACTGCCAGCTCAGAGCCTGGAGCCTGTTTCAGTCTGTGACTCCCTCTCTCTCTGACCCTCCCCTGCTCATGCTGTCTCTCTCTATCTCTCCTAGAAATAAATTAAAAAAAAAAATTTAAAAAAAATTCTGCAAAACAGGTCTAGAGGGAACACCCCTCATCATAATAAAGACCTTATATGAAAAACTCATCATACTTCATGGTGAAAAACTGAGAGCTTTCCCCCTAAGGTCAGGAACAAGACAGGAACTTTAACCACTTTTATTCTACATAGCATTGGAAATCTTAGCCACAGCAATCAGACAAGAGAATGAAATAAAATTCATATTGTTAAAGAAGTAAAATGTTCACTATTTGCAGATGACATGTTACTATATACAGAAAACTCCACAGATTCCATCAAAACAATTACTAGAGCTGTTAAATGAATTCAGTAAAGTCATAGTATACAAAATCAATGTGTAGAAATTTGTTTCATTCCTATATGCTAATAATGAAGCAGCAGAAAGTAAAATTAAGAAAACAATCCCATTTATAATTGTACCAAAAAACAATAAAATATCTAGGAAGAAACTTAACCAAAGAGGTGAAAGATTTGTACTCTGAGTGGTGCCTAGGTGGCTCAGTCAGTTAAGTGTCCAACTTTGGCTCAGATCATGATCTCACAGTTCGTGGGTTTGAGCCCCATGTAGAGCTCTGTGCTGATAGCTAGCTCAGAGCCTGGAGCCTGTTTCAGATTCTGTGTCTCCCTCTCTCTCTGATGCTTTCCTGCTCTCTCTCTCTCTCAGAAATAAATAAAACATTAAAAATTTTTAAAAAAAAAGAAAGACTTTTTTGGAAAACAATCCACAAAACTTTTAGCAAATGCTGATGAAAAAAATTCAAGATGACACAAAGAAATGGAAAGACATCCTCTGTTCATGGGTTGAAGAACAAATATTGTTAAAATGCCTGTACCACTGAAAGCAATCTACAGGTTTAATGCAATCCCTATTGATATACCAACAACATTTTTCACAGAACTAGAACAAACAATCCTAAAATTTGTATGGAGCCACAAAAGACCTTGAATGGCCATAACAATCTTGAAAAAGAAAAACAGGGGCGCCTGGGTAGCTTAGTCGGTTAAGCATCCGGCTTTCGCTTAGGTCATGATCTCGCAGTTCGTGGGTTCGAGCCCCACGTCGGGCTCTGTGCTGACTGCCAGCTCAGAGCCTGGAGCCTGTTTCAGTCTGTGACTCCCTCTCTCTCTGACCCTCCCCTGCTCATGCTGTCTCTCTCTCTCTCTCTCTCCTAGAAATAAATACAAATTAAATAGGAAAAGAAAAAGAAAAACAAAATTGGTGGTATCACAATTCCAGATTTCAAGTTACATCACAAAGTGGTAGTATTTAAAACAGTATGGTACAGGCATAAAAATAGACATATAGATCAACAGAATAGAATAGAAAACCCAGAAGTAAACTCATAATCATATGGTCAGTTAATCACTGACAAAGGAGGAATGAATATACAATAGGAAAAAACAGTCTCTTGAACAAACGGTGTTGGGAAAATTGGACAGCCACATGTAAAAGAACAAAGCCATACCACTACTTTCACCATACACAAAAATAAACTTAAAATGGATTAAACACCTAAATGTGAGCCTTTAAACCATAAATATCCTAGAAGAGAACACAGGCAGTAATTTCTCTGACATCACCATAGCAACACTGTTCTAGATATGTCTCCTGAGGGAAGGGAAATAAAAGCTAAAGTAAACTATTGGACTACATCAAAATAAGAAGTTTCTGCATAGTGAAGGAAACAATCCACAAAACTTTTAGCAATGTCCTGAATGGGAGAAGATATTTGCAAATGACATATCTGATAAAGGGCTAGTATCCAAAAAATATAAATAACTGATACAACTCAACACCCAAAAAACAAATAATCCAATTAAAACATGGGCAGAAGACATGAACAGACATTCCTCCAGAGAAGACATACAGATGGCCATTAGACACATGAAAAGATGTTCATCATCACTTCCCATCAGGGAAATGCAAATCAAAACTACAAAGAGATATCACTTCGCACCTGTCAAAATGGTTACAATCAAAACCACAAGAAGCAACTGCTGGCGAGGAGTAGAGAAAAGGAATTCTCTTGCATTGTTGGTTGGGAATGCAAACTGGTGTAGCCACTATGGAATATAGGATAAAGAACCCTCAAAAAATTACAAATAGAACTACTCCAAGATTCAGGAATTGCAATACTGAGTATTTACCCAAAGAATGCAAAAATATACATACACCCCTATGCATATTGCAGCATTATTTACTATAGCTAAATTATGGAAGCAGCCCAGGTGTCCATCAATAGATCAGTAGATAAATGGATAAAGAAGATGTGACATATCTCTATCTATCTATCTATCTATCTATCTATCTATCTATCTATCTATCTATCTATCTCTACCTATCTATTGATAAATATATCTATATCTATTAAGCATCAATGATGGAATATTATTCAGCCATAAAAAAGAATGAAATCTTTCCATTTGCAACAACATGGATAGAACTAGAGAGTATAATGCTGAGTGAAATAAGTCAGAGGAAGACAAGTACCATGAGTTCACTAATATGTAGAATAAGAAACAAAACAAATGAGCAAAGTTAAAAATAAAAAGGGGGGGGCACTGGGTGGCTCAGTTGGTTAAGCATCTGACATTGGCTCAAGTCATAATCTTGTGGTTTGTGAGTTCGAGCCCTGCATTGGGCTCTGTGTTGATAGTTCAGAGCCTGGAGCCTGGTCTGGGTTCTGTCTCTCTCTCTCTCTCTCTCTCTCTCTGCTGTACCCCACTGGTGCTCTCTGTCTCTCAGAAATAATAAATGAATAAACTTAAAAAAAAGAGACATATATATATAGAGAGAGAGAGAGAAAGATAAATCAAGAAACAGACTCAACTATGGAGAACAAAGTGATGGTCACTAGAGGGGACGTGGGGGGGATGGGTGAAATAGATGGGGGATTAAAGAGTATACTTATCATGATAGGATAAATACATAAANTATAGAGAGAGAGAGAGAAAGATAAATCAAGAAACAGACTCAACTATGGAGAACAAAGTGATGGTCACTAGAGGGGACGTGGGGGGGATGGGTGAAATAGATGGGGGATTAAAGAGTATACTTATCATGATAGGAAAAATACATAAAATAATAATAATAATTAATTAAATCCTGAAAAAAAGAATATTATTCTCATCTGGATAATAATAATAATTAATTAAATCCTGAAAAAAAGAATATTATTCTCATCTGGATGACAGCTGTCATTTCTACCTAGGCTACAAATTCTATCCTTCCAAACCCTCTTCTGAGCCACGGTCTTAATATAGGACTCTATTAATTTTCCATTAACTACTGTGATAATCTTATATCCTCATCACCCATTTTTTCTCCATCCAGCCTGTGTCCACAGGTCTGCTTCCCAGTTACCATTTATCCTCCAAAACCAAAAATATCCTTAGACCACTTCCCTTACTTAAACTCCTTAAATGGCCTCTGTGATTCTGCAACACTAATTGTAAGAGATGCATTTCAAAATAAATAAATGAATAAATAAATAAGGAATAAAATACACCTGTCTAAATGTACATCTACTCAATCTAATCTAATATCTAATCTAATCTATCAGGTTAAATACATTTTTACAATTCTCAATAGTGCGTCCCCATCTTAGAAAGGCCCTAAGGAGGCTTGTGGAAAAGAATCTTGTTTAATTTTGGTTCAGTTAGTTTTGTTCCATCCTTGGCCATAGAAATTCATGTGTATATACAAGTGTGTGTGCATATGTGTGTGTGCGTGTGTGTGTGTGTGATTGTGCATGTGAGTAATGCCTCTCTTTACACCCTTATTGCTTCATATACTCTAGTCTTTCCTGCAAAACACTTTTGAGAAAACTGGTTCTCAGGATAGATCCTAGCTCTATCATATACATTCTTCTCTGCTGACCTAATTTAAGTCATTTTTTCAGTCCTCAGACACTGTCCCCATGAAATGTTATAGTTATTCCTTTAGGTGTTGATAGTGGTCTGTTCTACATGTATCTACATTGTTCTGTAAATATTTGCCCTTTTGATATAAAACAGAATTTCCCAGGTTGGGAACTATAGGCTATCCTTTGTTGTTGGGGACCTATCTCGTGAGCTGTAAAATGTTAGCAGTTTCTCTGGCTTTTACCCACTTGATGCCAAAAGCACCAATGTTACGCCATCACCCCCACTTACAATAATCATAAATGCCTCTATATATTGCCAAATGTTCACTGGGGCATAGAATAACACCTTGTTGAGAAACATTGACCTAAGCGGTGAGGCACTAGAAGCCAGATGTTTTAGCTTGCTCATTCATTTTTCTCCATATGTAATACCCATGGTTGGTTGTCTATAACTACGTAATGAATCATTCCCCCACCCCAAATCTTTGCCAGACTACAGAAACACAATGAATAAATTTCTTTCACTAAAAATAAATACCTGCATATATTATTAAGTATTACAGTAATATCGGTACTATTAATGTTTTTAATTACTGTCATCCAGCCACATTTCAAAACAACGTGCTTGTGTTTGAGAGATTTATTAAAGGAAACAAATAGAAAAAATAAAACTAGATCATTAATATGGTAAGAAATAGTTAGGGTAAAGTATTAGGTGGTAATAGCATTCACATGTTTACGGTTTCTACATTTGACAACTTACTTTCTTAACTTCTATTTCACCATCTGTAAAATGGGTACATTGTTATTTATTCATCAGTCACAAATGGTTCCTCTGATGATAAATTAAAATATATATTTCAGAAAAACTTTGAAAATGCTACAGTTCTCAAGAAAGGAGGTGATAATCGTATTCAGCATGTCTGAGGACTAGAAGATACTGCTCCTTATAAATTTATTCTTCTCCAAAAAACATATCTCTGTTATTCTCCAGATAGCTACAATATAACTATCTAAAGACCAAAGTATGATTTTTAAATTTTAATTTGACATTTTAGATAGTAGCTTCTGTAAGTTATTTTACTAATTTCCTTTTTGAAAAACTAATTGTATCATATTTGCACATAATTGAACTACTACTTCATGAGAAAGAATCATCATTATAACATTCATGTGCATACTGCATCATTTCAATCTCCCTCTAGAAAGTTCAGCACATTGTACATTCTGTTATTTTCCCCTGGTTCTATTTGTTTTGTGTCATTTCTTACTCTTTCCCATCAGTTACATGCCCTAAGCTGTCCCTCTTACTGATTTCATTGTGTCTTTGCCTAAGACTGCCTTTAAACATGTGCTGAAATGATTTGCCTTTTGTTAAAATAAAAATAAAAAGCACAGACATGAATATGTTTGTTTAACTTAAAAGGAAAGTGAAAATAAATGGGACCTAGGATCTTCTTTCTTACAAAGAAACTGTGTGGACATCACTGCATAGATATTGTGATACTGGTTTTTATCTGCTCAGAAATCTTTTATTATTTCTCCTCTTTTTTTTCTTTTCAGACTGCATTATTGTAAAGAAATGGCATTGTTGTTTGGGTGGGTACCAGACAAGGGAGGGATAAGATAACATTATGTATACAGACAGATGGGGGAACAGTGAAGAGCGGTGGGACAGGACAGAGGAGAAGAAAGCCAGATAGGATGAAAAAACAGAATATCAGAGTAGAGAGAAGGCAAGAGAAATAGATTCTTGGTATTCATCTTCTCCTCTCGATGATTTACTCCACTTGTACTATGATCTCCAAAGGAAGATTCTTCCCAAATGTATAAGAATGTTACTCATGTGAAAGAATTCTATTTAATCAAACTAATATTTGGTATATGAAATAATAGTTATTTTGAAAAATGGACACTGGCATTCATGTGTAACAGAATTTTCCTATGACCAGAGCTTCCCTTTAGAATAGACTTACTTTTCCTCGCATTGGGCAGGGGTAGTAGATGTAATTTCTTAGTGTTCCCCTTGTTGTAGGTGAGGCTTCTATTAAGGAACTTCAGATATTCTCTCTCTTTGTATCCCCTGCTGCTACTGTGAGATTTTTGAAGCAGGGAGCTGGTGAGAATTACCATCTCTTCTATATTTTCTATGCATATTATCTTAATTCCTTGAAAAAATTTAAGCAGACCTTTACAATCTGAATCCAGAAATCCTGTTTTTCAAGATTTCGATCTGTATTATCTAACTCAGTGCTTCTTGAAGTTTAATGTGAACACAGATTACTTAGGGATTTTGTTAAAATGTAGATTCTAATTTGCTCATTTTAGCCACTCTGACTGGCACTGAGTGTTATGTGGAAACTAATTTGACAATAAACTATTTGTAAAAAAAATAAAAATAAAAAAATAAAGTTTCCAATTCACTAATTTCCAGTAAAAAAAAAAATGTAGATTCTAATTCAGTGTGTCTGGGATGTGGCCAAGACCCTGCATTTCTGTCATGGTATTTAATTTATAAGGTTTGCCTAATGATTAAATGAGATTAAACTTAAAAGCTCTAAAAGGACCGAGGATTATTGTTATTTTCTGCTGATATATATATTTATATATGTATACTAAACTAGAACATCCAGACCGTTGAAAAGATGTGATGGCTTTTTTTTTTTTTTTTTAAGTAAAAAGATTTGGTATTCGAAAATCTGGGTTCCAATCCTGTAGCTTTTGGGTAAACTATGGCTTGAGTCGCCACGGTGTGCCACAGAGAATGGGAATGACTGCTGAGAAGGATTACATCAGAAGATTTACATACATTGCCTGTCGTTGATTCTGGCACATAAAAGGCAATCAGTGCATTGTCATTGTTTTATTACTTGTTGCAAAAGGCACAAGATATAGATACTGGTATCTCTGTCATTTTGCCCAACTTGAATGTATCAAGATGGCTTGCAATTGGATCCAGAGACTCAAAAAAGAAAAAAAAAATAATAAAGAGATTATTAACATGACAAATGGAAACTTTTTACTTATAATTGAAGCAAAAAATATTTGTGACTAAGATGATAATGGGAGCATTTTGAGAATGTATACTGCAACACCAGTTTATTTTCTTTTTTTTTAAATTTTTAATGTTTTATTTATTTCTGAGAGAGAGAGCATGAGCAGGGAAGGGTCAGAGAGAGAGGGAGACAGAATCTGAAACAGGCTCTAGGCCCTGAGCTGTCAGCACAGAGCCAGACACGGGGCTCAAACCCACGAACCATGAGATCATGACCTGAGCCGAAGTCGGACACTTACCTGCCTGAGCCACCCAGGCGCCCCCACCAGTTTATATTCAGTAAAAATAATAAGAAGTGTTCCTAGTGATTACAAAGATAGAATGGAAATTTATAAGCCCATATATACTTTCTTTATTCAGAACTGCTCACCTGAATCAAGTTGAAGTCTCCGCTGGTGCTACCTATGAAGAAAAAGGTTTTCTATGGAAATTAAGAATGTAAAGGACATTAATGTGAAGGAAGAGGGGGATGGAGAGTGAACATCCCCCCCCCCCCCAGGTAGAACAATGCTTAACTTTAGTAGTTGGGGCCATTTGTTGCTCACTTTTTTTTTTAACCCATATTAAATTTATTTCCCTGGCAATGCCTTCTACTCAGAGTTTTAAAAGTAGCTCTTGCTCAGCATAACACCCTCNTAAAAAAAAAAAAAAGAAGACCTAAAAAAAATAAAAAATAAAAAATAAAAATTAAAGTGGGAGGTTAAAAAAAAAAAAAGTAGCTCTTGCTACAAAAGGGTATATATAAATGTATTCTCTGCAGCAGGGGGTGGGTAACTAAGCTGTAGACCAAATCTGGCCCCTCCTCCAACTATTTTTGCAGATAAAGTTTTATTGGAAAACAGTCATGCTCACTCATTTACATATTATCTATGGCTGCATAGACAATATGCATTGCATATTTCACACTGCAGCAGCAGAGCTGAGGAGTTTTGATAGAGACTGTATGGACCACAAAATCTAAACTATTTACTATCTGACCTTTTATAGAAAAAACATTTGTTGAAATCTTCTCTAGAGGAAAAAAAGTATAACATTTGTCAACAGCCTGCTATATGCCATGTACTTCATCCATGTTATTTTTAAATTTTGTTTTAATGTTTATTTATGAGAGAGAGAGAGAGAAGCAGGGAGAGAAAGAGAGAGAGAATGAGCAGGGGAGGGGCAGAGAAAGGGAGACATAGAACCTGAAGCAGGCTCCAGGCTCTGAGCTGTCAGCACAGAATCTGATGTGGGGCTCAAACTCACAAACCACGAGAAAATGACCTAAGCCAGTCTGACACTCAACTAACTGAGCCACCCAGGCTCATCCATCCATCCTTTCATCAACTCAGCCACCCCATTCATCCATGTCATTTTAATCAAAACCATTTCATAAAAGTTTCTTTAATGGTTTTTATTTGCCAGTAAGTGTTACAGATGCATCAATAATCAGTAAGACACAGTCACTACCAACTTATATTATGGAGGTGAGTAGATGTGAAGCCACTTAATGAGAAGTGCAGAATGATGGCCTCTCATAGTTAGAACATCTAGCTGATGTGGTTATGGAACATAATACAGCTTTGAGATAAATATCATCATCCCCATCTTACCAGTATAGAAACTGGGACTCAGAGAGCTTGAGAAACTTGCCCAAAGTCAGGTAGCTAATAAACATCAAACTTGTATTTTTAAAAAATATATATACATATTACTAACTAGAAACCTATGCTTATTGCCCAACTGACACGTGCTTCTGGAGTTTTCTCAGAATCACTGTCTTATCTCTCAACCTCCCTGCCTTGCTACATTTTGGATTCAGGAAAATTTCTATAATTCTGACCATCTTTCTGGCATATTACCATTCCTTAAGTCCATTTTCGGTTTGGACCTGTGCTTTCTTAGTGCCTGACCCACTTGACTTAATGTTCTCACCTATCTCATTTATGGGCCTTGGTGTGAGGTTTCTCATGATCTCTGGCTTTGGTCTGACCACATACTTTCTACTCTCGGAGTTTCCCTCGGCATTTCTGAGCAAAAGAACCCATAATCCCCCAGTAATCAATCACTTTGGATCTAATGGATCTGGATAAATATTGAATAACTCCAGTCAATTTAACATTGAGATGCATATGGATACTGCTGATTATCAGCCTTACTTATTTCTTCAGCAATTCTACAAGGAAAAATACACTAAAAGCACTATAAGAAAGACCTTTGCACATGGAATCAGTAAACCCGGTTTTAGGTCTTACCTCTATGACTGTTATGTTCTCATTTGCAAAATTCAGATAATTATAGGTATCTTGCAGACTTGCTGTGAAGTTAAAATGAGCCAAGTTTTGTTGGTGGCACTTTGTATAAATATAGGTAATTGCACATATATAGGGGGATGGTATTAATGTTAATTTTACTATTGGTATTGTGTAAATGCATTTATGCTGTCATGCTAATAATTTAATGTTGCAATGTGATAAAAGTGGAAAAAGAAAGACCATGGGACATCAGAAGCAAAATATGAGTACAAAGTACTGTTTTAGGAGAAAATAGAAGCAGAGCATAACCAAGAGGATCCAAAAGACACAATTCCAGAAGACCTGTAATCTACAGAAAAATCAGACACAAAAGGAAACACACACCTCATGCCTTATTCTCGTTTAAGGACCTAGAAATTGCTTCTTTAGCACAAAGAAACTGGATGCTTCCTCCTTAACACATACTCAATTGTTTATAAAATCTAATGTGTTTTACAAATTGTATATAATGCTTTACTTTTTTCTTTTTTCTGATCAGTTTTTATTTAAAAATTGTGTACATAACTCTGAACATTCTACAAAGCACTGAATTTTACACTTTACACTGATCCACTGTGGCACTAATTGTGCTATTCACCAAATATGTGTCATCCTTTACTATCTAGGCACATGGGAGGATTGATTTTTTTTCTTCCCACCTGGGATTAGCATGCCAAGATAACTTACTTTGGCCAATGAACTATGAATAGGAGTGCCATGAGTCACTTAAAGATGGAGGCTTTATGAGCTACTATGTGATTCGACACGTTTCATTTTCCACAATCAAAGCGGAAAATGTTGAGAGTAAGTCTCCATCAGACTGTGCTTCAGCTCACCCCTGTGAATTAAAGAAATTAAACCTTTTTAAAATTATTCTTTATTTAAATTTTTAAATGTTTATTTATTTTTGAGAGAGAGGGAGGGAGGGATGGAGGGAGGGAGGGAGGGAGAGAGAGAGAGAGAGAGAGAGCGAGCGAGCACAAGCTGGGGATGGGCAGAAAGAGAGGGAGATATAGAATCTGAGGCAGGCTCCAGGCTCTGAGCTGTCAGCACAGAGCCCGAAAGGGGCTTGAATCCATAAACCATGAGATCAAGACCCAAGCTGAAGTTGGACACTTAACTGACTGAGCCACCCAGGTGCCCCTTAAACCTTTTCTTTAATCTATTGAAACACTGGTGGTGTTTGTTACCCAACATAACCTAGCCAATCCTGACTGATACATCTAACTAGCCACAGACTAAGCTAGAAAGCTCCAAGCCCTCCCTACAGAAGAATTTGCCATCACCACATCCAACAGAGCAGGCCAACATGCGGGCAGATCCAGTCATACTTTTAGGAAGGATAGAAAGTTAAGTGTTTTCAATGTCTCCTCCAAATTTCACCAACTAAATAAGCCCCTCCCAGGATAGTAAGGAAGACAAAGAAAGGCCATAATTTATTCAAGTAAAAATTACATCATAGATTCATGATTCCATGGGAATGGAGGTTCTTCTTGAATAAAGAGGTAATTCACTTAACCTCCCCAAGAGGATTTGAGTTCCCCAATAAAAAGTGTTATAGCTCTCCACCACCACCTCCCTCCCTCCTGTCCTTTCTTCTTCTCCTAAGGTTGTGCAGATTAAGTCAGGTGATGTATGTGAACATGCTCTGTAAATTGCAAAGTGCTACATTAATATCAGTTATGATTTTCTGTTCTGTGAAATGAATGCAACATTCCCTGCCCTGTTCACCTCCCACAGTTATACAGAATTTCACTCAGATGGGAAGATGCAAGTAAAATCACTTCATAAATTTTAAATACCCACATGTATCTAAGCCATTAGTATTATTTTAATATGTGTTCTTATCAATAATGCATGTATTTATTTACTACCATACTCTAAAACTTACTAAATCTCTAATGTTGAACTAATGACTCTTCCTCTGAGAAAAGTTTCTATTTTCTGAAGAATAGAGAGAAGTATGGTATCTACCTGTTAAGGACAAAATAAGAGATTACATTTAAATTGCTTCACAGAGTTTGTAATTTTGTCCCCCATAATGTAGGAAGCACATGTATTAGTGTTATGCTCATCTTTATAAGGGCTGTATGGTGTTTTATTTTGATGCAGCACCTCATGGATACTATTTTTTTTCATCCTTGGCTGGGAGATGATTTGAGTACCTGAGATAAGTCAGGGTTAAATGTGAAAAAGAACAGTGTCTTTTTGGGGTGCCTGAGTGGCTCAGTCGGTTAAGCATCCGACTTTTGCTTAGGTCATGATCTCATGGTTCGCGGGTTCGAGCCCCGCGTCGGGCTCTGTGCTGACTGCAAGCTCAGAGCCTGGAGCCTGTTTCAGTCTGTGTCTCCCTCTCTCTCTGGCCCTCCCCTGCTCATGCTGTCTCTCTCTCTCTCTCCTAGAAATAAATAAAAAAACATTTAAAAAATTTTTTTAAAAGGAACAGTGTCTTTTAAAATGTGCATTTTGGAGCACCTGATTCAGTTGGTGAAGTCTCCAATTCTTGATCTTGGCTCAGGTCATGATCTCATGGTTTGTGAGTTCTGGCTCTATATCAGTCTCTGCACTGACAGCAGAGGCTGCTTGGGATTTTCTGTCTCCCTCTCTCTCTGTCCCTCTCCAGCTCATTCTCTCTCTCCAAAAAATATGTTATCAATAAACATAAAAAATAAAATAAATAAAATGTGAATTTAATCTACATTTAACCTACATACCTCAACTCAGCTCTTGTCAGTAATTACAATGATGCATTGACCTCTATCTATTTAAGATCTATTATTTTCACCTATCAATTTGTTTTCAAATTTCAACATGAGGTTGGGCCTCATGAGAGCCTGTAGTGTGCAGAGCCCCTCTGCCAACCGTTGTTAGACACTCAATATAAGAAATAATTAAACCTTTTCTTTAGTTCATCAGAATATTGGTGTTATCTGTTTCATAGAATGACCTAGACCATTCTACCTAAAAGATCTAGCAAGTTATAGGTCAAGCTGCACAACCTTAAGCCTCCCCTGCAGGAGAGTTCACTTTGACAAGAGTAGAGGAAAGGAGTGGCACTTATAGACTCCCTAAATCCCCAAAACTTTGATTAATAGAGATGACTGACATGACTCAGAGTTAATGCTTTGAGTTAATGCTCAGAGTTAATTAGTCCATTGCCATTTGCAGTACAAAAGCCTACTTACACTTCTTAGTAAAGACAATGACAAGCTAAAGAGAAGGAAGAAAGATAGGATGGAGAAAATAAATCAATGTAGGGGATTTTAAGGCTGATTGCTGCATGAGGTAGTTTTTAGTTCCATGTGTCATATTTGGCAGGCATTGGTAGCACAGTTAGTGAAGTTGGATTTCTTTGCAACAAAGGGAAATTAAACCAATGTTATAAAAATGCACCTGCCCCACTTGCTACCACCAAATGAAAAGAAATTAGTTTTACTGATTCAAAGCTATTTTTGGATTTAATACCACTAGTTTGGGTCTTCATTTAAATTGAGACAAGGGTCAAGAAGAATGTTGCATTTTCATCTTTTTTTTGAAGTTTTGAGAAAAACCTGCAGTTTTAAAGGTGGGTAAAAAGAAGTACATGTAATACCTGGCGAGAGCCTCACTACCTATAGAAATAAGCACAAATGCAGTTGAGTAAACAGACAGGGCTTGAACATTAGACCAGAAATTCAGTGAAACAACTCTCTCCTGAATTCATGTTCTAGATACAAAAAGTAAACATGACAGTGGGAGCCTTCAGAAATTAGAGCGGCTTGACCAGGAAGGATATGGAAAGATGGAGGCATCTAACATTGGTTGAATACATACTGTGAATAGGTGTTGTCCCACCTGCTTATGAGTCCCATTTTCTCAATAACTTTTATAAAGCACTTGTTATTTGACGGATATCTGCTAGGAATTTCACATGTAACATCTCATTTAATTGTAACTACAAGTCTGAGTCAATTATCTTCTATTTTCAGATGAAGAAAGAAGAAGCTCAAAAGAGTGAAGTGAACCCTAACAGTCAGCCAGCCAGCAAGTTGGGAATATTGAGATTTGAATCCCAATCTGGTTGATGTCAAAGCTCAGGCAATTTCCACAAGGCCGAACTATCCCTCGGAGGCTTTCTTGTGTCTCTTCCTACAGAGGATCTAAAGGTCTTTCTCAGGGTCCCTCTGCTGACCTGCCTTTTAGACCAGGGCTAACAAAGTCCTACAAAAAGCTGAATTCCACAGGATGTTTCCTTGAATTGGAACAGAATCCACTTCTTTGCAACTTCTGCTCATTGACACTAATGGAATCTTCCAAACCAACACAGAACAAAAGCCATTTCTAGATTGGAAATAGCGATTTCGTTGCTCGTCAGTACACTAGGATATTTCCTGACCCCTTTAATCATTAGTTCAATGTTCCTTTAAATGTTTCTACTGTAAAGGGACCACTCTGTGTTTTATATAGAGAAATGTGCCCATTTGCTTCTCAATCATTCCCTGAGTACAGCATTCAGATTTAAAAGTTTTGGTGTAAGATTCATAAAACAAATCCTCTACCACATATGACTTCTCTGTTTATAATCATTTGCATTTCCCAATTGCCATAGAAGTGATAGAAGCTGGAGTGAAAAAATGACATTTCATTGACACACAGTGGACAATAAAATGACATAATTATGTCCAAGACACATGAATATTTTAGAACTAGGCCTGGAGAATGTTAAATAAATCTCTTAAAATTCTGCAACTGCAGCAAGCTTTCAGTTCTTCCATTTCTCTCTCCTTCGGCTTTTTAAAAGAATTTTGTCAGTAGAATCATGAGGTCTATTTTATTTTGTCATCTATCCCATTTCTATCATTCTCTAAGGAGCTCAATGTATTTATCCCTTTGACTCCCATGGATTATTTATTAAACATGTGTTTTTAACTTGTTAATTTTAGAATTCAAATTTTGCTTTCTCCCACTTAATGAAAGCAACATTATTGTTAAAGGAGTGTACAAAAATACAGGGATTATTCTTTCTCTTTTCCTTTTTAAACATTTTTGCTCTCATTGTATATCACGTGACCATTGCAACTTAGGGGGCATATCTATACCCTCAGCTCTTTTGCAGAGTGTCTGACATGCAGAAGACCCTCAGTAAAGCTGGAAAACAGATTTCTGGATTTCCAATCAGCTAAAGAAAAGATTATTGCATAAGACACAGGATGGGGCACAGACATCAGCCTTTTAATTTCTAAGATTCAATAATTTTTAAAAGAGTGGAACTCGAGCACTATAAGATTGTTAATAACTCCTGAATGTCTCTCCATTGTCTCCAAAATTTTTGGCAACATTTACAATGTGGAGGATAAACAGACCCCTGCCTGTGTCTTCGTCCCAACCACTCTCACACTTGTTCCTGCCACATTGTCCCCATTGGCTTTATTTCAAACTCCCAAATGAACTGAACTTTCACACATCAAGGCTCTGCACAGGCTATTCTCTTTTCTTGGAATGCTCTTTCCCCACTTGGTTAAGTTCCTCACTCATAAACTCTCACTTAAATGTCACTTTCCTAAAGAGGCCTTCCCTGTGTATCCCTAGCACAATACCAACTACATAGTGATCCTTCATACCGATGAGCTGAATTATTAAACAATGACCGCCTGTAATGTGCATTATCTTTATTTGACTAAATGGGACACAAAATATAAGACATGCCATTGAAGAAGCTTTACATTGAGGCTTTACATTTTAGCTTATTTGATGAAGTTATACTTCTTATTGGGTATATTCTCATAACATCTTCTTTTGTGAGGAGGAGCTAACTTCTTTCACGCAATCTTAGAGTAGTAGATAAAATCTGAGATACACGTCAATGAGTATGAAGATATATGTCCCTTCATCCAATGGACTTAGGCTTTATGACTAAGTTTGTATCTGTGACTGGTACTTGGAATAGCACCATGATGGGATGGTTGGGTCCATGCTCATTATTCACTTCATGAATGAGGAAATAAAGAAGTACTGATGTGAATTTGTGCGCACTTCATCAAAGAAATGGGGCATAGAGGAGCCAAATAGGATAAAATTCTGGTAAAGTTTTGGTCTCTGGCTTTTTCTTTATTAAATATAAATCACTCAAAAGTAAGGGCAGTGTCAGTTGCACATATTGACAAGGAATAAGATAAATATTAGAATCCTCATTTTCATGATGGGAATGGCCATCATCTCAAAGAATGGCTGCCAGTCCAGAGTTCAGGTTCAGATGATACATCATACTGATCAGCCAGATGAGCCCTACCTTGTACCTTAAGGAGAGGGCATTCTACAGTTGTAGGAAAAGCATGTGTAAAGTTAGACAACATACATTCAAGTCTGCGATCAAATCAGGATAGACATGTTATACTGAGCAATACACCCCCCCCCATCCTGTGTTTCAATGGCTGAAAATAACAGAGGTTTATTTCTTTCTCACACTACATGTCCATGCAGGTCAGCAGAATGCTCTGTCATTATAGTCAATTAGGGACCCTGGCTGGTGGAGGACACATCCCTACATATACTTTCAGGATTACCAAACACTGCAGTGTCTGACATTGCCCTGATAATTAAATACTTTCACCTCAAAATGACACATGGTATATTTGTTTACATTTTGGGGGTTCAAATTCAGTTATGTGACAATGTCTTACTCAAAGAGGTAGAAGTACAATTTTCCTATGTGCCAAGAAGGGAGAAAATTTGGAATATTTTAAACAGACTTAATAATACTACAGTCTGTTTTTCTAAGGAAATAAATAACTTCTTCCTGCTTATAAAACATCTCTATTCCCACATGACCAGAAAAGAGAACTCAAGAGCTCAGCTCAAAAACTCAAGGCAACTGAGCGGCTCAGTTGGTTAAGCATCCAACTTTGGCTCAGGTCATGATCTCACAGTTGGTGAGTTCAACCTCTGCATCAGGCTCAGTGCTGACAGTTCAGAGCCTGGAGCCTACTTTGATTCTGTTTCCCTCTCTCTTCCTCTCTGACCCTCCCCTGTTTGTGTGCTCTTGTTCTCTCTAAAAAATAAACAAAATTAAAAGAAAAAAAAAGGAACTTAAGGTAACTCATTCAGTCACTAATCAGCTTCAAGTCTAGACCCCTGAATGGCTCCCATCAAGTCTAGAGGCTGTTCCTGTTGGTTACAGATCTGAACTAAAAAAACTCAACTGAAAAAGCATTTTATAAGCCAATATAATACAAAATAACATGCATAGGATTACTACCATAAACATTCCCAATCATAAATGGAGCAGAAAAAATTGACGGTCTATGGCAATTCTGAAATCCTACTGGAAACATGTGACAAGATTTCCCCTGGAAGTGGCAAAGGTTCTCAGATTAGTGTCTCATTCTGTTCTCTGGGTGGGGCCTCTATTCCTTTGTTTTCTATGGCCCATGATGTCATCATGGTCCATTTTCTATGAACAGAAATGGGATTCTTCCATTTCCAATAACCTCCTTGGCCACACCGAAAAGCGGACATTGGAGAATAAACAGTTTTCCGTGGTTGAGCATCTCTTTCAGTCTCTTTGCTGCTTAGGAGTTTGAGAATCCTAGTATTATTTTAAATCTCAGAGAGTTATAGACTGTGGTTTACTTGCAGTACCCCTTACTTAAAATGCTAGAAGGATTCGTATCTCATTGAGTCCAGTCATTTATATATGCCAATACTACTCTCATTTTTCTTTTCTAGATGTATTTCTTAGATTTGATATATTGTTGTTTGATTGCATCCCCTCCCTCCCCTCCCTGCCACTTTAATTATAACAACTTACAAGGATTTCATGGATAAGCCAAGATTTCTCTCTCTCTTTTTCCCCCCGAACCACTTTTTTTTTTTTTTTTTTGCAATTGAATGCACTTACTGGATACCAAACTTAATTGTACCTTTCCTCTGAAACACCTTAAGAGACTCAAGACATTTTAACAGTGGTTGTGATGGCCATTCCTTTCATCTGACCCTTGCTGCCAGTCTAAGGTTTGTTCAGTGTTTGTTACATTCAATGACATTATCAATGATAACTTCTGTGAAGACTGTATTGAACAACAGTTTCCTCTCTTAATCCTACAAATCACTAAACTTCTTGACCATCTCTACTTTCTTTTATTTAGCCAGTGACTTTCCAAACTCATTCTTTTTTTATAGTAACTTGCCAAGTGTTGCCAAAAGCACCTACATCACATACCATATAACAAGAGGAGGAGGAGGAGGAGGAGGAGGAGGAGGATGGTGATGATGATGACGACAAGAGCCCTTTAATCTGAATTCCTTAACACAAGTCCAGTGTGGATTGGCAAGGGCTCTCTACTCATTGCTGTCTCTCGGGACCCAGGTGATTACAGATGTCACCTGAACACAGAATTTTATTGTTACTGCAGACATGGAAAGTGGCCATAATAAAGGAGGGCCTACCTTGTAAAATGTTCTACCCAGGGGGAAAAGAGAATGCTTCTTTTCACATTCCATGACCATGTCCAACCTTATAGAAATGAAGAAGCACAACACTAGGATGTGACTTTCAGAACAAGAATTAGAAGACATATCTAATAACCAGCCCCAATAGCCTCAACACCATATATTAATGAAGGATATTCATTCTCCCCCATCCCCCCTTTTACTAAATGTACCAGTTAAGAATGCTCAATTTAAAGGGTCACTAGACTGTTCACTAAATTATTAGAAGACTTCATGCCTATAAATGTAAAGAACTATGCTTTTAATGTATGTGTTGGTAAATATTAACTGTGATTGCTCAGGTGAATGGAGAGGGAGCCAGCTGTGCACAATTGGTCCTAACTGATAAGAAACACAGGTACACTTTAGCTTCATAAAATAAGAAATGTTGCTTCACCAGGCTGAACCGGGGCAAAGTCTGGGACCTGCTGATGGAAGCGCTTTTTTCTACAGAATGTAGGAAGGTGACCCAGCATCTTTGAGGACACAGTGAATACTGAAAAACTTTGTATGTATTTTCTACTCTATTCAGAGGTACAGGCTCTCTGTTCAGGTGAGACTGTGAGATTTGGCCACTAGCTAGAGATCTTTTCTCTACTCCTACCTCAAACTTTGGGCTCAGAATGCAGTGAGATTTGTTCTAAATTGCACATCTTGTCATAAAACACAGTCTAACATGAGGATGCTGAGACAGATCTATAACCACATCACTGATCTGAGTAATGGTTTTTCTGCCCGTGACCATGATTGTGACATTTGTAGTTGTGTGATTTTGAATAACTATTAAATCATCTCATGCCTCAGTGTCCTCATCTTTAAGACGGCATGATCAATTACATATTCCTCGTGGAGTTTCTATCTCTTTAAATATTTTTAGATATTTATGAGCTACTACTTGTGTCAACTGCTATACTTACCTTAACACTCATCATTGCTTTCAATCAAAGTAACATTGCCATTGTTGCTACTTACTGACCTTGTAGAGCAACAAGAGAAGAGAAAGAGTAGATGGAAAGAGAGATTAATATCAGCCTTCAAATTATTCCACTCTCTCCATCTATGAATCAGCAGAAAATTATTTCTAGAATCAGCAATCTTCTGGGGATACCTTTACTTGCACAGACAGTTAGAATTTATCCTTAAACTACTGGTAGGGGATGATATTCATTTATTCTGGACCTAATTCCCATATAAATATGGAGCATACAGAAGGATTTTCCAGCATAGGTGGCTCGTTGCTAAATATGGAAAGATTGTGGAAAGAGGCTTTCTAACTCTGAGTAAAGTTTGAGGACACACTTCTATCTGGAATAGTTGAAGCTTTCCTGGAGACAAAGTGAGTAGCTCAGCTGTCAGGGCCCAGCACAGATGCTGTGTCCTCTTAAAATCCTCCAATTTCAAAATTATCACATCCTTATTTATCAGGGAAGCACAGTAAACTAGTGGTTTAAAGCATAGCAGCTGTTAGACAACTTTGGCTCACATACCACTTGGCTAGGCACTCTCTGTATAGCCTTAGACATGTTCTTTAACTTGAACTCCGCATTTCTTCATCTGTATACCATTTAGCATTACATTATCTGCCTTACAGGGTTTTTTTTTTTAAAAAGAATTAAATATGATTATACATGTAAAACATTCGGAACAATACCTGACAAATGAGACACACTCAACAACAATTTGCCATGTTTAATAGCACGGCACCTCAAATAGAATATAATTTATATGCCTACGTATTTGTTTTCTCTATTCAGACTGTGAACAGTTTGGTGTTGAAGAGAGGTGCCATTTAGCACTGCTACAAAGTAATATCAACAATAATAATAGTAATAGTAAAAACTAGCATTAATTGAACACATACCACATCCTAAGCATTTTTAGGTGATTTAAATACTATATCTCATTTAATGTTTCTAATTAATCTTGTTAATATTGAAGAAACTGAGGTTTAGGTAACTTAAGAATCTCCTTGAAATGGGAAAGCATAGCTCTTGATGATGAACCTAGGTCTATGTAGTTGTAAATCTGATGCTTTTAAACATTAGACTCGATTATTCTACAGTATGCAAACTGCTGCTTTGGATTCTTAGGCTTTAGAACAGCATCTCACGCTCAGTGAACATTTCATAAATGTTGTTCTTTGCTTTTGTTTTTGTTTGTTGAATTAAATGTGCTTTTTGTTTGGGGGAATGATGATTAAATGTGATTGCTTAAATATGAATCACTTGGCTATACTAAGCACATTTAATTTAAAAAAAAACTTTTTAATGTTATTTATTTTTGAGACAGAGATAGTGACAGCATGAGCAGGGGAGGGTCAGAGAGAGAGGGAGTCACAGAATCCGAAGCAGGCTCCAGGCTCTGAGCTAGCTGTCAGCACAGAGCCCGATGCAAGTCTCAAACCCACAAACCATGAGATCGTGATCTGAGCTAAAGTCAGATGCTTAACCAACTGAGTCACCCAGGCAACCCATATTTTAAAGAGTTCTTCCTCTACTTGTCCATCTCCTATATTTCTGTTTATTCTTTCTAAAATTCATATCTGACCCTGTTTCTCCTCTCTTTAAAACCTTCAACAGATCTCCATTTTTACCAGATAAAATCCAACCTCTGGGTTTGGAATGCTAGCTTTTCATAGTCTCTTACTCTCCCTATTTTAGCTTGAAAACAAAACTTGTTGAAAAGAATAAAAATGGCTAATGTACATTCAATGACAGACCTTGGTTTCAGCCTATTAAATAAATCTCCTCATTTAATCCTCAAATACCTAATGCTTAATCCAAGGGTAGGTATTAGTATTATTTCTGACTTACAGATAGGGCAGCTGGATTAAGTTGGACAAGGTCATAATACTAGAAGAGGTGGAGTGAAAAGTTAGAGTATAGGAATCTGGCTTTAAAGCCTGTAAACTGGGTATTAAGCGATAAATACACTGAGTGGATGGGAGCATATACCAAGGAACCAGTGCTCAGTTTAGAGATCAGGGAAACTTCTCATAAAGTATGTTCAAAGAAGAATGGTTTTAAGTAGGAAGGCATCAGGTAAAGAAGACAGGGATAGAATTTTACTGAGAAAGAACATTATGTGTGAAGGCTTGGTGGTGGTGGAGAGAGAGAGAGAGAGAGAGAATATGTATTTCAAGTCTTTAGAACAATGGCTAGCTCATTGAAGTCACCCAATATACATTATCTTAATTGAAGTCCCTCCCCCAAATATTTATCTTTTGATAAAAATGTATACATGCACAGGGTTAGTACATGCCCATATAGACAATACCCTAGTTAACAATCTCACTGGGCCATCAAAACTGTCTGCTAAATTCATATTGCTTTTAAGTGGAAACCGGCTGTGATGGTTCACAGAGGGGATGCTGTGTACTCCTTTTTATTTGATGAAACAAATACCGATACTCCAGCTTCTATGTTACCCCAGCCACCATTTTACTTCTTGTCCCTTCCATACCTGGGTCCCTTCCGGACATCCCCTTACATTTGGGCTCCACAGAGACAGAAAGACACATATCCAGTTCCAGTAGAAAGTACAAATATGAAACAACATTTCAGTTAGACAGATTGAGTGCTGCATAGTCTCCGACTTGTGGATGCATCTGTCCAACCAGGTTTATTGCTGAATTAAAACTTAGGAAGCCAGGTCAGCAAAATTTGGTGGTGTTGGGGCTTCCAGAGGCATGGGGAAGCTGCAGTGCTAAACAGAAGCTGTAACTGCAGTTTTCATTGAAAGATTCATTCTGCCTTTATGTACAAAAAATATGCAGACAGCACACAGATATATTTAGTATCATCAATAACATTTCAGTGTTGATCATTCAAAACTTAACAATAGCCAAAAATTAACTGATAATAATAGGTACCACATAAAATCAGTCACTTACTGAGCATCAGAATCTTGCCAGATTTTAAGAAAGAGACTGTATTTCTGAACTCCCACTTCTTCCTGTGTAGAGCAGTCTCTACTCCAGGAAAACTCCTGGCTCCCTGCAAGAACCTTTATTCTGAGACTCTTGTGAAGGATAAGTGAGTCATTAACTGTTGGGTATCAAATCTTGGTCTATGTTTTCAATTATTTAGAGACAATTTATCACAGGTTAGTAAATACCAAAATTTTGTTCCCTTCCTTCCTTCTCCACCCAGTGATACTGTAGGGGATCTCTTTCTACTTGTCTAAGGTCCTCACTTGCCCTCTTGATGAGATTCCAGATCCTGAGGAGAGTGGGTTTTAGCAATGAACTTTAACAAGTCCATTTAGCCTCACCTTAATCTAAACCACATTGGTCAAAAACTTTAAAAGTAATAAATGTAATATTTAATTTTAAACCCGCTGACTTCTGGATCTATTTCACTCCTGCATCAGAATAAAGGTAGATCTTTTTGGAACATTTACACACACACACACACACACACACACACACACACACACAAACACACACACTACTATGTATACATACTATGCCCTATAGATAGATAGATAGATACTATAACATATACACTCTCTGTGTGTATCATATAATATACACACATACATCTTAAAGTCACAATGTGGATCAAATTTTATATATGTGTGTGTTACATATATAGAGATTAATCACAAATTTACTTAAATATGAGCTTATAATTATGAATATAATTTATGAATATTTTGAACATAAGGTATAATAATAACCTTAATAACTTTAAGCTTATACATATATATGTATCGACACACACACACATATATGTTATTTTCCTTTTACAAAGATCACTGCTTATGTTTTGAAGGAACTATTTTGCAAATGTACAGACAGGCAGCTAATGTTCAAACTCAAGTCTGTCTAAATTCAAAGCTTATGCTCATAACCAAACAAATCACTTCTTAATGATTACTTGGCGCCTTTTAGAAGCTTGGATGAACTGTTGTTTATGAGTATGGGAAACTGGATCTCAATTTTGCCTCTGTTGCTTACTGTCTATGTATGTGGAAGGAAACAAAGCAAAAAGAACCCCAACCATGGGGGTCCTCAGTGATGAAGCGCATAATATTCATACAACACTGAGGAGTTTAGTTAATAGAATAAAGAATTTGGAGGGGTGGAAACAGAGGTGCCCTAGAGAAAGTGACAGGATAAAACTAAAAACCAAGACTGGAAAATGACTGTAAAACTTTTGAATTCTGCCCAGAGAACTTTGACATTGTATTTCTTTGTCAGTAGTAAGTCTAACAACACCTATACTATTTACTGTGTATTATTTGTTTCTTATATGGTATCTGTAAGTTTTAAATCAACGCTGAAATATCGCTGTAATTATTCTCACATTTGGGAGCAGAAGGGATGAGAATGTTTCTAAGCATTACTGAAGATGTGACACAAGAGTAATCATATCTTGATTTGAGGATATGAGATGGCTTCATGGAAATGGAGTCATTTGTGTTCAACCTTGAAGGACTGCAAGTATTTGAACATGAGAATATGAGAAGGCATCATTCCAGGCCAAGGGAGTAAACTCAGAGGAAGGAAAATTGAGGATAGAAAATTGAAGATAGAAAATTAACAAGGCACCTGTCAGTTTGGGGAGGGCAGCAACCTAATATGTAACCCTGAAATTTCTTTGTAAGGTGTACTGCAAAAAGAAAATGTGCTCAAACATATTCTTCTGAGTCTATATGCATTTCTTCTTCTCATCCTGAGGTATAGGCCCCATGGAGGAATCTGAGGAAGGTTTCCTATTACTGAATTGAATGAACATCTTTAAAAAAACAGCTGTATCTTTATCAAAAGACAACATAACATTAATTTCTCACTGGTCTCGGGAACTCATGTAAAATGTATGCGCTGATTTTTAATTTTCTCTAGTGCAGGTGGCATGCCGTGGTGGGGGTAGGGGGTGTACAGGGGAGGGAGTTTGTAGTGGAATCAGTTAAGTCACGCAGACCCATGCATGGAATGACCTTGCTTGCATGCCAAACTTCAGGCGGAACAATAATGAGAAGGTAGCAGAACTAATCAATTTGGAACAGGGCCCATTCCCTCCATCACTCGGGCCACTTAGGATGCAGGCAGTGTCTTGAGCTTTTCCTCAAGCTTGCCCTTTGAACACAAACAGAAGGCTTTCTCTTACATAACTTGGAGAAAATGTAGGTTTGCCATCTAAAATAGAAGCAGAATTTGTCTCCATGCTAATGTAACTATTTTTCTTTTCAATACCCTTTTCTCTTCTTCAGTGTCTCCCTTTTTTTCAGACCTTATGGAATATTTAGGGCATCTTAGTAAACCTAACTCCATACCCTTGATGACACCCGTAATGCAAGAGTACTTCATGTGTCCTTCTTGTAGAATATTTGTACAAGTTCTCTGAACAAGTACCAAATTTCCCTGCACCTTATTTTGCTCATCTATGAAATGGAGACAAAGCAGTGTTCTTATGAAGGTTAAAAGGGAAAATGTGTAAAGACACTTACTGATGCCATTTACGACTGCGTTTTGATCCTTCTCCCCAGACATATCTGATTTTTAAGTGTAACTATGATTTTGTTAATCTTAGACAAGTCTCTTCATCTTCTTAAGCTTTGATTTTGTCTTTTATAAAATAAAAATAAATAGGTCTATCTGGTGAAATTGCTATGAAGATTAGCTGATACAATATTCATGATATAAACATTTACTTAATTTTTACTCATCTCTGTAATTTCCACAGCTCTTTCCAGAGTAACTTGTATGGTACTAGAATCTTAGGGATTGAAAAAATAATTCAATAATCATAAATCCAGGCCAAAGTTCAGGACTCTGGTGATTTCTTTCAATAAATTCTCTTCCACCACCCATATTGTAGTTGAATGTATTTTTTTTTTTTACACTTTCATGGGTACTTTTGTTATCAGTTCCATGGACAGAGCCCAGGAGACCCTACCTCTCTTGAACTGCTGGAAGCAGGGGGTTTCAGAGGTTACTAATCCCTGATGGTTTGATGGCAAAGTGACTCCAGTCAATAGCATTGCTCAACCATGCTCAGTTGAGCATTTCCACTGTCATGAGCCTGATTATTCCCTGGATCTGCTACGAATATGAATTAGATTATAAATAGAGAAGTCTCTCTGCCTCAAGACTTTCAAACCATGACACTTCTAGATAGGGATGAAGTTTTACATCAAAGTAAGACACATGGTGCCTCTATCTGCCACTAAGACCTGGAAGGTTAGCCTATACTGAGTCAAATAGGGCTGTGGACAAAACAATGTTACAATAGCCTTTTAGAACATAGCATTGTCTCTGAAAGAGGGGTTTCAGTAGGTAAATTCTCTAGAACACTCACACACACACACACACACACACACACACACACTTTGTGGAATGATGTCAGAATAGTCATGTCTCCATCATGCACAAATGATGATAAGCTTTGCTCTTTAATTTGCATTTTTCTGGACTATTTTGCACTTTTGTGCTAAGTTTAGGGATACTGATGAGCTTTAAGATATTGAGAGACCTCTTAAACACAAATATGATAGGAAGTTGTGAAACTAATGAATCCTCAAGTCCTGTTGCTTGAGCATAAAGAAACCAGTATACCCCATTCTACTACTAGGTTATTCTGTGTTGGGTTATGTACCAGTTCTGTTTTGATTTTTTTATACTTAGTTCATGTGATCCTCATAACAACTCCATGAGGTCAGGATCTTTAGGGGCATCTTATAAATGAAGATTCAGATGCCCAGAACTTAGGTTAACAATGATTTGGCTCCTTGGGATTTTCTGGTCAAGCATAAAGATGAAGTGTGCTCAAGAAGCATTTTCTAAGGCTGGTGGTTCTGCTAATTGGAAGATTCTCCCTTTGTTTCATGGAACAACTGTTAGGACTTTGGATGAGCACTGCTGGAAGCAAGAGCTCATCAAGGAAAGAAGAATTTTAAATGCTTAGAGGAAAATACTGGAGAGAAGAGCTCTAAGTCAATGAGAATGGTCTTTTTCATTCATTGAAAGAAGGAAAAAGGAATTCCCAGTGACAAGAGGGGTAAGGGGTTTTTGAAAAGTAATGGATTCCCATGGAGGAATGTTAATTTGCTTAGATATGTGTGATGTAATCTCCCTGTCCCTTCTTTCCTATGTTCTTTTAAATAAAATATGTGTTTCTCACCAAAGTTCTGGTGCAAGTGAATTAGTCAAAGGATTTTAAAGAGAGATAGGCTTCTGAATTTAGCTAGGATGCAAGATGATCCATGAAAAAGCACTTGCATCTTATGTCACAGAACTGACATGTGGCCTTCATGTGGGAGACATATTGTTAATGTCTGGCACATGGTTAAGGAAAAAATTAAAACCTGTCAAAACATGTTGAGTTTAACTGAACGAAACAAATGAAAGAAACTATAGGGTGGGAGGAAAAGTAAAAAAATTCATTCCAAGAATAGAGAGGATGTTATTTAAACAACCATTGGAATTCTTGCTTTCTTCATCAGTGAATTGAGTTTCTTGGATAATATGCTTTCAATGACTCCATTCAGTTTTTGCATCCTTTATTTCTACAGCCACTGCAGTTTGTCTTCAGACATAGGCAAAGCTACTAATATTAAGGTACTTTCCACTGTTATAAGCAAGACATCAGAATTCCCTACTTTGCAGGAGCCACTATGCTCAATACTTTTAGTATGACTCAGAATGCCTGTCTTGCAAGATCAATTCTTTGGTCCCTGAGGCTATCACCAGTGGTTGAACTAAAGGACCCAATTATACTCTATGACATCAATATCAAGAGATAAACTGTGTGCCCTCAACTTTATACCATCTCCTCTCAGTTTTTAGCCACAGAAGAGCAAGACCCATGAGCAAAGCTTTGAAATGAGAAATAATAGTCAAAGTTCCGTCTGGAAATAAAGTCTTGCTATTTTAATTGACACTACATTTTATCCAATCATTCAACAAGTATATTTTGAGGAACTACCATGAGCCAGGTCTTACATGAGATGCCTGAACTATAGGAATGAAGGAGGCAGAAATTATTTTTGTCCATTTATTACTCAAGTCTAGTGGTGGAGACAGGAAAGAAATCAAACAAGGGCAATTCACTATGCAGGAAGTAATGTGGTGGGCAAATTGACATGGTATGAGACTACAGAGAAGAGTTACCTAGTTCAGACTTATAGAACAGATAGTCCTTTCCAGAGGGTACGGAGTCTAAGATTTAAAAGATGGCTATGACTTAACCAGGCATAGAGAGCAGAGGAGGCACTTCCACTCAGAGAAACAATCTCCTAATTGAAGGAAAGATGGCAGCTTTGAGCATTCAGGAAACATACAGGAGATCAGTTCAGGTAAATTATATAACTGGTGAGGAGTACTAAGAGATGAAACTGGAGAAGTGGACAATGGCCAGCACTTGAAGTCTCGGAGCCACTTTAAGATTTTTGGATACTATCCTATAGTTAATAGGGAGTAATCAAAGGGTTTAAGCAATGGAAGACACAACAAATACACATTTTTAAAGCATCGCTCTTCCTCGACTTTGAAGAAATATTTTGTAGAGCAGCGAGAATGAGAGCAGTGAAACAAGAGATAGTGACACATGGCCCATAGTGGTGGCTGTGAGAATGGAGATAAATGGACACATGAGGAATATAAAGGAAGTGCATTTTGAATATTATTTAATCATTTTAATTATTCTCTTGATAGTATTTTCCTGATCTATTCTGTATTTCCTGGACTATGTTACTTAAATAAATGCCATGCCACTCAAAAAGAAGATGATCATGTCTCTTAGTGATTTCTCACTGTCAAATATCACTTATGTCTCTTGTCTCAATTGTCTAATTAATGTGTTGATATCTATCTTCATCCATTCCTTCATTCTTTTATTCCAACATACATTTGTTGAGTATCTATTGGATGCTAGGCACAGATCTAGACACCGGAGACCCAACAGTGAAGGGATAAAAACCTTGTCCTCTTAGAGCATACAGTCCATGAGTATTGCAGACAAAAACAAAGTAAGTAAATAAATGAAGAATGTAAGCTCAGATGGCACTATCACAGGGTAGTGAGATAAAGTGACAAGAATTGACCACTTCACATTGGGGGATCTACAAAGGTCTCTCTGAAAGGAGGCATTTGAGTTGAGACCTGAGTTCTCAGATACTCAGGCAAGGATCTGAGTAAAGTGTGTACCCAGGATCTGGGAGAAGGAGCAAGAAGAGAAGATGCCTTGAAGAGAGACATCTCCCCTGACCACTTCATAACCTAGCATTCCTTGCCACTTAATCTTGATCCTATTTGTACTACTCTACTCTCTTTTATGTAAAGGATTTGTCACTTTCTCAATGCTATCTACAACTTACAATTTCATCTTCTTTATTGTCACCTATCTTCTCTGACTGGAATATAAACTTCAAGAGGGCAGAGGGGCTTATGTTTTGTTCATTGGTGCATCCTCAACACATGGGAGAGCTCCTGACACATACCTGGAGCTCAAACACTTTTTCAGTGAATGCATGAAAGAGTGCATACTAAGTGGTTAGCAATAGAAATAGGGACAATATGACTGACTGGGGCATCATGAAAGTAAAGTGAAGTATGACATGAAGAAGGTATTTGGGGGGGGGGGGGAGAAACTCATGCAGTGTTGTGTAGCCCATAGCAGAGTCTGGTTTTTATTTTTAAAACTCTTTACTAGAGGGTTTTGAGTGGAGAAAGGAAGAGGTTGGATTTGCATTTTTAACAGATCACTCTGGGTACTATGTGGACAATGAACTGTAGGCTGTGAAGAGAGAGAAGAAGAGTGATCTTTCAGGGAGTGAAGACTTCAGTGACTCCTAAGCCCATTTCCTCAGCCATAATGGATTGCTCGACGTTCACTATCCTTTAAGTAGTTTGTGTCAACCTCGCAGTAATGCTTTATGGGGGATGTGCCAACTCCCTTTCTCCTGGCAAGGCCAAAGGTAACAACAGCCTGGAGCTGGGTGCAGAGCTAATTCTAGGGGAGCATCTTTCATTCCAAGAAAGCATAAACATACTTCAGAGATGCAGCCTTGATTAAAAATACATGGACACTCTGTATGCATTCACTCACATATGGCCTTTGATTGCCTGGCATTTTCAATTCATACAAGAACATTATGGTGCTGCATTATGGATGAGAAGACACATTTCACCATCATAAATGGAGGGATTTTATGTGCTTTTTCTTTCCCCTCCTCATCTTCCATCACCCTCCCTGCCCGTTAGTCAGAGATTAAACTGTTTAATTAAGTTCTGATTAACTGTACTTTCAATTTTGTCACAGGAGTGTTTCCCAAAGCCTTGGCTGCTGCCTTTCTTCACGGAGATGAGGGCTAGTTGTGCCCCAAAGATGAGGAGCATCCACGCCACCAGCTCTGCTTGCTGGCAAGTTCGCCTCACATGGCCTTCAGTATCTACCTTCTGCTGCAAGTTTTACACCACCATTTTAATCTTGAACAAGTGAATTAACTAACTTTTATATGACGTGTCCACCATATAAATCTGTCCTATGTTTTCACTTAAGACTTGCCAAAATATTCTGATGTCCTTCTCATCTTGAAGAGCAAGACAACATGGCAGTTATGAAAATGGATTCTATCATAAAACAAACCAAAAAACAAAGAGACTTACATTTGGATTCTGAACTTATCACAAAGTAGCTGTGAGATTGTGGGTCAAGTTGACTGATGTCTTAGAGCCTCAATTCTCTTTTCTGTGATGGGGATGTGTATCCTGTTGGTTGGATATAACAAAGCCATGTCATTAGGTAGTATCATATCAAGGGCTTAGCACAGTGCCAGGGACACAGTAACTCCCTCGAAAAATTCTGGCAATTATCATTGCCTCAATATTTCTTTATGAGCTGTACACATATTAGGTACTTAATTGATGTTTTCCTTAAATGAAGCACTTAAGGGAAGTCATGGTGCATTATGAGCTATTGGTGCCAGTTCAATTCCCCCTTTATTTGAAATGGCTTTGTGAATCACACCAGGCCAAAACATCATCCCTCTGTCCTTCCCTGACTTGTATTTCTGTATTCTTTGAACATTCATTCAATATGGGATAGGTATTCATTCTATCAGTGTAGAAACCATACCTCCTGGGTATTACATTGGGACCAAAATTGGGACCACATATTAGCTGTTATACCTTGAAGAAGGCACATAAGCTGCTTGAACACCAATTTCTTCATTTAGAAAATGATAATGGTGCTACTCATATATAGGGTTTCTGTGAGTATTAAATGGATAATACACATAAAACTCTTTGTAAAGGCACTGGATTAATGTAAGTGATCAATAATTATTACCATCATCATTATAATCATTATTATTCATTACTTCACTCTCTGATAGCTCTTACATAGACCTGAAGGCAACTGTCATATTTTATACATGTTTTATTCCCTTTTGAAGACCCTTGCATGTTCTGTTACCTATGACTGATTGAGGCAGGCTTAGGGTAAGTAGCCAGAATGATTTCCCTGGGACTGTCTTAGATTAGTACTGAAATTCCTATATTCTGAGGAAAAAAATCCCTCAATCGCAAGCAAAGTAGGATAATTAGTCACCTTAGCAGACTGCAGGAGATTAGAGCTTACAACATGGCCATTTAAAGGATAGGAGGACAATGGCAATTAGACTAAAACACAGAAGAGATTATAAGAATTTGTCTATCAGAAAAACAGGATGTGTAAGTGTAACAGTAAACCATATACTAAGGAAAACCTTGTCCCCAGAAACACAAAGCAGATAATCAGCTCTGTCCCGAAAAAGGTGGGAGAAAAAGGGTACCAGTGCTTGTTGAATAATGTATCCTTACATAAGTGAAACTGTGTCCTTATTTTTATAAACCAATCAAGCCAAACAAATCAATAAGAAAATATTAATTGAGCACATATTATGTGCCGGGTTTCTGCTATGCACTTCATATGATCTTATTTATTTTCCTTAATAACCCAACATTATACTTGTTAGAATGTCTATATATTTCAGAATTTCTGGGAGTGATCCCCAAGTATTTGTTTCTTTTAAATCTTCCCAAGTGATTCCAGAATGTACCTTCCCAGAATTCTAATTTAATTGATTTGGGATGTAGCATGGGCAAAGGGATTTAAAAAAATCTTTCCAGGAACAGAAAGTTGAATAGTGTTCTCCCCAAATTAATATTCCCCTGGAATCCTAGAATGTGACCTTATTTGGAAATAAGGTCTTTGCATTTGGAAATTCAAGATGAAGATGTTTGCTTTGTAAATGTTAAGATGAGGTCATATTGGATTAAGGTGGGCTCTAAATCCAATGACTGGTGTCTCTGTAAGTTGAGATGACACACAGACATATATATGCAGGGAAGATGGTTATGTGACAATAGAGGCAGAGATTAGGGTCATTTCAGTGTAAGACAAAAAACCTAAGGATTGCCAAGCATCACCAGAAGCTAGGAAGGGGCAAAGAAGCGTCCTACCCTAGCGTCTTTAGAAAGAGCATGGCTGTGCTGATCCTTCAAACTTAAGCTTCTAGCCTTCAGAAGTGTGAGGGAATGGATTTCCTTGTCTTCAGACACCCAGTTCGTGGAAATTGGTTATGGAAGTCACAGGAAACTAATATACTAATTCTAATACACAGCCAGATTTGAGAACTACCATTCTAGGCAGCTAACCCCCAGATTAGGTCATCTTGACTTTGACTCCTTCTCCACCCAGGTCATCAATCTCTCTCACAGTTGCCCTCAGAAAGGTAAAATTCTTACAGAATAGGGAAAGGGAACATACAGGCTTTCAGGTTGGGCCTTCCTGTGTCAGCTACTTTAAAAACCCTCATGTGACCCTCATCGGGCATCACAGACACTCAGACCTCAGGAATCACATACCCAATCTGTCTCAGTATATCTGCTCCCCTTTCTTTTAAAATATTCCCTCTATGAGAATTCCAAAGAATATATTCAAAGAGAAAAGCACAATCATTACAGTTGAGAAACTGCTCTTGAAACTTATTAGCTCGTGACTCATACTCCTGAAAGGAGCTAATACCTTAATTTCATATTTCTCTGCTCAAATGCAGACCAAGGCGTAAACTGAAATGAAACTTTACACTAATGGCTTCTTAATTATACCCATCTAAAAGCAATTACCTGAGTTTTAGCAGATACAAAGTTAGGGTTGATGGGACCAGCAGATGAGAAATAAGATGAAAGGTCATCTGCAAAAAAAGATCAGTGGAGAGAAGATAAAACACAGTGTGAACAGAGGGGGGAAAAATCCAGAGATAAGTAAAGGTTGATAAATTCCTAATAATAGTCCTGCCTGGTTTCTAAAACAAGGGTGCCCCTTGCTCCCCTAACTATTAGAAATGATGCTAAAGGAATGTTTTATTTCAAGGTGGAAGCTGACGAGATGCGAAACTTTGATACCTGAATTTCAATTACTTTATGCCTATTTTGAACCCAAACTTACCAAATAGTAGAACCAGGATCCTAAGGTAAAAATTATTGAATAGATATCCTTGGTGTATTATTCATTAAAAATCAGCATATATAGCATAAATGCAGTTGCAAAATTACACAAAGCTTATGTGTGCACACGTGTGTGCATGTGCATGCACAGGCAGGGGAGGGGATTCGCTAAAACGCTCCAGTGTCCTCCTTGAGATGGGAGAATGTGATGCCGCTCTATTTATGCCATATGCTTTTGTGTTGGTATTTTGTAGGTGTATTTGTTTGGATTATTTGCAATGAGCATATATTCATTGTGGATAAAAGGGAACTATTAAAAATAAATATCAGAAATGGGGCATCTGGGTGGCTCAGTAGGTTGAGTGTCCGACTTTGGCTCAGGTCATGATCTCATGGCTCATGACTTAGGACCCCGTGTCAGGCACTGTGCTGACAGCTCAGAGCCTGAAACCTGCTTCAGATTCTGTGTCTACCTTTCTCTCTCTCTCTCCAGCTTATATACTCTCTCTTTCTCTCTCTCAAAAATAAATAAACATTAATATTTTTTTAATTAGAAAAAATAAAAATCGGGGGGGAAGCAAACCTAGTGGGACAAAAGCAAATTAAATTGATTGCATTTATCTCTGAACTGACCTGATATGGATTCTAACACCAGGCTTCACCTGCTTCTCAACATAAATCAGGGTCTCAAACTGAGAACCAAGGGGTAGAATCCATACCACAGGACGTATGTTTTATTTAGGTTTGCATGATCATTAAAGGTTTTAAAATTCAGTTGCTTTAGATGTCCTCCATCCAGTTCAATTTGCCACATTTTCCCTCATATCTCTCTGTCTCTATTTCTGTCTGTCTCTCTTGCTCTCACACACAGAGACACAGACACATATAGACACACACACACACACACACACACACACACACACTGAGTCTGTTTCACTTTTTTCTTTTAATTTGCCTGACATTTTGCCCCTGTGTTGGCAGTGCCTTTCTCAGATGGAATCTTACCATCGATTCTCCTCTTGGATTAAAATTAATATATACATAAATTAAACAGTTTTTAAGAGAGTGAGTGATAGGACTCCAAGTCCTCAAAGATTTTCCTACTTTTTGTCTCATTTCTCGACCAGGTGAATCACCTCTTGGTTTAGAACCCCTAATTTGTTTTCAAATGCAGATATCACATGGGTCTTCATGGCCAGAAACCAGTTACAGATTAAGCATTGCGAGCTCAATACCGACTTCCAGTTATCTGTGTCCATCCAAAACTGCATTTTTGCAAGCCTTCCGGATTCAGAGTCAGTAGGAAGAGTTGGTTTCCCGTCAGATACGTTTCATGCCCTATATTGTTTGCATCCATTTTCACTTTTGTGATAAAATTCAATGGACAAGAAATATTTTATTTCAACAATAACCAAATTAAAAACAAAAGCTAACACATATTAGTTGGTTCCTATCTTCCCTATCGTGCTGGTTGCTTTATCAGTGATAATTCATTTTAACTTTCATAAGAATCCTCTGTGGCAAGTATTACTCTTATTTTATAGATGAGGGCATTGACACTCATTTGGGATAAATAAATTTCTGAAGATATCACAGCTTTAAATGCTAGCAACAGAGGAACAGTTGAAGTCAGTGTGGTAGCAAAGCAGGAACCATTTACCTAGATTCCTGAAGCAATCCCTGGACCATGGTGTGCTGGACCAGCTGGCACTGGCCCGTGACATGTGACTGTGTGTACGCCTCAGTTCAGTGATGTCATGTCAGCAGTCTGAAATCAGCAATGATGAGAGTATTTACACCCTGGAAATTGGCACCTGCTAAAAATCAGGGCTTTTTTTTTTTTTT
>NW_027530971.1:11902212-12046002 GCF_008692635.1 Crocuta crocuta | reverse complement strand
CAAAGAGCCCCTTGTTAAACGCTTACTGGTACAACACTGCTCCTAAACTAGAATGGAGTTCCCTTAATTCAGTTTTTATTGTAGCCCTAATATTTGTCAGGCACATGGTTTGCATCAGAGGAAAAAAAATAGTGCGAAAATAATCCCCATTTTAGAAATGTACAGACTAATGAAATTTAACATGGAAGAAAGCCAATGATCACAACATCCAGCAAATAGCAAAGCAAGAAGCAAAAAGCTACTATAGTTGTGTAACAAAATAATAATAATAATAATAATGGCTGAGGGTTTTATAAGCAAATTATAGTTAATAGGTAACATTCTAATAAGAATTACTAAAATGGGGGAAGCCTGGGTGGCTCAGTCAGTTAAGCGGCCAACTTCAGCTCAGGTCATGATCTCATGGTTCATGGGTTCGAGCCTTGCGAAGAGCGAAGAGCCTGGAGCCTGCTTCAGATTCTGTATCTCCCTCTCTCTCTACCCCTCCCTTGCTCATGCTGTGTTGTCTCTCTGTCTCTCAAAAACAAATAAACGTTTAAAAAAAGTTAAAAAAAAAAACAGTTACTAAAATGGATCCTACTTATTTAAGTCTTTAACTTTCAAATTATAGAAAATGTAACTCAAATGGTTATAAGCAATAAAGGACTTTTTTGTTGTTGCTTATTGGTCTGTTTTTTGTTTGTCTGTTACCAAGACATGTACTAAGAACTATGTACTAGCTTTTTCCCTCTGTCTGAAATGACTTTTATTTTCTCCCTAAATAATCAGCTGTAGTCTTTGAGTTCCAATTTACCTTTTAATTCCCAGAGTAAATGGTATCTCCTCAGAAAGATGCTAAGATACCCCTCTAGTAACTCTGAGTCCCATTACTCTGTGTTATGGAACCGAGCCCCACTCTCTTCCTCCCAAAAAAGACAGTATGTTGAAGTCTAACCCCAGAGTCTCAGAATACAATCTTCTTTAGAAACAGTTGTTGCAAATATAATTAGTTAAGATGAAGTCATTAGAATGGACCCTTATCCAATATGACTGGTGTCCTTACAAGAGGGGGACTTTTGGACACAGAGACAATGTGAAGATACAGCGTAGGATGCCATGTAAAGATGAAGGCAGAAATTGCGGTGGTACATTTGTAAGCCAAAAAATGCCAACAATTTCCCCAGCAAATGACCAGAAGCTAGGAGAGAGGCCTAGAACAGATTCTCCCTCACAGCCTCAAAAGGAATCAACCCTACTGACATCCTGATCTAGGTCTTTGAACCCCTAGACCTGTGAAACAATAATGTTTGTGGTTTAAGATACCTAGTTGGTGGTATTAAATTATGGCAGCCCTAAGAAATTAATATACTCTGCTTCACGTTTATTCATCTACTTATCTTCTTGTTTCCTTATTTCTTTCTTTTACTCCCTTTCTCTTCACTCTGTAATGTAAGGACCTCTGTTTCAATGCTATACCTGGTCCTAGACCGTTGACTTCCACATAATAAATACTTGGCAAATATTTCTGAAAACAATACAGGGAGTTTATTGACTTAAACAGCTTAAGAGAGGGCTGGAAATAGGATCTGAGGCAGGTTTGATCAAGTAACTTTATTCAATCACCAAAATCTACATTTTCCCTCTCCTTCTCCTCCTCCACAACCCCACATGGATTTGGTATCAGCTTCATCCTATGCCTGGCTTCTCAAAATGGGAACCAAATGGTTCCCAGTCATTCCAGACTTCATCAGTCAAGATTTTCAGTTATTAGGAAAAAGGTGGCTAACACTAAACGAAATCCCCTTAAAATTAGACAGGATTTCAAATTATTCCAGGTGGTGACAAATATGATAGCTGTGTCCCATAGGGCTTCATGTGTCCACACCTAAGGAGAACAGAAGAAAGCATGGACTTCTCAGCTGACACAGAGGAATGTATGGAAATGTGCTTCAAATGCCTTCATTGGCCCGAACTGGGTGGGTTAAGGGCCCATCCTTGGCCCAATGACCACATACCTATCGTCAGGGACTAGGAGCAGACAAGGTTAGTCTAGTCAACTGATGTCATGTAGACTGGAGGTAGGGCCATGGCCACCTAAAGCTCAAGGAGTTCTTAGGGAAAGGAATGGGGACTTGGAGGCTAAGACATTACCCAAAGTACCCAGCACACAGTCCAAAGACAGCAATTTAAGAATTCGTGAGTCACTAGCGTCTACCAGCATTACATGGGCCAAGCAGTTACTACGTCACAATTAATTTCTTTTCTTTGTTGCTCTTCCAAGTTCTACTCTTTGAGATCCATTGCTTGGGTTACTCTGCATAACTCAAACACAAATTAAAACTGACAGGTTGCTCACACTCTTTTTTCCAAATGCAATGGATTCAGACGGTTTCAAAAGATTTTCGACATCTCAAAAGCACCTGAATGACCCTTTAAAGATATGAAGCCCCATTTAAAAATGGACAGATTCCTGAATATAGGTCTTCGTATATAAACCAATCATTAAACATGGCACTATCTATAATTCAGAAGGAGAGGAGGCAGAGCATTTCCTCACATTTATTTTTGGTTATTGTCGTGAAGGGAGAATTATTCCCTTCACCAATTGGTTTCATGTTTTTTAGTTTTCTTGATTGATGCTCTGGGTAAAAGCTTCAAATGAACAAAATTTCTCCTAAAAGCTGTACTTATATGATTCTCTCAAACCACTAGCATTTAAAGGCTAGAATGCACTGGTTTCTAGGGTATAGAATAAAAGGATTTAAGAACACAATTAGTAACTTGTTCCAGCAATTAGAGCTGAGTTTAATTACAAACTAACCTCTTGATAGACCATTTGACAGTCAGTGCAAAGTGAGAGAAAGAGATCAGAAAACTGCTAGAAGCAGCAACACAAGAACTTTTCCACATATTTATTTTTGCTCACATTATCTTCAGGCCTCGTGTTGCTTTTGCAAGGGAAGAGGTAACAGATTTTGTTCTTTAAAATGTTTTATTTTTTAACTTCGCAAAAGGGTTTATTTTTGCATGCTTTCTCTTCTACTTATCTGAGAACCAAGCTGCGATCCTGGATTTATGTTCCTCTGGCACTAATGGTATCCAGTGGGTTTCCTCTCCATCCCCAAAGACATGTCTATCTTAGGGTGGGGGAGGGTACCAAGCGTGCTCTGAACTTAAAATGTTAAAGCATAATGGGGCTTACAGATCATCTGGTCCAGCCCAAACATATTATAGACGTGCATGCCTGAGTTCTGGAGAAGCTGTAACACACTCAAGATCATAGAGGGGGGCTGGAGCCGAGACCCCAACATGAATTGTATATGTGAAGTGGAAAAAGTCCACTCTTTGGAACAAAGGAAAGGTTTATCCTTCCTGTGGTTGCGTTGGAGTAATTTATTTTCTCCCTGTTAGCATTTCCAAAAAGGGAGCCCTCAAAAAGATAAATAGGAGGCCATTCTTTCAACGCTGCATATTTCCCCTTAAGTACCAGGACTCAGATCCATTTACTGGGCGTGTTACACTGATACAGCTTTATGCAGAGCCATGCTGGCCTCGTGCACAGAGACAATTACATTACAGGGAGAACGGAGCTGAGTGGGAGAAAAGCATGTGGTTAAGAATTAGGATTGGCACAATGCCCTATTCTATTTACTAGCCATAAGTAAGCCTTCTCTCCTCAATCATTTTGCTTCTCCTGACTTCTGAATGGGTATCCTAATATCTCACCCAATATTTCATTTACTCAGCAAACATTACTGAGTACCTACTGTGTGCCAGAAACTGTACTAGGTTCTAGAAATATGGTGGAAATCAAACAAAGGTGACTCAGAAAAGCAGCACTAGAAGCTGAGAGATAGCCAGTGAAGCTATGCCAAGTCATGTCTAACACACAGCAAGAAGGTCATGATTTTTAAGGATCAAATGCCTACCACCTGAAGAGAAGGAGATAGAGTGAGAGGGAGAAGGAGAAAAAAGGAGAGCGATGGAGAGGGAAAGTGAGAGACAAGGGAGAAAAAGTGAGGGAGATGGGGAGAGAGGGAGAAAGGGAGAAGGGAGAGGGAGAGGGAGAGGGGGATAGAGAGAGAGAATGGGAGGGAGAAAGTATTTAGCGGGGGGAGAGTCTGTGTATGTGCAGTTTGAAAAAAAGTATATTAAATTGCCATTTTAATAGTTTCCTTACAGCCTCTTTGTTAAATTTTGTTGTTTTCATTCTTTTCTGATGGCAGAAGTATGGTGCTTACTTCAAAGTTTCGAATGACGTTTAGTATTCCATGGTATAGATAAACCACATCTTCTTGATNTTAAAAAAAAAAGTTTCGAATGACGTTAATGCATTTGGTGAGATTTTTATGTGTACCTGTGGGGAACAGAGATTGCAGGGAGGCTGAGAGACTGTTCCAGGACAGCATTGCCATCTTTGCTCCAAATCCATGGCTTCATCTGCTTGCCCTCACAGAATTCTGTGCCCAGGGATGGGCCCCTGGAACCCAATAAAGCAAGCTGCCTGTGGTATCAATGACATCTTCAGGTCTTTTCAAGCTTATGTCTTAGCTCTTGACTGCTTCAGGTACCAGTGTTAGGAATGAGTGAGGCTGACAGTAGCACAGGCAGTAATAATCCAATAATTCAATACATGTGGTTCCCAAGTGACCACACCAACATTTATCTTACCCGATCTTCATAAAAACCTCTAATTTCATGTCCTATCATACTTAACCTTCTGCATGTGGCCTATTAACTTCTGGATGGATGTTTTTATTAAAAAACTGACTCAAGGAGCAGTTCTCAGGTTGGATGAGCAATTGGCTTGACTTCCATTTTGTTTCTCATCATCTACGTAAAGCATGATGTGGGCCACCTTGACATGGATGCACTATTTGCATACTCTCCTGGGGTGAACTACAATATTTTTTTTCCACCTGTGTAAAGTGTGAATGCACACATTTGTCCTAAGACTATCTCTTTTCAACATTTGTATTTATTTTCAAGTGGGTTAGGAATCAGGAATATTATGAAATACATTATTCTACTCATATTTTCTGGTAGACTTTAAATCATCCCTTCTAACAATGTTCCGTGATCATCATACATTTGTTGCCATATGAAAATAAATATCAGTTCTCACAGGTTGAGAGTATCTCTTCAGTTTCATCTGTAAATATAAATTATAGCATTATTGTACATCATTTCTTTTACTGGATTTAAAGTTCTTTGAGGGCAAAGAACTTGCTGCTAATTTCCCCTACTTCTTATTTCCTTATCACTAGCCATGAACAACAATGGGACCGATTGTTAGTTCTGTAATGATTGTAATGACACTCATCTTATTCACACCTTCCATTATCTTATTAATTTGACTTTTATCCTTCTCTTCGTCTTCTCAGACTGCAGGAACCATTATTTGTCTTCTGGATCAGAAGGTAGTAGTGAAAGAAATTAGTATGACAAATCAGCTAAGCCCAGTGAACCATGCAATCTGCTTGCAGTCAAGCTATTTCTTGGGACAAGTGAAGTGGGATGGTCAATACAGGCTCTGAAATCGCACTGCCTGGGTTTGAAATTAATCCAACCAGGTGTTAGTGGTGTGGCCCCGTCACATTATTTCACCTGTTTTTTTCCTCATTCTTCCCATCTGTAAAATGAGGACAATAATAATGCTTACTTCATTAGTAGCTAAAAGTATTAAAGGGAAAAAAAAATGTAAATTGCTTGGGATTGGTGCTGCACGAAGGAATGTAGTTAATAAATGGTAGAAGCAGTGATTAAACTTAGTTCTAGAGGTTGGTGATAATAAGTATGATGAGGAAGGACCTGAGAATAACCACATAATTCACTGAGTGTTCGGTATGTCCCCAGGATATGCTAAGAGCTCTACAGATACTATCTCATTTAACCTGCAACAGCAAAATGAGGAAGTTTCTATCATTAGCCAAGTTTTAGAAATGGCAGCCTCTTGCCTCAGAAAGGAGACAGCTTGTCAAGCAAGGGGTACGGCCAGGAACTAAAGCAGATGTGCCTGATTCCAAAGCCCACATACTCGGCTTCAACTCTACCAAGGTGCTGGAAATCCGTTTCTTGCTCTAGAAAGCAAGGGGTTCAGATAGATGATAATGTGCTTCTTTGGGGGTGGGGCTGGCAAAAGAATGAATATAAACAGCATTTGAAAGAGAGTCATTTATAAGCGAGATTATAGAATCTGTTTGAAGATTCTCCCAGAGGACACGTTAAAAATATGGCTTGCACGAAACTTAACAAGAGGTTAGATGAAACGCACCGGGCTCTGTGTAGGCGGGATGCACACCGAAAATTAAATCCATGTTGGAAATGTTAATAAATGCAGACACATGTTCTTGTTTGTAATGTGCTTCTTGTTTTTCTCATTTTCTCCATGTTAGAACAGTAAGGGCATCTCTGTTGGGTCTCCTGGGGCCGGTTTTCTTTTTTTTTTTCCCCTCTCTGGTTGTTTGGCTTTCTCTCTCTCTCTCCACACTCTACCCCCATGCCCTCAAAATGTGATTTCGTAGCTTGAGATGTCCAGGACCCAGGGGTGTGATTATGCACAGGAAATGAAGAATAAGAGGAGAAGACTCATGGGGCTTCCAGACCATGCATCACATGGTAGCTGTAGTGATGTTAAAATCAATAGCATCACATCACTCTCTCAAAGATTTCTGAGGGTCGCCTTTGGTGATCCATACAAGAAAGTCGAAAAACTTCTGCAAGATGTTTAAGGCCCTACTGTGTGGGCCACCCTCCAGGCCCATCTGGCCATGGTGACTATACATGCCCTCTACCTTTTTACCTGGTATGCCCTTTCCATTGGAAACCTTCATTCACTCATCCATATCTAATTCAAACATGATCTTCTTTACAAAGTATTTCCCTGCAATTCCCCATGGTAACTCAGTGGCCATGAGCTCTTTGTTTCTCTAGCACTTTACATTCATCCTTTCTGCACTATAAATACTAGTAATAACAAATTAAAGGCTTAAAACATAAGGAACTAGTCTAAACATCTTACATGAATTTTCTAATTTAATTCCCCTAATTAATACATTAGACACATTTTATCTCCATCTAAAAATGAGGACTCTGAGACTCAGAGACATTTAGAAAATGGTTTAGTATATGCCAAAAAGGTGGCAGAGCCAGAATTCACGTTCTGAGCCTTTTGCCTTCAACACCTGTACAATTAACACTTACCATTGGGATGCCTAGGTGGCTCAGTTGGTTAAGCATCTGAGTTCGGCTCAGGTCATGATCTCATTATTCATGAATTCGAGCCCCACATTGGGCTGCCTGTCATCAGCACAAAGTCTGCCTCGGAACTTCTGTCCTCACTCCCCTCTCTCTAGCCCTCCCCCACTGGTTCCCCCTCTCTCAAATAAACTTAAAAAACAAAACACAATTACCCTCGACTGTTGTTTTTCATTTATGCATAATGGTTACATATGAGACTCACTTCACTACTAGTTCTGAATATATCTGAAGACAGAAATGTTTTCTTAGTCTTCTGAAGAAGGCAAGGTAGTATACTCCAGAGAACAGCTACATAGACTTACACAGACCTGCTTAAAATGCTAACTCATTTTTTACTGAATCACTCTGAACACCAATCTCTTCTTTATAATGGGCGTAGTAATGTCTAGTCAATAGAGCTGTGAAGAAAATAGGTTACATATCTATAATACCAAAGACTGTAGCCACTCAATATGGGCTGGTTCCTTTTTCTTTTCTTTCTGTATGTCTGCCCAAGATCCTGCCCAGAGCAAAAATCCAATAAAGAACTTATTTTGTTTTGTTTTCTTTTAAAGGAAAGATAAAATAAAAGGTGATTTTAATGTCAAAACCACATCAAGGGAAAAAAATATGGCCTCTCCTCATGATAATTGATTTATTCACTGAGTTCTCAAAAAGCCCTGGCAGGGTGACAGCTTTGTATTCAAGGAAGGGGGTAGACAGGGATGGGGAATGGGAATATTTTGAATGGGGAATATGGGAAGAACTCAGCACAGATGGGAAGGAAGGAAGACAGAATACTCCTCAGAAAGGGAGAAAAGAGTGAAATGTGTTCCCGGAAATCCATTCCTCATGTTCAGTGCCAAGAGTTTGGTCCAAAAGACTCTTGGAATTAAGATTAAGTTACTAGCATGTCATCATTATGCAAAAGGTGACCAGAAAGAGAGGAAGTATGCACTAGCTTTCTACAAATGCAATGAGATAGAGTGAAAAGTAGAATCTTTAGGTACTGGATGTCATAGTGGATATTCTGTCACTATCCAGCTTCAGGACTCTTTCTCCCAGAAAAATGGGAGAAATAATATCTATTTTGCCTGTGTCAAATAAAATAAAACTATCAAAATGTTTTTATCATAGGACTTAAATACAATGAGCACTTACTCAACAGATATTTATTTGGTTTGGTTTGGTTTGGTTTGGTTTGGTTTGGTTTGATTTTTCCTACATACCTCACTTCCTTTCTTCTGTATTGGTCACGCATAAAAGTAAAAAGAGGGCATAAATGCATTTGTTCTATTTGAATTGTATCCAGTCCTCAAAATGATTTCTACCATCATGTCTCAGTGCAAAACTTTCAGGAGCTGTGAACAACTTCAAGTTGCCACTCTCCCACCAGATGAAAGAAGGGGCAAACCCAGCTTGTCTTTCCTCACTGTGTCCTTCATTCATCACCCAAGTCCAAGCACCTTGGGTCATCAGCTGGGATCACTCACAGAACAAAGATAAAGAGATTGATCCCTCTGCATTGTGACATGTGGTTTGAGTAACACTTACCTAATCATTATTTGGTTCAACAATGGTGCTCACTCAACGGAACCCTGTGCTGAGGATTTTGGAGAAAATTTTGTTCCAAATAAAATCTCTCTCAGTCTTACAGCAGGATTTGGCACAATTAACCAGACCCAGCTTGAAACTCTCCTCTTGACTTCAGAAATCCCATCCTCTTTTTGGCTGTATATGCCTCATTTTTTCTCATTTATAAAATGTGAGGAAATACTATGTACCTCATAGGTATGATGTGAGGATTAAATGAAATGAATCTCAACAAGTTGGGGTAGCTGCTGGCACACAGCACTATTTAATAAACACTAGTTGAAATACCAGTGGTGATGACCATAGCAAAAGCAACATCAGTAGTTGTTCTTCTGGTAAAATATCACTATATTTTAGTCTCCCAATGTCTATTGCTAATTGTCCTAAGTCCTCTTTCTGGAAGCAGTAAGGAGGCAAGTACTATTGCTTAATAACAGCATAGAAGATTGGCAAGGAACCTCTCCATTTCTCATTATCAAGTCCACAGCTCATTTGCTTCTGTACCCATCTTCTCCTATCAAACACTAGCCCATCTTCACGAGTTCAGATCTTATCCCCTCATCTGTTCAAGGCCTTTTCCTATACATACTCCCACCTCTCTCTCTTCCGCAACATCAGTATCTCCTTATCGACTGCCTCACTCCCATCGGTATGCATACTACAGCATCACCTATTAAATGAAAGAAATCGTCTCATGATTTCCTATTCCCTTCTAGCTACTATCTTGTTTCTCCCAGCCTCCAACATTATTCATTAGCTAGCTCAGCTTCTTCAACTTGCATTCATTGTTCAACGCACTCCATTTAGATTTCTATCTCTGTTGTGCTAGAATATACATGGTCAAAGTCACCAATAACCCCCATGTGCAAAACCAATAGATACATTTTGTCCTCATCCTCCTTAGTACCTTTTCACATAGTCAGGGACTCTCTCCTGTATACACACTCTCCTTCCTCTGTTTCCAAACTGGAATCTGTTTTCTCCCCAAACATTTTTTTTCCCTGAACTATCCTCTTTTTGGCAAATGAGTTCAATATAGACCTGGATTCTCAAGCCAGAAACAGAATCTCCATGATTTTTATTCCCTTCTCACTTACTCTGTCTCTTTATTCATTTTTCTATTTCTCTCTTACCACTGACATCCAATCCATTATCATCCCATTTTGTGGAATCTCTTCCAAATAAATCCTGAATCTATTAATTATTATTACTACTATATACTACATTACTACTACTACTACTACTACTACCATTACTACTATTACCACTACTACTACTACTATTATTATTTTGCCATTGTTGCTACTATCTTTGTCTAGACCTCCTGCAACTCCCATGGATATATTGCAACACTTCCTAACTGTTCTCCCACCTCTACACTAGCTTCTTCCCAGCCATTAGCTACTTCAACTCCAATCCATCTAAGCATGATTGGCTCTTCTCTTTGCTTGATAACACATAAAGTTTACTGATTAGCCAGAACCCAAGCCTATGCTCTTTAAAATGGCAATGATAGGCATCCACAACCTGTCCCTTGACTATCTCTTCAATTTCCTCTCCTGACACCCTCCATTCCCTTATCTTCAGGCATTATGGATATGCTTAAGGTTGTTGAAGTTTTCTCCCCTCTTCCTCATTAAAGCAAGCTTAGCTCCTTTCCCAAGAAATCTCATGAGACTCTCTTTCAGAGGAGAGTTCATCACTATTTTCTCTCTGTTACCTCTGCATCTTGTGCACATTTCTATTACTAATCATTTATTTATATACTCATATCTTTTAATATAGTGATTCTCCAACTTGGCTTCACATTGGAATCACCTGGAAAGTTAGAAACCAAAACCAAAAGCTACTGCCTGGCTCCCTCCTTCAGAGCTTCTGATTTAATTGTATGGAATACTACCTGGGCATCAGGAATTTTTAAAAATCTCTCAAAGATTCTAATGTGCAGTCTAATTAGAGACTCCTCCTTGAGGCTAAGGATGTCCTGTTTCTTATTTTTAATCCTTGTATCTTAGGTGTTCTACATTGAGTCTGGCATACAGTTGGAGTTCAATTTATGTTGTTAAACTATATTTACCATGAATGAAAAGCTTATGATACAACATGATACATGATTCCCAAATGAAACAGGGAAAGCTAAATCAAGAGGGGTGAGTTTTCAGCAAGATTTGGAAAATGGAAGATATGGAAGATTTTGGAAAATGCCTGGAATAGATTTGCAACAGCCCAGTAGTGTTAACATTTGAAAGAGGCAAATAAAAATAAATAGGATGCATAAATAAGGATATTCTTAATCTAGAATAGAGGATCCTGAGACCATTGGCAAAGGGATAGAAGAAAAAAGAGAGAAGGAATTTGTGATGAGACTTTAACTGTATGGGAATAATAATAAGAGGTCAAGATAGACACCCACAGTAGTTTTCTTAGAGAAGGTGGCACTGAATTGACATGAGGGTTTAGGAGAAAGAGACATTCAAATCATTCAGCCTACTTTTCTAACTACCACCAGTCAGCGGGGATTGGCATTCAAATGAACAGTATTTTTTGTTACCAACTATTACCACCAGTAATGATGATATCATAGCTGAATAAGGTGGAATTTTGCCCTAGTAGCTAACATGAACTTTGGAGAAACACTATATGGTTTTGCCAGTTAACAGCTGTGTGGTTTTTGGTAAGTCACTTAACCTCAATTTTCACAGAGGTAAAATGGGGATAATAATTATGCCTTCTCATGGAGTAAGAGTGACAAACAAATATATTAATTTATGTAAAGTGCTTAGAACAGCCCAGCACAGAGTAACAATAAATGCTAGTTCTACCGTTATAGATGTAAGGAATTGCCCACTATTTGGACAAAGCCAAGAGCTTTGGCTTTGTGCAAAGTAGTTGTTTATTGTTATGCTGTGCTGGGCTGGTCTAAGCACTACCCATATGAAAGTGTTAAAAAGGAAAAATGAGATTATGTTCATTTAAATTACAAATACAAAAACCGATTTCCACTTCAGAACTCAATCTATAGATATGCATAAGATGTGTTTGCTCTCACTGTCTTTTTTCAGACACACTGCCTTAAAATTGTAGTAAGATTACCAAATTAGTGAACATTTAAAATGATTCTCTTTAAACCCTTAATTATTATCAAATTTATATATAATCTCTACATAGGCTAACCAACTGTCGCCTGGGAGAGGTCATTAAGGCTCCACTGATTAGATAAGAATAATTTGTAATTAGCTTAGAAATTGTTAGCATGAAAATGGGCCCATCTAAATTTCTTGAGTGTTCTTGAAACTACTGTTCTCTTAGATAGTCTAAACACTCATATAATCCTATTGACAGGGCTAATTAATTTGATTAGAATATTTTAATTTCCCAAGTTTTTTATATCAGACCTTCTCTATCCAAATTGATCACAAATTTTTCCTAAAACAAGCCAAGCTTATAGTCAGGTTTAAACTTTCCTGTAAGCCTCAACATTTCGCTAAGTACAACAAATTATCAGAGGCAACATATGTATTTATTGTTACCAAAGTCTCTCCTGTTGACTCTTACTCTTTTTATATATCTCTGCAAATCTACTTCAAGACTGCTAAATGTCTATTTCTCTGTGATGATCATGAGCTGCTTTTCTTCTTTGGAGCCTCAGAAATACTCATGGTCTGAATCATACACCTCAACTTACAGAAAGAAATAACAGATCCTATTCCAGTCCTTGAGTCTGACCTTTGGTGAAATCTTTTGGTCATATACTATCTATTTGATCTTAAACAAGATAATGGAATTCTCTTAGAACCTGTGACCCCATCTTAAGATGGAAATAATAGGGCTGCCTGGGTGGCTCAGAAAGTTAAGCGTCCGACTTGGGCTCAGGTCATGATCTCATGCTTCATGGGTTCGAGCCCCATGTCGGGCTCTGTGCTGACAGCTAGCTCAGAGCCTGGAGCCTGTTTCAGGTTCTGTGTCTCCCTCTCTCTCTGACTCTCCCCTGCTCATGCTGTCTCTCTCTCTCAGAAATAAATAAAACATTAAATAATAATAATAATAATAAGAGTTCCTATCTGGAAGCTTCTTGTGAGGGTCACCTGAGACCATGCATGGCACAGATGACAGCCCTAATATATGATAGCCATTATTAGCTTTTATCATACACTTGTTGATTTTCTTTCATATAAACTTTGTTTCCTCTGTTAAATTGTAGGCTTTTGGAGGGAATAACAAGTTGCTTCTGATTTGGGGTCTTCTCTCATTTCATGGTTCCTGGCATAGGATGTGGTTGATAAACATTTCTTGGTTTTGCTAACGCCTATAGTCCAAACCACTTCCTATAGGTAATGTACTTCCTCAACATAATAAACATTGTATATTTTATGTAAGAAATGTGTGTATATATGTGTCATGCTAATATATCTATATCTATATAAAATCTCATATATTGTCAGTAACATATTTTAAAAATACAGTTATGTACCAAATAAAGAAAACACACACATTTGTGTATAAGCTTTACATAGCTTATATACATGCACAGATGTACATACTTATCCTAGGGTTTGTAAACAGACACGCAGATGAAATATACCAAGAGATGCTGTAACTTAGCTAAGTGTTGCTAAGGTCTAAGCCTTAGAGTACCTATTTTATGACTGTATATGATTTGTAATTAGTATATACACATAACATAGATAGGTGTGTGTACAGCAACACTCTGAGTTAAAATAATTGGATTCTATTTTTGTAGACTCCCCTACCTACAAGTTTGTCCCTATTTTTTGCCCCTTCCCCTCCAACTTAGCCAGCTAACACACAGCCCCGCCACACAAAGGAGAAGGACCCAGTGGTGTGCTACAGTCAACTTGAACCAGCTTACCAATAGAATCAACAAATTTTTCAGAATTTTGCAAGCCAGTTGTTAAAAGGAATCATTAGGAAGCGCCTGGGTGGCTCAGTTGGTTAAGCAGCTGACTTCTGCTCAGGTCATGATCTCGTGGTTTGTGAGTTTGAGCCCCACGTCAGGCTCTAGGCTGACAGCTCAGAGACTGGAGCCTGCTTCAGATTCTATGTCTCCCTCTCTCTCTCTGCCCTTCCCTGCTCATGCTTTATCTCTCTATCTCTCAAAATTAAATAAATGTTAAAAAAAATTTTTTTAAACCTGGAACCATTAGTAAAGTTATATAAAGTTGCAGTTAAATAAATTATATTAAAAGAAAAGCTAATACATCCTAAAAATTCAACACATAACTAATTGTTTTCTCTACAGTTTGCTGTCATCTATGTTCTCCACCTTGTTTATATCTATTTTATCTGTGTTGTAATGGTGCAGGTACTACAGTAAGGCATGCTGGTGTGCATTTCTTCCATTTGTGTTTGGTAGATTGCAATGAGTATTTTATACCACAGAAATTGGTCAGTGCTTTTTCCTGGAGAGTCAAATGTTAAACATTTGCCATCACAACCCTAGATGAGCCTTTTCCCCTGTGAGCTGTATAGTCCTTTTTGAGACTTGAGGATTCACAGCTAAATAAAGGTAGTTGTGAAAGAAAAGCAGTATTAGTATATAGATATATATGGGGGGGAGGGGTACTCATATAAATATAGTTAAATTACATCCAATAAAGAAAGTAAAAAGTGGAAGGAAGAAGATTTCCCTGGAAACTGTCACAGAACACACACACATGCTTTTGAATAATGAAGTTAATTTCCAAGGTTCACAGAAAGCTCTTTCCTGCCTTGGTTCTCCGTTAACCTTCTCCTCCTGCCTTTCCCTCATCTTTCTACCTGAACTTCTTAAAGAGCTGTAATTCTAACCTGTTCCCTCCCTCTCTATTATTCCACTAATCTGTCTCCACCCACATAATTAAAGCAATCACCCCCTCCTGCCTCCCGCGGAGCAGAGTTAATCACCCCTCTGTACTTTGGCACAGCGACCTTCAGCCTACATGATCTGGATAACAATCTTAGGGGCCCTTCCCACACTGTCCCTAAGCCTGCCCACCTCTCTCTTCCCTCCTGCTCACCGCCAGGCCAGATCTGCTGCTAAGAAACCATTCTCCAGCCACTCAGCCGTTCTCCACCCACTAACATGTTTATCACCTTTGGTCAGAAAATCACATTTCTTTCCACCTCTGTTTTTCTCTAATTGCTTTCTTCTGTCCTCTTCTAGGTTCCCAGGAGGCTGAATTAATCTCCTCAAAAATCATTTGAGGAGCCATTGAAAGAGTTATGGGTGTTAGAACATGGAAAGCAATCTAATTCTTCAATATCCCTGAGAAAAGAAACAAAAGTGCTCTGTGAGGTCCATGAAGAAAGAACTGATAACCATAGATTAAAAAGGCAAAGAATACGGCTTCAGGTCAAGGTAAGAATGAACATCCCACCTTGAGCTGACCATCAGTCCCTGTTGATGCCAAGACAGTGAATATGGGGGATTATTTAAGAACCATCATGGAAGAGATGCTGGGGGTTGAGTAGGGGTTTGGATTAAAGGTTCGGTAAAGTCCCTTCCAGTCTAAAATCATCTCGTTCCATGAATCTCTGAGTTGTAGCCTCTAACACCAGCCACGGGACCAATATTTTTGACTTGCATTCATCTTTCATTCCTTACCCCCCATGCTTTGTATAATTTACAACGTAATTTTGTGTCCCTGCTTGAAAACAAAGTGGGGCTTCTTCATTACCAGATCCCCACTGGATTTGGTTTGGTTCTTCTTTGAAGCAACCCTGCATTGCCTGCTTTCTTCCAGTAAAACAAAACGGTAAACTGTCCCCAGTGATATAATAAAGTATTTCCCGAAGTGGGCTGGGGGAGGGAAGGAGAAAGTAAAATAAAGCATAAAAGAGCCTTAGTCAAGCATTTCAGACAGAGGATAAAACAGAAGAGAAGGGACAGAGACTAGAAATGCAGAGATGATAGCTGTTCTTACCATGCCTTTCATCCCGGGTTCTTAAACATCATGTGAAGCAACATTATTGCCCTCATTTTTCATCTTATTATTACTTAGCATTTATATTTGCAAGGAGTTTAGGGTTCTTCTTTATTAGCAATCCCTCATAAACTCATGGTGGGGAAGGCTGAAAAGAAGGCCTCCTCTGGTTCTGAGGAGATGAATGAGCCCAGACAAATTAGAGGCTTTGATGCAGTCTGTCAGTGGACTAGGGGCCAAGGTGAGGTTCAAGCACTTGACCACAGAGTCTCATTTTGAACAGGGGATACTCAGGCATACATGTGGGAGGAAGCAGTGTGTTAGAATCTAATGTTGCAATTGTCCTTAGAATTTTTCCCCCCTCACTGAATCTTGGTTGTATCTTTAGTAATATACTGGAGAAATAAATCCTACATCACTAAATAGAGTCATTTTGAGAATACATTAAGGTAGGACATTTGAAGCAGGAGTTGGTATTCTGTAAAATTTAGTTCTCTTTTCCATTTCTTTTGATGTGGGCTTAGGGTGTGATTGTAATTCTACCAGCATGAAGATTGAACCACAGGCAGTATGATAAGTAGAAAGTGCTGGGGAAGCAGAGATGCATATAGCCAGGTCCTGGCTCCACAGATCCAGATTGAGAACATTAAAAATGGGTACAAATTCTTTGCTTCTCATCTCACTGAGAGGTGGAATCTGATAGTATTCATGACTTGCTTGACCGGCAGAGAATGGAGAAAGTGATACTCTACTAATTCCAGACAAGCCTTTAAGAGGACTGGTAGCTTCCAGCTTGCCTCCTAGAATCCTGACCTCAGATGTCTCTGATGTGTGTGTGTGAGTGTGTGTGTGTGTATGTGTGTGTGTGTACTCTAACTGAAGGTCCTAGCTGTGCTCACACTTACAATTCAAATAGGAGTAAAGCCATCTTGGATCTTCCATAACAGCCCATCTGCCAACCAAATGTAACCAAGTAATCTGCTGGTACCATATAGAATAGACAACTCAACCAACTGAGCCCTGACCAATTTCCTCACCTGCAAATATATATGACATAATAAAAGGGTGGGTGTTTTAAGCCATTATGCTTTGAGTAGTTTGTTTAGACAGCAGTGAGTAACCTGAACACCAGTTAAATTCCTCCTGTCAAACTGGAAAACCACAGAAATGGAAAACTGGAGCTCTAGTCTTAGCCAGTTTCTGCATTTCCAACCTAATTTCACTGAATACTTTGCATATCTTATGCTTCTCCAGAAAAGGATCCTCTATCTGGAAGGTACAGGTGCATACCATCCTGGCCCTGTGGAAGTCTCATTTCTTCACTGAATATTTAGTCAGGATAAGTACTGTGGTCTATTCTAGCAAGTAATACAAAAATCTCAGTATTGTTGCATAGCACAACAAAGCCTTCTTCTCTTTCATGTCACAGACTGATATGGACTAGAATTTTCTATGCAGTAGCTCCCTACCAGGATGTATGACAGGATTCCAAGCTTACCTCCAAAAGTTCCACTATCCATTAGGGCCTCCTTGATGTTCCCCACTGAATCCTTGACATCAGGACAGAGGAAAGAAAATCATGCATGAACCAAGAACCTCGTGGGAAAAATGCAGAGGCCATAACAGATAGTGACATATAAATTTCCCCCATATGCTGTTGTCTGTAATTAGACACATGGCCCCAACATAACTGCACTGGTAGATAGAAAATATAGGCTTCCTGTGGGCTCAGAAAAATAAAAAGGACTGGTAAGAATATACTCATTTTCGTCTACACCACCATTGGCAGAGGTAATCCATTCTTCATCCTGCCAACATTGTTCAATTGAAGGACACATGTTTAAATTGATCTTTATTTTAGAGTTGTGCCAAGCTACTTCTAGCTGTGTGACCTGAACCGAATGCTAAACTTCTCTGAGTTTCAGTTTCCATTGTAATAAGGTTAACAATGTCCATGCTGAGCAGTACAGGTAAATTAAAGTTCTCATAAAAGTACTCAAAAATAAACTTCATTCTTTCTTTCAACATGCCTTCTAAAACACTCTTTGTACCCAAGATGGACAATCTCTCCTTCTGTATCATTGGCAGACACTGTTAATCAGTTATGACATTTTATTTTCTACTCATTCTGTTATTGGCTTCTGAATTCTTCCTAGTATGACTTTCCTGGCAGCCAAAACTGATATATTAGAGTTAGTTTTTAAAACAAAACCTTACTTGTGATTTTTCATCTAACACATTCACTAGACAGAAAATCTTGCTCTTTGTTTTCCATTATTGTTGTGTTTTTATACAGGCATGTTTGCTTCTCTGATGAGCTCTTAACTCCTTGAAGACAGAGATCCTGCCTTTATTATCTGTCTGTCCTGTATAGTGCCCAGCATAGTGCATGGCACTTAACAGAACTACCTCTGCATTGAATATACAGTATAGGGAATAAATACTATTTACTGAGAGTGTATTATAGTTGAATACTTTACACACACAATTTTATTTAATATTAATTAAAAACCTTGTAAAGAAAGAACTACTATTATGCTGATCTCGATGACAAAAAAAACAAAACAAAAAAACAAAAACAACAACTGGGCCTTAGAAAGTTAAGTAACTTTAACAAAACTATTCAGCTATAAAATGAGAGAGTCTGACTGAAACCCAGAGCTCTTGGACTCCAAAGCCCCTGACACTGACCACAGTGCTACATCATGATCATGTCTAACAACACACTCACCTACTTCTTTTGAGGTCACTCTTGGTATTGGAGAGAGAAGAACTAATTCAGGGGACAAGAAAGGAAATGAGGAACATGGTGGAAATAGACTGCTCAGAAAAAATGAAGCAATGAATGAGGGTGAATGAGACAAAGCACTGTGAACAAAGCACATGGAACAAAGGCAGAACAGAAGAGGAGACTATAGAAGACAAATATTTTGACTAAAGTGTGCGGCCTGCACAATTCCAACAGTAGGGTCCTAAAAACTAATTTCTTTTTAAAACTTTTTTATTTTATTTGAGAGAGAGAGAGAGAGCGCACACACATGAACAGGGTAGAAAAGCAGAGGGAGGGAGAGAGAGAGAGAGAGAGAGAGAGAGAATCCCAAGTAGGCTCCACGTGCAGCACAGAGCTCAATGCAGGGCTCGACCTCATGACCTGGGACCATGGTGTGAGCCAAAATCAAGAGTCAGATGCTCAACAGCCTGAGACACCTGGGTGCCCCTAGAAGAGTAAAATTTAAGTTTTTCAAAAAAAGAAGAAAAATATTATAGATAAATGTTTATTAACAAACTCAAACTTTAGTCCTTTAGTCGGAAAGGGCTTTCTGCCACCAAAATCTCTTTACCTGACATTTTTTCTTTGTACTTGCAAAACACAGACAAGCAACTAAGTGGTTTTTTGAGTGCCAAGTGTCAGACACAGAGCTAGAGGCTTTTTGTGTATCTGTTTATTTAATTTTCAGTAAACCCTGGAGGGTTGTTGGTAATATCTAATTCCACAAATGAACTAATAAAACTAAAGCTTGAAGAAGGGATTCATTCATGCAATACCCACAGCCAGTAAATGGGAGATCCATGTTCTGTCTGAGAGTAAATGGTTTTTTTTTCCCCATACATGACAGTTTCCTCTAATATCTAGATCTATGGCCATTAAATGATTATACATTACTTGTTCGCTTGCTTAGTTCGTATTCACGGAAAGAGGGCTGCGCCCAAAATCTCTCTGCCTATCAAACAGTTCCTGGCACTGAGTACACAGGTAATGTTGAATTGAGTGAATGCAACACCTGGACATAAATGGCTCAATGTTTTCTTTATGCAGAGAGGAAGGGATCGGTGCGAACCACCATACCAGCTGCTGCTGGATCTGAAGGTGATGGTGGAAGTTGCACAGGAAGTAGGCAGTGGAGTGAAACTTCCTGGTTTCGACAGTTTCTAACTGTCCTTTACCAGTCAGTCTGCAGTGTAAGCTCTTGCTATTCATTCACACGTACTGCTGTAGGACTTTTTGAGTCCTGTGCCTCCTCACTGTTCAGAAATGGAAGGGCAGTGCAATGGGAAATGATTAAAGAAGTGGAAAAAGGAACTTGGGATGAGAGATTAAAAAAAAAAAAAAGTCAGCCTGGAGAAGAGAAAGATGAGGGGCTGGCTTAACAGTTTTCAAGTGCCTAAGAAGCGAGTGTAAGAAGGAAGGTGACCAAGTTCACATCAGAAAAGAAAAAGTGGGCTTAGATTATAGCTTCGAAGACTTAGTGGGGAATTAATGAAGAACTGCCTGGCTACAAGTCCTCAGACACAAAAGCAGGCTACATGGAGGAGGCTGTCTTCTTTCCTGCTGGATAGAATCATTAAGTGAGATGACGTTCTTGTGCCTGGTATTGGGAGTAGTGGTGTTTTGTTCAATTCATTCATTACCTGTGCCTCTACTATGTGACACTTGTTGTGATGCATTGTGATAAGCATTTTCTTGCTATTCATTCAGAAAGGAAGAGTTGTTTCCTGTTTTACAAACAAAGAGCTGAGACTCAGAAGTAGAGGTAATAGTCCCTAATAAAAGTGACAGGGTCAGGACTGAGAACCACGTCTGTCTGGCTTTCACAAACAACAGCAGGAACGACAAAAAGGACAACAACCATCAACGTTCATAAATAACTTCCTATGTGGCAGATACATTGTGTTACATGTTATGTCATTTTAATCTCCTGACAGCCTTATTTAGAAAGATTTTAACTCTGTAGTTTTCTTTTTCCTCTGAGAGAGAGAGAGAGAGAGAGCAAGGGAGGGAGAGAGAGAACCTGCAAGCAGAGAAGGGCAGAGGGAGAAACAATCTTAAGCAGGTTCCATGCCCAACACAGAGCCTGAACCAGGGCTTGATCTCACAACCACGATATCATGGCCTAAGCCAAAATCAAAGAGTCAGATGCTTAACTGACTGAGCCACCCAGGCACCCCGACTCTGTAATTTCCCAATGCGGAAGTACTACAGAGTGGCAATGTTATCTGTCCAAGGTAATGTATCTAGTAAGTTAAAAACCCAGATTCGAACTCAGATCTTTGTTGCTCTCTAGTCCCTACTCTTCTTTCTATAACAAGCCAATTCTCCCTAGCTTATATATGAGTAGAGTTCAGAGTCTGTAGTATCAGTATTTGCCATATAATAAAGAGATAAATGATGTCATATACAAAGGAGAGAAGACTGCTTTCTAGAACAGACACCATAGGGTAACCAGACAGAGCATCATTGAAAACGTGACACTACAATGGAGCATTTTAGGATGGGTGGGGTTTCCTCTCAAACACAGGGAAGGATAGAAACGACATGAATTACAGAAGAGGTGAAATTGTACAAAATTAACAATACTGAAATGAAAGAATTAAGCGGTTGACAGAACATCAAATGTGTTGACTTGGAGTACGTCAGGTAATTTGGAGAACAAAGAGCAGAGAGCTTCAAAGCAACCAGTATGAATGAGACAGAGGTATATACATTCCACTTTCCTCCCAGGGATGGAAAAAGACCACATTTCCCAGCCCTCTTTGTGTCTGCATAGAATAGTATGACTGAGTTCCGGCCAGTGGAACATGGAAAGAAGTCCTGTGTGCCCCTTCTAGATCTGTCCATGAGATGGCTTATGGGCTTTTCCAGTTATGGACTTTCTCTCCCAGCCACATGGTTAGAAGTGAACGTCTTTGGGATGGCAGAGCCACTGGGTAAACAGAACTCAATTCCCTGAGCTCACAGACTATTGGTAACCTCCCTGGGAGAGTCCACCAAATAAGAATGTTCATGAAAGAGAAGTCAGCCATTGAGATTTGTGTGTTGGGGTGAAGGAAGTATACCTAGCTTGGGACTTTATATTTTAGACTGGCATTTTCCAAAATGTATTAGCCATAACATTCATCACAGAAATGCCCCACTCTAAAGGACTTCTCTTGATTAAATATTTGGAATATTCTATATATTACATCCCTTCTTAGGGACTCAATGCATACCAGTATAGCAAGTCCTGCAATAAAGAAATCTGGTAAACTGCTTAACTCAGTGCTTTGTCAACACATTTCCTCCCCCACAGAATCCTTTTTCAAAAGTAATGGCTATGATATCTTATGAAATTCAAGTTCTGTGGAACACAGCATGAGGAATATTGCTCCGGCCAATGTGGACCCATTCAAAGTGTTTGCCCAGATATGGTAAATAATCATAATCTTGTAGAGAATCTAATGTTATATTTCTTCTCCTTAAGGCATGTAACTTCAATCTGTGACCATCTTTTCTTAACTTGCCAATTTCCCTCTAAGGAAAGAGGAATTGCTAATCTGATTCAGAATTCAAAGCCCTGTTTGATGCTCACTTGTATTCCAAGTCCACACAAATGGTCTCTTCCTACACTAATATGATAAGGAACTCTAGAAGAGCTGGAGAGAGTTCTGGTTCAAGAGACCAACAGTGTTCTCTCTCTCTCTCTCTCTCTCTCTCTCTCTCTCTGGTAAGAATTCCAAGAATTTCAGAGAATTGCAAGATTCGCATTTTGAAGGAAGGGGAATGGATAGAAGTAGAAAATACTTCCCAGTTGAGACACAGAGAGGTAAAATGATTTCCCTAAAGGCATGAGGGGAGTTGATGATCTCTATCATCCCAACTCTGGTCCCCTACAGTTTCCTCCAGGGCAACCATTATAACTTTGTACATGATCATAGTGACACAACTTCTCCCTCAGGAACTGAGCAAGCTGTCCTTTTACTTCTTTAAAAAAATTTAAATGTTTATGTTTGAAGGAGAGAGAGAAAGCTGGAGTCAGTGAGGAGGGACAGAGAGGAGAGAACAGAGGATCTGAAGCAGGCTCTGTGCTGATAGCAGAGAGCCCAATGCGGGGCTAGAACTCATGAACTGTGAGATCATGACCTGAGCTGAAGTCAGATGCTTAGCTGACTGAGGCACCCCTACTCCTTTTATTAATACTGATTTCCATGGGATTACAGTAAAAATCAAAGAAAATATGATTTATTTTTATTCTATTTATTGTTAACATTTCCAGATATTCAACTTGCTATGTTTTTGTCTGACTTGAAATAAAGCATTTTTTCCCCTCCTGAGTATATGTCCAATGATAATTAAAGCAAACTGGAGAAATCATAGCTTACACATCTGTCCTTTTAGCTACACTTTTACATGAGGTGATATAGCATTGTCAGTTTCATTCTTTTCAAATATAAATGATTAATGCCCAATTAAGGAGAAGTTCCTTGTATTAGGAGAGGCTGGACTATGTAATGATAGTAGTTTACAATTGCAAACCACTTTTGGATACATTGTCTCCTCTGAGCCGCAGGTTAATCTGGACAACAGAAAGGGCAGGGGATCATCCCTTTTTCGTCAGATGAGAAAATCAGTCCATTGGCAGATACAATGATTTTCCCAGGGTCAGTCAGATGTTTAGTCAGTCAGATTTTGAGCAAAACCAACAGTCAGGCTTCTTCTTAGGCTCATGCTCTTACTTCACCATCATGGCTTTGATGCAGTGACAGCAGGCGCAGAAGGGCCCAGACTTTGGTGTATACTAGGTGTAGGTCAAGGTTCTCTGGCTCTAGCCTTACTGCTGACTCGCCCTAGGGGAAGTCGCTTTACCTCTCTGAGTCTCTATTCACTCATCTGTAAAATCATGAAAAGAATACTTACTTTCATTGTTTCCAGTATTAAATGAGACATCACGTGTCAAATGTTTGGCATACAACAAATTCTCGGCACATACTAATTCTCTCAAAGTGGCACAAGTTTAGGATTGTCCCTGGAAGACTTTGGATTTTAATGTTAAGGGAAAACGAGCCTCATTCTCTCTAGTCAGCTCTAGGAGGACAGAGGTATTGTGTTGCTTAAAATCCTGGTACTAAGCATGGTACATAGAAGGTTCTAAGCACATACTATTTTTGAAGACTGAATGGGAAGGTGGTGGTAAGGTCTTCTTCAGTGCTTGCTTAGTCTCATTATGGAACACTGTCCAAAGAGCTATGTGTGGAGCCAAAAAGGTCTAAAGCAAGATCTTCGGCGTGAGGGCCAAACAAGGGAATACATGATGAATTGCAAGTATAAGTATATAAGCTCTTAAAGGCACATTCCAAAGAAACTGGCCCAACAGGAACCCAGAGCATGGCAATTTAGCCATCTCTGTTCTTAGAAGCACCTGTAGAATCTACTTTCCAAGAGGTGTCATCAGTCAAGCTCCCTGGCTTGTCCTTTCAGCAGCTATCACTCTGAAACTTATTCCAAAAGCAAGTCCAAGGATCTCAGCCTTCCAATCCCTGATAAATAAACCTCTCCCTGTGAGAGCCTCAGTGACAGATAAATCTGTCCACCCAAGGACATTTCCTATGCAGGATGGGCTGTTTAAACTCCTTACCAGATTGCAGCTGGCACCCGCCACGTCGATTTTTCCCTCTCCTTATAATCATAATGGGATCTCAGCAATAAAGATGGATTTGTTAATTTCCATCCCCTTCTCACTTTCTCTTTTAATCACTGTCGAGCATAAATTAATTTCAGCTTAAAGAGCTTTCAACAAGATTCCGTCATTGTCTAGGGCAGTAAAGGTCAAAAAACAGGAGCCTCTGAAAATACTCATCAGCTGTTTGCCAGGAATAAACTTTAGTTATTGACACTTAATTATTTCTATTTTGTCCATGGCAAGCTGGAGTCAGTGAAAGAAAGGGGGGGGGAGGAAGGGAGAGACAAGAGGGAGTGGGAACAGAGGGAGAATGAGAGGAGAGAAGAGGGAAAGAGAGAAGGGTGAAGGGAGAGAAAAGAGAGAGGAGACAGAGACAGAGAGAGCTGCCCAGTTTAATCACCCACATGCTGATATGTTGAGTGTTATAGGTTCTCCTGAATCTGATAAAATGAACTGAAGGTTCAATATCAGGCTTCATATTGTTTGTCCATTGCTTCAGGGTAAGATATAGTCAAGTGTTAGGTCACTAGGCCTATTTAAATCCAAATTCTGCTATGTATCAGCTGGAGTGCCTGGGGAAAATACCTAATCTCTGAATGTTTACCCACTAAAATCCGATAATTGCACCATTTTACAGAATCATCCTGTGGAATGGATGAGAGAAAGACTGTAAACTTCTATGTACTGAGGCTAGGATGTCACAGGTACCCCACAAAGTGTGGCTCTACTGAGTGGTATTTCCTTTATAGATCTGTCACTTTAGAGTCTACTATGAGCCATGGACTGTGTTAAAGGCAACAAAGTATGGAAATATGTAGGACCATCAAGGGATGGATAATTTTTTCCCATCATGGTTAGAGGAGAGTCAGGAATACAGTATTAAAAAAAAAAAAGCCTTCTCAAGTGATCTGTAAATATAGACAATCTTCCATGCTCTTTAGTGAGATACTGGAGTATAGTTTGGGGTTACTGAGATATGGATTAATCCCCATTTCTTCCACTTATTAATTACCCAGGTACTAGTTAATTATATCTATCAGCCTTAGTTCCCTCAACTCTATAATAGGAAAAATACCTCCCACATTTGATTGCTGATTAAATGACATGATATATGTAATCAATGAACTAAAGACATATTCAGGAATACTGATAGTAGATGTGTTTTATAATCAACAAGTTACTAAACAATAAAATTATAAAATTACTGATAGTAATAACTAATGCACATGGGATGTCCTATATGCTAGGGATTTCTCTGGCACTTACAGATAATAAGTCAATGAATCCTTACTAAAAACCCTACAGTGGAGGTATCAATATTGTTCTCATTTTACACAGGAATAAATAGAGGAGGTCAGAGAGATTATTTAACTTGCTCCACATGATATATACAGTGAGTAGCAGAGCTAGGATTGAAAACCCATACTATCCAGATCCAGAGTCTGAACTCTTAATCATTTTACTATCCTGTTTTGATGGGAGCAAAGGAAGGAGATGGTAAGCTATTTGTTTAGTTCCTAATAAAGTGGTATGTTGATGCACACACACACACACACACACACACACACACTCATGGCCAGGAACTTCAGGGATGGAATTTTAATAAAGAAGCACAGATGAGGAACTTCTGGAGGCTGGCCATATAGCAATACAATGCTTTCAAAATCTATGCAAGCCTCTAATAATTGCAGGTAAGAAATTGTGTGATTAAATCCTCATGACAACTCTGGGAGGTGAGTATTTTGGCTTTAAGGAAACCACTACTTAGAGGGTTAAGTCACTTGTATAAGAACATGCACAGGAAGTGTCAATACTAGATTTTGGACTAACACAGGACCTGGGAATTTTATAGCCCTGGATATCCTTCTCATTTAATAGCAGCATTTATTAAACAAAAGTAGCACAAAGGGAGGATACTTTAAAAATAGCTGTTAAGTCTTTAAAAATAAAGTCTGTCTGTCTACACTTCCCTTTCTCTCCTCCACCTCAGCACCTTCCCAACCCCTGCACACACTCAGGATTTGGAGATTCCAGAATAAGCAGTTTCAAAACTATTTCTAACTATGCTCCCAACTTGACAGCATCAGGCACATGTGTGATTTCTCTCAGGAGCCTGTAAATAAGGATGTGAGGGGTGGAATTCATCACCCAGAAGCTAGTGGGGCTGGAGAGGTCTATGCAAAGTGGAGACAAGAGCTTCAGAAACAAATATAACTAGGTAATTGGGGGTGATTTGTTTTGGGATCTTTCTGGAGTTGGCTGGTTTTATTGAGCCAGAGTACACAGTAAAGGCCATTAATGCTTTTATTGCGTATTACAGCAATTACATTTGGCTTAGACAAGTTACGCCCAGGATTCTAGTCCAGCTTTTTAAGGAGAGTTTATGTAATGGACATATTCTAAACTTCTCTATATATGACAAGAACTGGTAGCCATTTTTAGAGTTTTAAACTTGTGTTCACATGCATTATCTTAGTTCATCCTTGAAAACAACCTTGCTGGTTTCTCATTATCATCTCCACATTGTCAATAAGGCATGATAAAATTGACATAATGTGTACATATATATATAATTGAGTGGTTATGAAAAAATCTGAGAAATATATTGATAGGAGGGTTTTCATGGAGATTGGAATATCCACCCAACTTTTTGAGAGGCTTCAGAGGGATATGGGATGTGAAGGAGGACATTCTAGACAGGGAAACCAGAGGAAACAGAGATACCAAGGCATATCTAGGAATCATTAGATAGGAGACAAAAAATGTGGGTTGGTTAAAGATTTGGGACTTTACCAGAAAGTGACTATTTTCATGAAGTTATGGAAGTTATATATGAGAATTCTTTTTAAAAATACTTGTGTGCAATTCAATGACAAATATAGTCTGAATCACTTATGTAATCATCTTATAATGAAGGACCACCACACTATTTCAATGCTTGTATTTTATCATCCAATTTTTACAAAGTTAGGAGTGAATGCTGAAATGGCATGCTGTAGAAAAACAGGAATTTTGGATATTTTAAAAAGAGAAACAAGGCAAGGTAAAATTGAGTTATCCCATTTTGCAAGGTAGTGTAGTCATGTTGAATTAGAAAGGCGTACTTGGAATGATGGCTACATTTCAAAGGCTATATAATCAGAACTTCTCTTTACGTGTATCAGCATTTCATCAAAAGTGATAAAATAAATGTGAAATAAGATTTTTTTCCTTAAGGATGATTAATTGTATTGAAATTTTATGGCAATTTTATTATATTGATTTGGCCAATCAGTATGAATAGATATTGAAAATAATACTAGGATTAAAATGAAAAAAAACCTAACAATAATGACAAAGACTCAAACAACTATCTATTCTATCAAAATCTGTATGATAAAGCAGAAATTATCAGACAAACATGTCCTTCTACTGGTAAATCTCACATTGATAACACAATTTCAGAGAAATAATGATCATATTGACCTGTGTATTTTTGGTTTGAATATGTTGTTTTTGTTTCATTTATAAATTTGATTTGGTGGTAAAAATGCAAAAGCACTATTATTTTAAGAAGTGTATGTCTAGGCTTATGTCTGAGTGCCATTATAATGAAAATAATTGAAACTTTTATTGGTCGTCCCCCAAAGTATTCTTTACTCTCTAAATGAGAACCACATATTACCTTAATTTATAATTAATAAACTATAAACCACTGAACAATGTTTCAGTGTTGGAGAAGAGGGCAAAATGAGATCTGTGCTTTAAAATAAGTATTGCAGCCAAGACAGAGAGAATGGATTGAAAGGAGCAGGAAGACCAGATAGAAGTAATTGTATTGTCTAGGCCAGATAATCTAGGGCCTGACTCAAAAGAGCAGTGGTTGGAATGGAGAAGTAGACAGACTCTAGGAGACAATGTGGGGCAATAATAAATTCTTGTTATTGCTAATGATGATGATCATTTAGCAGCAGAGGAGCTGTACCCTTGTGCCAAATGCTTCTAGGGTCTACAGAATTCAGGCCAGAAATTAGTAAAGGGGCATTTTGTCAAGCTTATTGCCTTGTAATAGTTGTCCTCAATGGGTATTTGTTGATTTGATTTGATTACTTTGCGTGGAATGCAAACCAATTAAACCTAGCCACGTCTTCATGGAGAGGCGGGTCTACACAGACAACACAACAAGGTAAATTTTCAAAATCTCTCTACTTCATCCTCATAATTCAGGACAAGAAGTCTGATTTAGAAGATTGTGGTCAGGAGGGCAACAGAGAAGATTGGTGAATGATGGAAGATGATCAGCCAGAAGTTCTGTTCTCCAAAACACTATAGGTCTGAGTACTACAGTGTGAGAGAAATCACCAAAGAGAAAGGTTGTTCCCTCTTCACAAATATGAATGAGTAAATGGCAATTCCTGTTCATTAAAATTCTATGGAGATAAAGAATGAAAATTTGTAGATAATTAGCCAATTTATCTATTTGCAGAACTCGGCTGAGCATAAATAAAGAATGGTCTTTCTATCGATGCATGTGGTCGTCATTTACAAATGGAAAAATACGCTCATCACCATTAAGGAGGATTTTTCATGTCATTTGCTTTGAAGCATTAACAAAAAGGAATATACAATTAGAAGGAAGAATAGTGCTTCTCTATTCACTGCCACTTACTGCCTCAGATACAGCACAATCAGAAAAGGTACTATCAGAAAAGGTCTCCAACTATGAAAAAGTGTAGCAAGAGTAGAGAGAGAACCCCAACTTGATAACTTCTAAACACCATGTCTTTATTAGTAGGTCCCAGGGCCATGATGACTCTAGCATGAATAGGTGGTCACTCATTAATACAATCTAAGCTCAAATTTATAAAATATCATGCATATTTCTAGTCATACCATAATTATGTCAAGTACCATAATCAAATCTTCATGAGCAAAGGAGAGTCTTTGCTAATTCTGTGAGAGTCCACACTCTTGATGTCTTGCTTTTATTCTTCCTCTAACCACGGATGACTCACAGTTCTATACTGGGCTCTTCCTTAGTCTTCAATCTTGGCCCCATCAAAATGATATATTTTATCTGAAGCCACCTCTGATATAGATAGATAGATAGATAGATAATGGAGTTAATCATTGCTTTCTCTGCTGTCTCAAAATTCACAAGGTATTACAAACTCTAACTTATTGGTATGATTATTAATGTTGGCTGATAATAAATTGAAGGTAGTGACTGTACCTTATCACTTTTAATTTTTTTTCTTGGATTCTTCCATGGCACTGAACAAAGCCAGGCTCCAGAAACACAACAAGTTTTCCAGCAACAGAACTCTTTATGTTCTGTCTCATTTGGTTCTTTAAGAAAATATATGACACACCAGGTCAGCTATGATTTATTCTAACTTAATAATTAAGATATAGAAGTCTCAAAGTAGTATTACAAAGACACCAAATCATACAGGTTATAGGTGATATGGTAAAAGGCCATTAAGTTTATCTGACATCAAGATACCAATACTCTCCTCTACACCATTTGTGCAAAGTTAGAAACATGAATATCAATGACATCACAGGTTTGGGCCTCAAAGTCTTTTCTAGTTCCATTGCTCAAAAAGTTCAAGAGGTCTTATTGTCATTGCTCTTTTGTAACAGGACACATTTCACCTTTGTATGCTTACAACACTTCCATTTTTTTTTAAAGTAAAAGGTAGCATGTATTTAAAAAAATAAGACAATTTTATTGTAAAATTAAGAAGGATTAGTTAAGATAAGTAAAGACTTTTCAAGTGCTTATGGAATCAGGTCTGAGAACCATGACCCTAATATCCATTGTATTATTTAGGATAATACAGAAGTGAAGAGATTCCAATATACAGTGGTTTAAATGAGTTATCTTTTTCTCAAAAAAAGTTCAGAGGTCAATGGAACAAGGCTGCCATGGTAGCCTCCAAAATCCCAACTTGCAATTCCAAATGTTGTGGTAGTTATTGCCATTGAGATGGTACTTGCACACGTAGTGATGTGTAAGTCCTCATCTATACAGTAGATAATACCCACATCATAAAGATGTTTTGAGAATCGGGATAACATTGTTGAAATACGTTTTTTGGTGTCTGACACATAGTGGGCACTTGATAAAGCTTACTGGTTAGCCCCAGTGGTTTTATTTGTTACAGTAATCATGGTGGTTGTGTCCTCCTCTTTTCCCTTCAGACAAAATGAAACATTCAATCAAGTCTTCTAGAAATTCTTAGTCAACTTTTACCTGAGATTCCCACCAGCAATAATCATCAACTCTCACCTCATAATAAGACACAATTCAATGTGTCTAGAGTAATTGTGATACCCCGTGGGTTAGATTCTGCCACTTTTACTAGAATCATTCTATTTTTTTTAACTTTTTAAAGTTTATTTATTTACTTTGAAAGTCGGGGGACGGGGTAAAGGCAGAGAGAGAGAGGGGGAGAGATGGAATCCTGAGCAGGCTTCACACTGTCAGCACAGAGCCCAATGTAGGGCTCAGATTCATGAACTATGAGATCATGACCTGCGCCAAAAACAAGAGTTGGACTCTTAACCAACTGAGCCACCAAGGTGCCCCTACTACAATCATTCTTACACCAGTTCTTTAATCAATGTAAAAAAACAAAAAACAAAAAACAATGTCAGGTGCAAGGTGTGGAAAGAGTCAGTTATACATTCTTTAATACTCCTCATTCCTCCAAAGTCATGCTGGGTTCTTCCTTCTTCCCTATCTCAACATATCACAAAACAAATTGTTTAAAAAATTTAAGTTAACTTAGTGTCTCTTGTTGGGTAGTTTTATCTATTCTTCTTATAAATGCAACTTCTGACCCATGTTCAAGCCATTTTCTCCAGATTTCTCCTTTTTTCCCTTTTAAAACTAATGATACGTTTTCTTAGAATGAACCACTTCTTTGTTTTTTTCTTCATAATAACTGTCAATAACTGCAATGTCATGGAATCTCAGACAAAGTTCAGGTTTAAGGGAAAGAGGATTAGAATGTTACTCTAGTATTTGGAGTCTTGGATCCTTTAATTTCCAGGAACACTAGAAGGTGATTTCTATTGAGAACCATCTGTTTGTAAATATCTACTTCTGAGTCACTTCCCCTATAATGCTATAATGTCATGTGTCCTTTATTCCAGATAGATAACAGTTTGCCATGTGATACTAAAACAGTTTTGTTCTATGAACCCCATATGCCAAATGAAGGTATCTTTATGACTAATTTTTATCTCTAATTATCTACAGCAAAACAATTGATAAACAGTATCTAATAGTAGTCTCATAATGGAAGTATTAATAAATGGTAGACAAAGGAATCAATAAGTTAAAGGCCTCAATGGTTCTCTAGCAATGGTATGATTTAATGATGCCCCATGAAGAAGTTTTCAAGTTGAGATTAGAGAACCATTTCCCAGAAAACAAAAACCAACCACATATATATTTTTATATGTGTTTATATAAAAAAACATGTCTGCCATTCTCAAGTTATTGGTGGGCTAAAAAGGTACTTTTTCAGCTGTGAACTCATAGTAAAAAATCATGTCTATCCAGTACTCCAAAGTGAATGATAAACAGTTCCATATTTTTCCAAGTTTTATTTGTGAATTACATTCTAAGAAAGCAATGATGGTCACCAACACTTGATCTTAATAACTTAAAAGTATTTAGCTAAAATTGAGTGACCCTCTACTTTTTATCTATGCTTGCCCTTCCAGTTGGTCTTCGTAGAGTTGGCTTTCCTAAGAAAAGGAATGAAGAGATTTGACCAAACATAAGTCGACCACAATCAAGTATGTGTAAGGTACTTGCTCTGTCCTTAGACATTCAGCTTCTTCGAAACAGTCACAGGGTCTATTTCTCGCCACTTCCTTAGTGCTTAGAATAGTGTACCACATGTAGATTTCCATAAATATTTATGAAATAAATTAATACATACAAATAGAGTCATAAAAAAGGTACAGGTACATATTTAAATATATTTTAAAAACCCGTATATTATTACATAATTTTCATAGTGAAAAATTCTTCCAATCCTTGCAACACACTTATATAGTCAGAAAAGGTGACTAATGTTATGATTATGTACATTTGCAGATGATGAAAATGAGGGCTGAAAATATTTTCCTAAGGTTAAGAATCTATTTAGTAACAGCCCTGAGACTCAAACTCGGATTTCCCTAGTCTTCTGGTGATGGCTCTTTTCACTAGCTTCCTCCCACCTGTCAGATTTGGTCATTCAAAGTGGGACCCAAGATGGCTTCCTGGATCACCTTGACCACACTTCACTTTCTCTGGTCCCCTCCAGAGACATCCTGGACCACCCTAAGCTTCCTCCAACCAGAACATCCTTAAGTGCTGAAAAAACACAGCACTGCTGAGCCTACTCAACAGCCAATTGGCATTTTTTCAAATGAGCCACCGAATGGCAAGTGCACAGATAACACTGGGATAAAATGAGCTTCTCTTATTGATTTTCCAAACCAATATGGCACGGGTGCTCCCTCTTTGTGCTGTCTCCTCCCTCTGCCTGGAGGCATTCTTCACCCGTTCATCATTTTAATTAGACATTACACCTGGCACAAATGCTGAGTTGATTAACCTTAAAGGAGCTGAATAGGTTCTCTGATCGTTAACACGGGGCCCCTGACATATTATAACTCATGTTAACATGTGCTGTTGCACAAACTCACAGCTTCTTCAGCCCACTTTCCAAAGCTGCCGTGCAGGGTAATAGCATCTACAGAGAGCGCTTCACAAAGTGTGCTCCCATAATAACACCATGTAAAGCAAGATTTAAAAGATGGATTGGTATGGACTCTGCAGATACCACTTTTTAATGTTTATATAAATGCACCTTCTGTGTCAAGGGGGGATCTAAAGGACGGTCCTTTGTGTTGGGAGTATTGAAAAGGGAGGAGCAGTGAAAAGGGAGGTGGAAAACATGGGGTTTCATCCTGTACTGACTGTGAGCTATGAATAGTCTCTTAATTTCTCTGGGTCTCAAACTCACATGGAAAATGGAGATAGAAAAGAACATGGTTTCCCTACATTGTCTATAAAGGGGGCTCATCAGCATATCTCATCTAGGGTGAGAGGGGATCCTAGAAATAATACATAGAGAACACTAGCAAATCCTTATTCTTTAATCTTTGTTAAGTAGTTTCTGCCTCAAATAATTCATCCTTACTTGTAAGATAGTATGCCACAAAGGCATCAGGAGTCCTCTTTCTTTTCCCTGACAAACCACACACATCAGCCCTTATATATCCTGCCCATTGATCCTGACTTAATCTCACCTCCCCAGAGCTGAAGCATCTCCCTAACAGAAGCCATTCCTGGACCTCCTCTTCTGTTATATCAGGATGGAAATACAGACAATAAATAAGCCCAGGAGGAGGAAGAAGGGAATTTTTAGAGATCTTTTCATGCTCCCAACAAAGCTCCCTCCTTTTATTCTAAGGATCACTTTCCTTGAGCAGGTGTGGGGCTCGAGTTATGTATCCATCTTCTGGCTTGCTCTGAGGATCAAAATAACTGGTAAGTTAGGCTGAGTTTCAGGATAATAAGGGCTGTTTTTAACTGATTTCTTTTTGGTATCTCTAGTGCCAAGAGCAATGCCACATATACAATAGACACAAAATATGTGTTGATTGAATTGCTTAAAATAGTTGAGATTTCAAGCACAAGCAAAAGCTGATGAAAAACATATTTTAGTCTGAATATTTTTATTTCTCTAATAGCATTATTTTGGTGGCAAATGATTCCAACTTACCTTTGGCCATCTATAATCATTCTTGGATAGGAGAAGGAACTCCTATCTGTAAGAGGCAATCTATCTTACTACTGTGTGTTGGTATCAGATCTGGGTTTTCTTAGCTGTGGGACTTTGGTCAGGTTACTTGTCTTCTCTGAGCCTTATTTTCTACCTTATTAAGTTGTTGTGAGAATTAATTGAGCTAATATGTGTAAAGCTCTTGGCTTATTGTCTTACACAGTCAAATACTAAGTAAATAGCACTTCCTCTTAACATTTAAATGAGAAAGAGAAAAAATAGAGAGATTTCTGTGGGTTGCTGTCAATCAATGCTATAAATAAGCAGAGGATAGGAACAAGTTAAGTTTTCTTGCTCTGCCTTAAAATATAGGGAGAAGTCAGTCTTTTTGGAAGTTCCTGGAAATGAGAATTTGTGTTCTGACACAATGATCTTATTTCTTATATTCTTGTCTGAGAATCAAAGGCAGGGCCCAGAAGATAGGCCTATGAGCACCTCTTTTTATCTGTTGAAATTTAAGGACTTCAAAGGTGGCCCACTTAAACAAAATCCCCGACCTCTAATCCTTGTCCATTTCTGTAGAAAGGTCAACCTCTCTCTGGCTTGTGGCTCACGGCAATCACAGCTAAGGTTTCCTGGCCTTGCAGGGAATCTTCATAGATTGGAGCCTGCCCTATGCTCTGTTAATAGGCTTCATCTTGGAAGAGTACTGGAAGTGAGATCACTTAAAAAGCTTTCATCATGCTACCGCCCTTGCTAAAGAAATGTCCAATTTTTCCCCTGATTGCCACAATATATACCCAGGACCATAGCACCAGTGTCACCAACTCAGGATGCTCTCCTGGGCATCTACCTTCACCCTCCTGGACAAAATGCTCCCATGTCTACTAGTGCATACCATACACCTCTTTTAACACTTGCCACCTGTTATGATCATTTGCCACTCTGATTTGAATGTAAGCTGCAGCTCATCCTTATTTATTCATCTTTGCCTTACTAGCACCAAGTACAGTGCTTGACACTGGGGAGACTTTCAAGAATGGAATATTTTTTAATAGCTAAAGAAATAAACAGATTATCCAACAAACCCAAGATGGTACATTGAGAAAGATACACTTTCCACTGAAGAAAACCTGAGTTCACATACTGGTTCTTCCATCACCTGAATGTGTGATCTGTCCAAGCTATCCAGCCTCTTCCAAATCATAGTTTTAGCCTTTGGAAAATAAGCCCAAATGCACAAACTATATGAGTGATTAAGCTATGGTCTCTAAGCTCTAACCTACCATTCTTTATTGTGGAAAACATGGATTTTCTTTGCCATCTGGAGGTGGAGGTGATGGGGGAGGCATTAAGACAAGAGGGGGAACAGAATACACGATCTGTCCTACATTGTTCTTATTCCTGCCAGTCTAGCTCAGTATCCCATATTCACTCTGGCTGCAGCAGTGTGTTTCTGTAGCAGAAGGTGCTACCAGTTTGTAGTTTTCCAACACCTCAGAAACAGCCTCACTGCATGTTCACAGATACTAGCCTCTGCCTGTCAGTGGTTCCTCCTCAGTGAATCCCTGCTCTGTGGAGTCCCTACACCAAGCTTTTTAGTTTTAATAATTCTGACCTCTTCCCTTTTGACCCTGCCCCAGGAGATGTACCTCAATCCTATTTAATTTCCCATCTCTCTTTCCTCTCTTCAGTTCTCCATAATATGGCAAACAATATTTCATATTAAATTCTCTCTGTTTAATTAACTCGCATGGTTTTGAATTCATCTGACTGAACCATAACTAATACATCTACCTTTTAGGTTGTGGTACAGGTGAGGTAGATCACCGTCATCAGTCATTCAATGCAATGCTCAACTTGTTTAAGTGACTGAATAAGAAACTAAATAATGCATTTATTATTATTTATTATTGCTTTATTATTAATTATAATGTAAAATTTACCATTTTAACTACTTTTGAGTGTACAACTCAGTGGCACTAAATTTAGTGAGATTGTTGTATAACCATCACTACCATCCATCTTAAGAACTTTTCATCTTCCCAAACTGAAACTCTGTGCCCATTCAACAATAACTCCCCATTCTCTCCTTCCCAAAGCTCCTGGTAATCATGATTCTACACTCTATCTCCATAAATTTGACTATTTTAGGTGCCTCACAGAAACGGAATCACTGTGTCTGATTTCAATTACCACAATGTTTTCAAGGTCCTTCCACTTGTAGAATGCACCAGGATTTAATTAATTATTTTAAGGCCAAATGATTTTCCTCTGTGTGTATATACTGCATTTTGTTTCTTTATTCATACATCAATGGACATCTGAGTTGTTTCTACATTTTGGCCATTGTATATAATGATGCTATGAACACAGGTGTACTGGTATCTGTTCAAGTCCCTGTTTTCATTTCTTTCATAAAAGTGGTATTGCTAGATAATAAGGCATTCTATGTTAACTTTTTGAGGAAGCACCATACTCTTCGATAGTGGTTGCATGATTTTTAATTCCCACCAACAATGCACAAGGCTGCTAATTTCTCCATATCCTAACCAACACTTGTTATCTTCTGGGATAACAGCCACTCTAATCTATGTGAAGTAGTATTTAACTGTGATTATTGTTTTTGTTGTTTTGTTTCTAATTCACAAATGCCTTGAAAAGAACAAATCTCCCATATTAAAACTGCACAGATGCTGTCACTTCAAAATAGAAAGGCTAGGTGAAGAGGAATAGCTTGATTGATGATATCATCATCCTAATTCTGATATCCCCACCTCTATTATTTTTGGTAGAACGCATGAAACCTTTTTCTCTGTTTGTCTGTTTCCTTTAGATGACACAGATAAGCTGGAGTTGAAAATTCTCTGATAAATTTGGAGGGAGAGATTAATAAATTAACCAAAAATATATGAGACAAGAAAACAAGGGTGCTTGGGTGGCTCAGTTGGTTAAAAGTCTGACTTCAGTTCAGGTCATGAACTCATGGTTCATGAGTTCGAGCTCTGCTTGGGCTCTCTGCTGACAGCTCAGAGCCTGGAGCCTGCTTTGGATTCTGTGTCTCCCTTTCTCTCTGCCCCTCCCCTCACTCATGCTCTGTTTTTCTGTCTCTCAAAAATAAATGAAGGCTAAAATTTTTTTTTTTTAAAGACAAAAAAATAATCTAACTCTCATTTGATTTTACAGCTCTATTTTACTTGGTTAAATTCAGTTTGATCTCATAAAAATTATTGAGCATCCAAAAATGCACCAGATTCTCTGTTATACACAGACTCAATTAGACAGGAACTTGCCTCCCTATCCCTGCAGGAAATCACCACCAGATAATATCAGACACACAGTTCTGATCTACTGTCATATGTCTAGGATAAGTCATTACAAGGCTCATGGGAAATGCCCCACTCCACTGATTTTATGAATTCTAACCTTAAACCCTGTCTCCTTATGCCAGGGTACCACTCCCCATCCTGCCTCCATATGTCAGGAGCATGTTACTTAATCTGGACCTTGGGTACAGGATCATGGATATAAAAGGGTATTTTTAAAAGTAGCATTAGAAATCCTTTTAGAGAGGAGACTATCTTTGTTTAGGAAAACACCCTGAAAATCTTCCTGGGTGGTTGATGCCATCCTGAAGATACAGGTTTATAGGAGCCTAGGAAACAAAGAAGTAGCTAAACTAATATGGACAGAAATTATGGGGTGAAAGTAAAAATGGAAAATAAAGGAGAGGAAATGAAACAAAGGGAAACCAAGAAATGTGCTACAAAGATGAACACTGACAAGTAGAAACAGCTAGTGGACTTTCAGAAACAGAACAATTCAATTTTTAAGTGTGTGTGTGTGTGTGTGTGTGTGTGCGCGCGCACACACGTGTGCATGTGTGCAGAAATATAAATTCCTTTTATTATTTGATTCTTCAATAAAGTCAACTACCCATATACGAGCCTGTCTTGAGATTTTTTCTTTTCTTTTTTTTTAGAAATCAAAGAAGGGGAAAAATTTGTTTTCACATCTAAGTTGATCCATTGCAGAACAGGGAGAGATCAGAGCACAGGATGAAAAAATATTCCCCAAGCTGTTCCAGTAGAAGCAGAAGTTCACAGCCAAAGGGGGCCATGATAAAGGAAGAGCTCAGGAAATACACACATACACACACAAATAGTGGAGAAGCCATTAAAATACATACATACAGCTATGGCATATATATTTGATTACTATTGCCTTATTTTTTTAAGACAAGGTGACTATGTGCAAATGGAATATCTAAGAATATCTGAGATCCCAAAATAATATGTTGTGTAAGGTAGTGATTAGAATCACACACTTCAGATTCAGTAAGAATCAAGTTATTTTTTAATTTTTGCCTCAGTTTGGGGGGGGTGCACGTTATTTTACTTTTCTGACCTTCAGTTTCCTTATTAGTTACACCAATAATAATGTCAACCTTATGAGGTGTTTTGAAAATTCAATAACATGATGCAAATCAAACCAAGAGGTGAATCTTGACTTCACCAATAAATCACAGATGTTGTTTGTGACTTGTTTTGGCTTATCCACCCACAGGATTTATGTTACAGTCCTTTTGACTCTCATCCTTCCAAGAAGATAAACACCTACTAAATAAAGCAAGTTCTCTCTGCACACATTTGCTAATATATGGCAAACATTTTCATAAGTACTTGCCTCCCTATAGGACTGTGAGTTCCTGTGGAGATAGCAGTGCCTAATACATCTGTGTGTCATCAGTACTTGTCAGATTCTAGTGGCCGTAATAGATGCCCACAGCAGATATGCTGATTAGATAGATGGATAGATGAAGAAATGAATGAATCCTGACAGAGGATGAGCTATAATCTATGCTCACTCAGTGTTGGCATTTCAGAGGAATTTTAGGAATGTATAGACTGACCCAAAGCCTTTTAAGCATGGACTTCAAAATGCTTTATGTGCTGACCTTGCCTGTTTGAGTTTCATCTCCCATCACCTTTCTCCAGGGTTTCATTCCCCATCCATTATGACTGTGGTGAAAATAATAAGCATTTTTACCTGCCTGGTCATCTTCTGTTTCTCCCCTCCTCTATTGTCCCAGTTTCCATTATTGGCTCCCTGCGGTTCTGGGATTCTGGCCTTGGTCATTGTTTAGTTGTTGGGCATAAGACCTAAGACGTCATTACAGAGTGAGTCTTAGGACTTTCACTTGCAAATCTAGAAGGCAAAACAGATTCTTTGTCTGTATATGGACTCTGTAATTTGCAAATGTGAGGCTTGGAGTAGTCAGGGTCAGTCTTGCCATCATAAGGAAAGTCGGGCCGAAGACAAAAGAGGAAGAAAAAGTCCAGCATCATGTGGAGAGATGGTGCCAAATCCCAGATGGCATCATGAAACTCTAATTCAAACTATTCTAAAGTCAACAACACATCTCATTTATTAAGTTACATGATAACACAAACTTTGGTTATAGTTCACTTATCATATAAATTAGCAGGGGATGGGTGTTCTATTGCTTGAAATTGGAAAATGACTGACAGAGGGAGGCTGCTGTTTTTAACCCTTGACAGTCTTTCTTCCAATCTTTTTTCTCTGGTGATAGGATTCCTATTTTCATTTTGAAAACGATTCCTTCTCCCTAATGGTCTTGTGAATTTTGCCCCATTCCCCCCCCACACACAGCAAATCAGAGCTCTTTTTGAAGTCTAATATATACACTGGGGGTGAGAGGGTCATCCTGGAGTTAACTAACTGGGGACATAATGGAGGCCTGAAGCTTCCTCATGAACTCTGCTCTACAAGAATAAAACCCATGTAAGAATTAAGCTAACAAACCAGAAACAGCATTGAATGTAGATGAATAGGGTCTTGATGACATCATTTGGACACCTAGCTCCAATTATTTCTGAAGTTAGATCTACCCCTTAAAATTACCAGCTATGAGAGACAATAAATCCCTTTATGGGCTCAAACTAGCTTGAATTACATTTTCCTCATTTATAGCTAGAATGACACTGATGAGGACATTGAACCTTGCATAGATACTCGAAGTTCTCTTGATGGATTCCTGCCTTTGGCATATGCTATCCATACCCTCTGGAATGTGGTGTCTAAATATTTAGTTTTTATGGCATAACAAAACCCTCCAAAATTCAGTGGTTTGAACTAAAGCTCATTTATTTGCTTCATGATTCTGTTAGAAATTTGGAATGAGTCAACCTGAATGAGTCTGCTGGTCTTGGCTAGAATCACTAATGCAACTGTGCATCTAGGTTCCCTGCTTCTGGGCTTGGGTGGTTATTATCTCAAGTGACTGAAATGGCTAAGCCACATGGCTTATCATCCAGCAGGCTAGTCTGCACTTATCTGTATGGTGGTCTAGGAATTCCAAAGAGAAAATGGAAGCTTGCAAGGTATTTTGAGATTGAAACTAAGAACTGGCACAATTTTGCTTCTTCTATATTCTCTTGGCCAAAGTGAATTCCAACATGCCCACCCTAGATCCATGGAGAGAGGAAAGAGGTAGGGAAAAGGTAAGAAATACAGTCTAATTTCAAACAGTAACGTATCTAGGGAAATGAATAATTGTAGCCACTGTTGCCAATTATCTACCACAAGGTATAACTAGTAAAGTTATCTTTACCCTTTAAAACAGTGCTCAAGTATGACTCAAAATGTTTCCTGACCCCATATCTGAGAAAAATTCATTTTATGTGACACAAAGTTAGCACTCATGAAATATTTAGTGAATAAATGAGTGAATAAATGGATATATTTCTTCTCTGTGAAAGCTTATTCATACTATTATTGTACATAGTACCTTTCATTGTCATCATCTATCTTTCCTTTATTTAAAAAATTTTTTTAATGTTTATTTTATTTTTGAGGGAGAGAGAGAGAGAGAGAGAGAGAGAGAGCACAAGCAGGAGAGGGGCAGAGAGAGAGGGAGACACAGGATCCAAGACTCCAGGCTTTGAGCTGTCAGCACAGAGCCTAAAACGGGGCTTGAACTCATGAACCACGAGATCATGACCTGTGCCAAAGCCGGTGCTTGACTAACTGAGCCACCCAGTTGCCCTTCTTCTAGCTTTCCTGCTGAGTGGAGAGATTTTTTTTATTAAAAAGACCACATGTTTTTCAACTTTCGTTCCTCAGTGCCTAGTACTGTTGTTTGCAGAGTAGGCATATAATTGGATTAATGCACCCATCTCTACCTAGACTGAACTTTAGTTTACCTTCTTTCTCACCAAAAACGACCTGCTGATGTGGCCAGACACTGTTCCTTGACAAAACAGATTACATTAGTGGTTCAGAACCACAAAAAGTATAAAACTCACAGTAGATAGTTAATCATAATGAAATTAGCTCAGTGAGTCTCCATCTAAATCAAATCAAATATCCGTTTTATAGGCTTATGAACAGATACAATCATTCTTGCAACCCAAAGAGAGCTAGGGAGAGAGTGAGTGCCAGTGAGGATGTGAACGGGCTGATATATCTTTATGTGTCACCAGAGGCTGAGAGGTAAAAATAAATAAATAAACAAAGGCTCACATAAATGAATTGCAGTGGTTTGGTATAAACTAATCAATTTGTGACCGGGTGGATGATGGAATTCAGTAGGCTGTGCCAGAGAGTGGACAGAAATAAATAAATTCTTTCATTTCCGATGGAGAAATTATCAGAGATATATGAAATCTGATGAGAGGCTCAGCCAACAATTTGTAGCACTGAATTTTCTGTGTTTGCTTATTCTTTGTCATATATATGTGTGTATATATACTTACACACATAATTCTAAAATATATATTTACAGGCTTTTAAATTAAGCTATTTTTGCATTTATCCAACATGAAAAAGATGCTTAAAAGAGTTCCTACATCTTTGTCCATATGTGTAAGTAGATGGCAGGGTAGAAATTGGAAGTGGGGCAAAGTAGGGGAAAATGAAAGGTTTAAAGGTTGAGGAATTCTTGCACAGGAAAATAGAGATGATTTCAGATATCAACAACCTTGGTAACTATAACTTGTTGAGTACTCACTATGAGCTGCACACTCTTAAGCACCAGCAAAACTCAATAAATCTTAGTTCATTTCTTTCAGATTTGAACAGTATGCTACCATGATCACCATTCTGTAGTGGAATGTCAATGCAGAAATGCGAGGTGATAGTGCTAATGTTCATAGTTCCTCAGCTTTTATTACCCACACTGACCTTTGTACTAATTAGTGCTCATATTATAATAAGTAGAATCCTCACTTCATGGCATATAAACCATATTACTGTACTTTAATGCTTACTACTGGGTCATCCTGAAATCTATATACCCATTTTACAGATCAGAAAAAAAAAAGGCTAATTAGCTGGCCAAAATCACAAAGCTATAATTATGGAAATCATTGGTCCATACCACAAGCTGCTTTAATTACATTAGTTTCCATGTGAAGCACAATAAATATTAGTTTTTTAAAAAAAGTTGATTAGGATAGTAAAACATATCTCCTCCCAAATATTTTTTACAGTGTATTTCCTATCAGTTTAATTCAGTGAAATATTATTCAACTAAAATTTTACATAGGTTGATTTCCTTGCTACAATCTCTTAATGCTCCCTTCAATTCATTCTCTAATACCATGCTGGTCTTTCCAAAATGCCTATCTGATCATTTCTCTCACTAGTTAAAAATATCCAATGGCTTCCAATTCATTTTCTAGAGTTTAACAATTCAATTTCCCTAGCAGAGCATTTAGATCTCATAATTATTTCCTATTTCTAAACTAGACATGCTGTGGCTCAATTCCTTGATTTTATAAACTTCTCTCTCTTGTCCACCAGATCTAAGCTTCTTTCTGGTTTCTACTTGGAATTTATATACATGTACTCAGTAATTAAGTCAGTCACATGCTTATTCCTTTATTTATACCATTATTCATTAAACTAATGTCTACTGAATACCAACTATGTACCAAGAACCAACATAAACAGTGTGCAGACACTAGATATGTAGTGATGAAATGGAGAGACCAAGTCTGTGTTACAATAGAACTCTCCTCTCAAGCCGTGCTTGATTCCTGCTAGCCTCAGTTACTTCAGTCTCTCTGCTCTTATAACTCCCTCATTTGAACCATAAAACTAATTATTACTAAGATATTTTACCATATGGCAGACACTTGTGTAAATATAGTTCTCTGACTTCAGATTGTCAGCAATTCAAAAGACAAGATTCACCTGTTAAGCTATCTCATTGCCTAGCATTGGGCTTTGCATATATTAGGAGTTACATAAGCATTCATTCAGGGAGCTAATTATAAAATTGACTCTGCTTTCACATGTTCAGTTCTTCAAGTGAGTACCATGCAGCTAAAGGCTCAAGCTTTCAACTGAGGCACGGCAGGTTTGATTACTGACTGATTCATACTCTAGCTATATGACCTTTATTACGTTATTGAACCAGTGTGAGCATTACCAGTGTAAGTATTTTTATGTATACAGCAGGGAACAATAGCACCTCCTCATAATTATTCTATGCAGATTAAATAATTATTCAATATATGATTTTTTTTATCAGTACAGCTGATATACAATATGTGTTAGATAAATGGTACCTGATGTTATCAAAGAAAAGGACACATTTATGCATTGTCACAAGACAGATTTTAAAATAGTAGTTGCTAAATGTCAAGCTTGTGGGTGAGGAATAGAAAATTCCAGACTTTAGAGTTTCACACAAGCAAGAGTTTTGTTTTTTTCTCCTCACACATGTGCTCTGGCTTTGTTTATCTACTTCTTAAGACTGAGAACCCTTAGTATAGGTGGGAGTCCTCCACACAGCCCCCCTCCTGCCCACCCTCACTTCTGTTTTACGAGGTCCATCTTCAGTGCTACAAGAGAGACAGCGGAGTGAGGGAAGTAGGTCTCATTAGCAGAATGGTCCAATTATGTCCAGCCTTCTCCACACCATAAAAGCAGTGGCGCCTGTTTCAGGGGCAACACAAGAGATGTAGGGCATTTCAGGATTACAATAAAGATATTTATGTTCAGGGTTATTGGAAGAGGCTTTAAATGGAAAATATCAAAAGAAGAGGGATCTGTGAAAGCGCTTCCTGAGCGGCATCCTTGGGCTCCTGCTAAATGATGACTTTGTGTAATTAAAATGAACAAAGTGTGCCACGATGTTCCGTCTCCGCAGTCACAGCACTTTCTCTCTCCCCCTTTGTTTAACTGCTTTGTTCATCTGAAACTGGTGTTAAAAAAAATAACAGAAATAGAAGTTGAACGTATTCCTGCAGAGCTGTATTTTTAGTAGCTCATCACCCTGCGTAATGGGCCCGGAGGTTGCAGAGTCTAATTATGAACTGAGAAGGTAGTGCTGGGGAGAAGAGGGACACTGGAGTGGGAGTGAGTAGGACGCAGGACAGGTGTCAGGGGATGGGCTACTTCCTGCTAAAGTCCAACCAGAACTAATCACAGGCTTTTGGGAGTAAGGAATTAACTGAGACCAGGAAATAAGAAGATGCTCTCTGGATACACATCACTAGTGCAAGTTTTTGATGGAGAAGTTCCCTAACTGGACGTAGGAGGAAACACAGCTTCTCCTCCATGCCATCCCGAAAATGAGATCTCATAGTGAAGTGTTTCCAGAAGGAGATGAATCAAACTAAAGCAGATCATCAGGGAGACAGTAAAGAGAATGATGAGGAATGGCACAGACAACTGCGTGCAGGTGCTCAGAGGGTAACCAGAGAAAGGGTGTTGGGGATAAACTTTTTATATCTTTATTGATGATCACAAAGAATTAAATAGCACTTGAATGCAATTTATTATTGGTATTGATTTATGAGTTAGCATGTATATTTATAGCTCTTTTATATCTGCCAAGTTCTTCCCCATCATCATTTTTAGTATTTTATGCCTCAAAGACACTGCAAGGAAAGTATTCTGGCAGGTGCTGAGAATTGGGTGCCATTCATCATGTTAGAACTTTGTCTAGGGGTAAACTGAGGCACTTGAGTAGTGATAAGACAGGTCACAGGGAGATTCTGAATTAAGAACTGGGACAGAAATAAGTGGGTCAAATGAAAGAGANTGGGAAAAAAAAAAAAAAAAAAAAAAAAAAAAAAAAAAGTAGCCGTATTGATCTAAATCTAAGAGAACAGAAATAGGCACTGGGAAATGTGCAAGGGATGCAGCAAAAATGAACCAAATTACAGATGAACAAAAGAGGAAGAAGCCCAGGTATCAAGTTGGGGAGCAAGGATTTGGTCAGAACGGCTAAGACTTGATAAATACAGTGAGTGCTTTTTTTTTCTTAATTTTTAATGTTTATTTATTTCTGAGAGATAGAGACAGCATGAGCAGGGGAGAGTTAGAGAGAGAACGAGAACCAGAATCCGAAACAGGCTCCAGGCTCTGAGCTGTCAGCACAGAGCCCGACGTGGGGCTCAAACCCACGAACCGTGAGATCATGACCTGAGCCGAAGTCAGACGCTTAACCAACTGAGCCACCCAGGCACCCCCAGTGAGTGCTTTTTAATGCCAGATGACAAAAGTGCTTCATTCTAACGAAAGCACCACTGTGTCCTGTTCTCTTTCGCTGATTCTACAGTAAACAGATGCCTTATTATAATAAACTATATTTTAAAGCCCCTAATTAATACTTTTGGCTTCACTTATTTCAGATACAGACTCAGGCTAGGCATTTATCAGATGATTACTGAATGAAGGAGGGAATGAAAGAAGGACGCAAAGCTACAGTAAACAGGCAACACTGGGAGAAAATATGTATTTTTTTCTATTGCTTTCTTGATGTCTAATTTACCTATTGCTGCATTATAAGCCACTCTAGGAAAATGAAAGACTTCACCAACCACCATTTAATATTGTTCATGAGTGTATGGATTGATTGGCTCTGGTTCTGTTGATCTAGATAAACTTGACTGACTGTAGCAGGGCTTGCTCATGTGTCTATGGACAGCTGGCAGCTTGGCTAGACAGTGATTGGTCTAGGGCCTCATGCACATGTTTGATCGTGACTGACTATTACAGGGGTGACTGAGCCACATGACTCTCATACCATAGGCTAGTCCAGGTTGTTCACAGGGCAGAGGCAGAGGACTAAGAGAGAGTGAAAGTGTGCAAGGTCTCTTGGTGCTTAGGCTCAGAAATGTTGCAGTATCATTTTTGGCATCTCAGTTGGCCACACAAAGTCACAAAGCTAGCTCAAAATCAAAGCAAGTGCAAAGAGGCTCCATTTCTTGATAGAATGCTGTAAAATCACCTAATAAAGTGATGAGAAGAGAAATAATGACTGTCTTTTTGCAAACAATCATCTATCACAGCTGGATTGAATTTCTTGACTCTTTGAGTACCCATTAAGATTCTATCTGTTTGTGGCACAAACAGAAAATTTGACAAAGCCAAATTATTCATCAACTGAATTATACAATGACTGAATACATACACTCTAACATTAAGAACTATAGGATTAAGTACGATTGAGGCAGAACATACAAGGTTATAATATTTGTAGCCTTTAAGCTGTAGCTTAAATTGGTCTTCTTACTCTACCACTCACTACCTCTTACTTATCCTCTCTAATTCTCAATTTCCTAGTCTAAAAATGATATTCATACTAGTACCTATCACATTAGGCGACTATGGTGTGTTACATGAAATAATATGTATGCTTCAAGCCTAGTGAAGCCAGAGTAAATGATCAATATGTATTGTATTATCATTATATTATTATATTATTATTATATCATTATTATCTATAAGGATCATAAGAGTGATGTTCTTCTGGGGGCTGACTTAGTTCTACTAAGGTCCATTTTCTCATCATTATAATTGTATTCACCTTAATGGTTTACATATCAAGCAAGACAAAAACTTCTTTAGATGTTTCCAAAGTAAACATTATCAACACCCAAAATTACACATTTCTCCTATACTGAACCCAAACTAATAAGATCTATGCATACTCTTTATTAATCTAGCCAAATTGATGAGGTCTTGGAAAAATCAAAGTTGTCTCTTTTAAAGATTGTGAAGAATTTCACAGACCATAAATCAACTCCCCTCATGCTTCAGGACTATTTAAGAACTTTATTTGGTGTGACTTCCTGTCTCCACAAGTAAGAGCAGGCATATTGAGGGGGCTAAGATCTCATCTTCCCACAAGGCAAGTCACAGCAGGGGAGAAAAAACAGAAGGGGAGAAAGAAGGAGAGGGAATTCTCAAGGATTTCAACCATAATGAGAGTGATATTTTCCCAATTTGTTCCATGTTTTCTATGATTCCAAGATACACAAGCATTCTGAAAAAAAAAAAACCCTGAATTTTCTGTCTTAAGTATAACTCATTTTTTAAAATTTTGCTTCATGTTTTTTATTTATTTCTGAGAGAGAGAGAGAGAGAGACAGTGTGAGCAGGGGAGAGTCAGAGAGAGAGGGAGACACAGAATCCGAAGCAGGCTCCAGGCTCTGAGCTGTCAGTACAGTGCCTGACGTGAGCCTCAAAGTCATGAGCTGTGCGATCATGACCTGAGCCAAAGTCGGACACTTAACTGACCAAGCCACCCAGGCACCCCTAATTATAACTCAATTATTTAACAAAAATAGAATCTGAGGCTCTTTTATGTTAAGTAACTTGTCAAAGAAAATATACCAAATCAATGGCAGAACCAAGCTCCTACAAATGTAGAGTCTCAACTTCAATCAGTGTGAACACAAAATTGGGAAAAATCAGCATTAAAGACATTTGTAGTTTTATTTCCTTCTCATTGCAAAGCTTTTAGCAATGCTTTATATGATTGCCTTTCTCTGATTTTATATGTAAAGTGTATATGTTCATATGTACATACATATGCATACATGTGTATGAGTGGGTTAGAGAGAAAGAGACATTCTAACCATGTAAATCATGTACTATAAGTCATGTAGTACAGGAGAGTCTGACAGTCTAGTTCCATGACTTACTAGATTTACCATTTTAGGTCATTATCTTGACCATTCATCTTTATAGTCCTTTTTGGGTGGAGATAACATGGTTAGGTGGATTAAAATTGTTTAAATTTAAATGCATTCCACCTTACCTTGCAAGGTTATTGTAACTATAATTAATTCTTCATTTTTTGAGGGAGAATAAATGTGCATGGAGTATATTCTGTACATACTACAGAGGCCAATCCAAAGGCAAATGGTGATTTGGGTCTCTACTCTTTTTTTTAATGTTTATTATTTTTGAGAGAGCACAAGTTGGGGAGGGGCAGAAAGAGGGTGACAGGATCCAAAGTGGGCACTGAGCTGACAGCAGCAAGCCTGATGTGGCGCTTGAACTCACAAACCACAAGATCATGACCTGAGCTGAAGTCCAAAGCTCAACTGACTGAGCCACCCAGGTCCCCCTGGTCTGTCTATATATATATATAGTAAGTCTTACTACTTCTACTAGAAGTGTAGCCTGTGGATTTTGGTATCATCTGGGGTTTTTAGTGATGTAGATCCTCAGGACCCACCTCAGGTCTACTGAATTACAATATACTCATATTTATCTTTACAAGATTCTCAAGTAGTAAGTATGCACAAGAAAGGAGGCACTGGTGTATATTGCATGTTTGAGATTTATGGTGCTCTAAATGAACCCCTGAAAGTGTGTAGAGCTCTACTGTTATGTGCATATAGGCACTCTTCCTGGCTAGAGGCCTAGTGCATTCATACAGAGGTCTGGGAAGCAATAATATTTAAGAATCAATACTCTGTAACTTTGTAATTGTATGGAGATTTTCTTAATGTCAGATAAATTTTAAATTTGCTCAATATATAATGGGGGCTTTTGCTGCCTAAAAGCAATAGAAGAAGGAGAAGGAAGAGGAGGAATGGGGAGAAAAGGAGGAGGGGAAGGAGAGGTGAGAGAGGACCATGAGAAAGGGGAGAGGAAAGGAAGAGTGAGAACTCAAATAATCCACCCTCAGACCTTGATAGAGGTGATTGAATTTAGTTGAAGGGATATAGGATGGGGAGGCTGAAAGCCCATCTTTGGATCTTGACATTAAGCAATAATTTTTATGTGACCTTGAAAATGTCACCTCTCGGGGTGCCTGGGTGGCTCAGTCAGTTAAGCGTCCGACTTCGGCCCAGGTCATGATCTCATGGTTTGTGGGTTCAAGCCCTGCATCAGGCTCTGTGCTGACAGCTACCTCAGTGCCTGGAGCCTGTTTCGGATTCTGTGTCTCCCTCTCTCTCTGACCCTCCCCTGCTCATTCTCTCTCTCTCTCTCTCTTTTTCTCCAAGAAAAAGAGACTCCACCAGAAGCCTACTAGAACTGATTCAAGAATTCAGTGAAGTTGCAGGGTACAAAATCAACGTACAGAAATCAGTTGCATTTTTATACACCAACAATGAAGCAACAGAAAGAGAAATCAAGAAACTGCTCCCATTCACAATTGCACAAAAAATCCATGAGTACTTTTTATTCATGGCTGTTACGTCCAAGCAGAACTTAATTTGAGAAATGTTATGTGACTTTACAGAAGTCACTTCTCTCTTAGTGCCATATTCTTCTGTACAAATGAGGGGGTTGGATTAGAAATCTCTAATGATCTTTCTAGGTATAAAATGATATAGTTAAATAATGCCTAAAAAATATCATTTTGAATTTGAAACAATAATGAGTCAGTGCAAGATACAGAACAGGATAATAAGGCTGCCAGTTTGTGTGGTACAGATGATCAATGATAGGGAAGATCAGGAAGGCTAGATTTCAGTGTGGGCTCAAGCTGTTAGAACAGACTGGGCCAGCAAGCAAGGGAGAAGAGGGAGGGGTATTTTAAGGAGCCATCCCTTTGAACTGAAGTGTGAGGGAAAGAAAAGATTTCAATACTGGGATACTCTTGGTCCACAGAGACAGGAGCCAACTTGAGAAAAAAAAGAATATATCAGAATGGTGGAGGATATGCCAAGTGACTTGGGAAAGGGTAGAGAGCAGATGACCTTAGGGACAATTAGAACTTGGCAATCAATCACCATCAGAAGATTTACTCTGTTCTCTCTGTACATTTGCTTTATACTTTCTTTCTTGTTTCTCCTTCCTCTACTCAGCAGGAGCTCCTAACCCTCACACTCTCCCACAACCAGGAAAAAACTGTCTTTCTTCATTTATTTCCAAGTCAGATTCTCCAAGAGAATTCTCTGATTGGTTAACTTGGCTCAGGTAAGTGGACAAATAATTTGTGGTCAGAGAAGCAAGGGTCGCCTTACACAGACATGGAAGCTCATGCCTCTGATTCTCATGGAAAAATCAATATGAGCTGAGAAGTGATTCTAATGCTCATAAAAACACTGAAGAGATGGCCAGAACTTGGCCTAACACATGTCCAGGCAGCTAGGGTGGATAAGGTAGAACAAGTCAGTTGAGTGCCAATCAGGAAGGGTTATTAATGCTCAGACAAGGGGTTCTAGTTTGATCTATTTATTAATATTATTATTTACTTTGTCCATTGGTTTTGAAAGTCAGGCTGGTGACAGGCTGCAGACACAGGAATTCCTGGGGGAGTAGGGGTATGCTTACTAAAATACAGAAACCTGGACCCATTTCCAGGTTCTATGATTCTGCAGATTGGGTTAGAACATGAAAATGCATGTTTATTAAAAATTGTCTAGGTGATTAGCCAGTTTTAGGACTTACTGATCAATCTGAAATCATTTTATTGTGGACTTATTAGTTAAAAAATTTTTTGCTGGTTTGTGAGAGACAGAATCGGCTTATTTTGGAGATATTCACAAGACATTTATCCTTTCTTAAAGAAATTTGGCTGTATTAGGGAATATACAGCTTGTATATAAATAGACATAAATGATTAAATATCATTCGTAAGTTCAGCGGAATGATTAGAACTGGAGGTGGTGTGGAGGTAGCAAAGATTTGGTGGAGAAAGTAGTGTTTCAGTTTTTAAATGTTGAGTTCTTAAATAATGGATTGATTTTTGAATATTCAGAAGAAGAAGTTTATTCCAGTTGGAAAGAAGAGTATTTAAAAAAAATACCTGAAAGAGAAAAAAAATCTAGAGTGGTGTTTCTTATTCTCACATTCAAAGATACCCCAAGGGATCAGGAAATTTGTATGGAAAAATATTTACTTTCACTAAAATCTAATGGACCTTAGTAAGTTCTTCCATTTGGCAGCAAACAATGGTGGGTTTAATAAAGCCTACAGATTTTTTCACCATTAGAATTACATATTTTTATATTTGATTGAAATTTTAGCAGATAGTTTGTACTTTCATTTTTTGCTCAGCACTGATTCAAAATTAGAATAGCTATAGATTTACTGCATGTTCCAGCTAAGGACTTAACAATAAATAAGTTTAATGATTCAAAACCAAATTTTTAAAAAAGTATCTTATATAACAATTTTGATATAATTAGTTTCTTAAATAAAATTTTGAGTTTTATTTCAGACATTTAAAAAGATTACTCTAAGAAAGTATTCTGGTTAGCAGCTGTTGAGTAACAAATTATCCTAAAATGTATCAACTTACAATATCCATTTTCTTTTCTCATGATTTTGCAGGTCAGGAATTGAGAAGGGTCCAGGTAAGCAGATAAGGTATGTGATCTCTGAGGTGGTTACAGTTCAGTGTTGGTTGGGGTTGCAGTCAACATCAGCTTAAGCTGAGCTAGATACCAAGACGGTTGGGAGTTCAAATGGGGGGCTCACCCATCTACCTCACCCAGAACCATGGGCTTCTTACACTTTACTGGGTGAGTTCTGAAATAGAAGCATCTCTAGAGTTAGTATTCGGTAAGAGAACAGTTCATGATATCAAAGAAACAAAAACAAACAAACAAAAAAAACAAACAAACAAGACTTTTGACCTGGATTTTCATGCCATTCAGTGTCACTTTACCTCCTTTCTCTTGGTTACTCATGAGCCCTTAAGGCCAATTCAGATTGGAGAGAAGGGAAAATATTCCCCTAGTTATGTTTGAAGAAGTGTCAAAAAACTATGACCCTCTTTAATCTCCTACAGAAGGATTCCATAGGCTTAACTAGACTATCAAAGATGTTCATGGCATAAAAAATGTTGAGAATATTTTCTCTAGAATACATGCTTAAGTAAGGAGTGTATTCAGCAAAAGAATTAAATAATATTAGCTTTAGAAAGTAACCAAGGCAACCAGCAGCTAGCTACTGAGACATATGTGTAGATTTTCCAAGTTATATTTTTTCAATGTCTGTTAGAAACAACAAAAACAAAACAAAACAAAAAATTCTACTTAACCTTGATGGGTCAAAAATGACAGAACTGAGTTGTGCCCCCGAACCAGAAGAGGAAGCAAACAGTATCATAATGGTGAAAGCATCTTGCTTATGGGGAGACAAGACTTGTCTTCCTCTGTTGAATATAATTAAAAGAGATGGGAAAGAAATGTGATGAGGCCCCAAATCTTCTCTCAAACATGCTGCAGCGATGAATCAAAGAGATGGAAACTGACACCTTCCATCTCCGGGACACCCAGAGTAGAAATACAGTCAATAAGACGGCATGTTCATTGATGTGCAAGTCCTCTTCCCCTATCAGAAGGAGAAAGATGAAACCTGACAGCTCTCCCCTCAGAAATTCCTCACCTCTTTCCACCACTGGCTACAGGTAGAAGAAGCCTTTTGGTGAGAAAGTTGAAGTTTGTGTCTATGGGATCTTTGGGTGAGATTTTTATCTTGGCCAAGGGCTTTAGCATATTCATTTACAGGCTTTAGCTAAAAGATGGCTAGGGGAGTTATTAAGATGTAAGAGAAACAGAACTTCTTAGATTGGGAGACTTGCAGGCATACAAATCTGATCTATCTTAACTGTTTCACTTAGGAGATGTCTCCTTAATGGATCACAATCTACAAAGGGTTGGGAGAACATGTGGTTCAGGATTCTAACAGGATTCTAGTATTTATCAGTGCTCAGTTGATAGTATGCTTTAAATAAATGATTTATAAAAGAATAAATGATGGTTGAATGAAACTATATAGAGGTCTGAAGAACACGGCCTAGATTCTCCAAGAATAAAATACAAGCTGTTTAGATGATCTGTAAGACTCTCTATTATCTGGCCTCTGAGTTGTTGTCTAGCCCAATCTCCCATTACTACCCTCTCCTCCTTTGCTCACCATACTAACAAAGCACAAAGAAACCTATATGTCTTACCAGCTTTGTCCATTCTGATCTAGCTACCAAGAGATGAAAAAAACCTACTTTCAATCAGGTGACCAGAGAAATTTCTCTGTGAGAAGGCAATGCTTGAGTAGAGATCCAAAAGATAAGACAGAGCCAGTCCCATAAAGACCTGGGAATGGGGGGTGGAAAGCACAATCTAGATGGAGAGGAAATCAAGTATAAAGGCACCACATCAGGGGTGGGCTTGATACTATTTTTTTTCTTTAACAGAAAGACAGCTGGTGTGGCAGAAGGATAGGGAAGGAAGGGGTTGAGCAATAAAGACGAGATCAGAGATGAGAGAGATAGGGAGGGTCCACGCCACTTAGAACCTTGAAGGCTGTGGTTCAGGGTTTGGATTGTGTTCTAAGTGGAATGGGAAGCCATTCAACTGTATTAAGCAGGAATGGGCATTATCTGATTTTTCTTTTGAGAAGAGAGTCTCTTGGATGACAAATGTGGGTGGAGGTAGCCAGGTTAGAAGGTGATTTCAGCAGTTCATGTGAAATAGTTGTTTAGATCAAGGTGAAAACAGTAAAACAGGAATGAAATAGAGAGATTGAGTACATATTTTGGAATCAGAGCCAACAAGATTGTCTGATGGGATGGAAATATAAAATTTAAATAATCAATTAATGAGAAAAGAGTTTACATTTGTTTACAGGTAAACAAAGAGAAATGCATATCAATACAATAACTCTGGAATGGCATTCTTTCTTCTATCAATTTGACAAGTGATTTTAAAAAATAGTAAAGCTCTAAAATATATGAGTTTTGAAAACCAATCCAACTGTCCAATAATCGAGGATCAGTTAAATAAATTGTAAGGCATGCATATGTTTAAATGCTCCATGGCCATTAGAAATGATGCTGTGGAAGAACATTTAATGACATGGAAAATGTTCACAGAAAGTTTTATCTCTTCAACAACAGCTGTCAAGGTCCATGCTTCTTGTTAAGTACCAAATGGATTTGTAGTGAAGGGAAATGTTAATATCTTTAAAATTTGCTGCAAAACTTCTAAGGGTTTGTTTTTTTTTGTTTGTTTTTTTTTAATAAATGTGCCTGACACATTTCTTGGGGGTGAGGCCCAGGTGAAAGTGAAGCCCTCAGGACATGTACCATCATGATGCAAGATTAACATAAATAGAATCATTGAAAAAAAAAGAAATACTTTGGGCCAGTGGCTTTTGGTGTGGAGTTTGAAAAAAAAAATGGGTGTATTATTTTTAGTCTGTGGTGTGCAGCATTTGCAAATGCAGGATGGCAAGGTAAGTCATAAGTATAATCAGGCTATCTTAATGGCCACGAGAACAAAGTTCTTTCCTGTTTCATACTCTAGCTTCCTTGGGAATTTGCAGAAAACCTGGCAAGGACTTTCAATTTCCATGGTATGTGGCAAGGCATTTGAACTAATTTTTCAAAAGGCAAAGAGATCTCAGTTCAGTCATTAAAAAAATAGTATCCCAGGCTAGAAAATTTAATTATATTGTAATGATGAGGACCTAGAATGTAACCAGCACAGAAGGAAAAAGCTTTAAAGAACATGCAATCCAGTCTTATTGTTAATAAAGGATAAACTGAGGTTCCCATAAAGGCATAATGCAAAAATTACCCATAGATGTGTGTCCACACAAGGTTAATTCAAAGCATGAAATGTATGAAAGTTGGCTCTAAATGCAAATTAAAGTTTGATTTCAAAGTGAAATGGAGTATCTACCACTTAGTGTTCAGGCCCATCATTGCTAACAGACAGTAGAAAACTTATTACTCACTCCCCATGTGTAGATGGCTTTTGCAAACTCGTGCAAGAGGTATGGAATTTGTTTTCAATTTGCTGTTTTCATTCTCTGTATTGCCTGTGGCTCCAGGCAGCCCTTAAACAGAAAGCCCATGGCTCAGCTAATATTTCATTTTGGAGATACCATCATGTGCTGGTATCCTGCCATCACTAAAAGATTAATATCAATGCTGGCTGTCATTTCTAGTTAGCATGTTTCAGGAGAGCAACCCTGTTGCAAGCAAACACACTGGCCCAGGATTGTACTGCAAGGCAAAAGCATGACTCTGTCACTTTGAGTCTGGTAAACTTGTACAAAGTACTCAAGGTCACAGGTCTTAGTTTCTTCATCTGAAAATGGGGACAATTAATTTTTTCAACTTGTGAGTTCTTGATAAGAAAACAAGTCTGAAAAATCCTTGTGAACTTTAAAAACCTCTTCGAGTATAAAATAATGATATTCTTAAACTTGGGGGTTCTGTCCTGTAAATTGCTAGTCTCTGCCATGAAAACCCCTGCATGCTACTGTTGCTCATCATTGCAACACTGAATCCCTTTAATCTGCATGTCTAAATATAATGTCTATTGCTTCCCTTCTTCGTCCACTGAGCCTATCATATCCCACTTACCCTTTTAATTGTTTAAGTGGGAAGTTATTGTTTGCTCTCTGATTCCCCAAGCCACATTATTTGAGTATTCTTTAGACATTAACCAACCACATTTGCCAAAATGTGTTATAGTTATGGATCATACAGCTGTCAAGCACTGTACTGGATTTCACACACATTATTTCATTTAATCCTCAACTACTTTAGAAGGCAGATATCACATGCTTTATCTCTCTAGTTAGATTGTAGTTCTATGAATACAGACTGAATATGCAATTCATTTTGTATCTTCAATAGGACCAAAATGAACTCAATAAATGTATGATTAGAATTATTCTTAACTACTTATTACTAATTATTAGTATATCATTATATATTATTAATTATTACTATTGCCACTATTACGATGTGTTGGATTCTTATTTACTAGGTTCTTACGACCTGGAATTCAAAGAGGAAAGGCTATCTTTAGAAACGTACTACTGACAAAATCAAGATTTAGCTCTAAGTTCATCTGACTTCAAAACAAGTGTTTTTAAATGCCACTCTTCCCTGCCTCCTTTGGGAGGATCTGGGTAGACTCTTGGACCATCTTTATCTTTTGGAATGATCTTGGTCCAAATTAATCCATCAGGGAGTCTTATTAAGATACCGTTTCCTCCACTATATTGAGTGAGTCTACCTTTTAACACCACCAAATCATATTTGCTCTTTGCACTCCACACGGAAATTCTCAGACTACCACCATCTGCCAAATGCCTTGTCTGAAGGTTTATTTGGGAGGAAGAAATGCAAAAAGTAAATACATCCATTCTGCTACAGAGATGATCACAGTAAATAAAAATTTTTATTCATCTGCCAATAGCTCCATCTCTGGTGCAATTTCAAATACACTTAAAGGATATTTTGGTTGTTCCTGAGAAATGGCACCGTTCCTGATCACTGGCTTTGAAAGGGATGGTCAGTGCAGTGGAGCACATGGCAGTGGTCAGGCTGAAGCTCCCTGGTTCTAATACTGATTACAGAGGAAAGGCTGCCCAGCATTAGCCTGCCGATACCTCTTCACTTCTGTTAAGCACCTTCAGGGAGAAGAAAGAATCTATGTACCCTTCAGATGAACACAGAAACCCTAGTGAGGAAGGCAGCTCTCACTGTAGCAAAAACCAGAAAAAAGGTTCATCAGAAAAACAGAGAAACCAATGACAGAGAAAACCAGACTTGCTGCTCTGATCCTTGGGCAAACTTGCCCTTTGGGGAAACAAAAAGAAAAAAAGAACAAAAATATAAAGGACATACAATAATTATAATAGGCTGAGAGAGAAGATCCTTTTTCTTTTAATTTTTAAAATTTTATTTTGTTTTTCATCCTACCTATAAAATATCAGAAAGGAAAGTACAACCGATGTCTTCATAGCCACCAACAAAATTGATAATTAATATTTTGTCATATTTAGTTTGTATGATTTGGCTAAAATGTGTTAATGTATAATAAATATAATACTATTCCATTTTACCCCTAATATTTTAGAGTGCATTTCTTATAAAGAACATTCTCTATAAACCCTGAATACTACTGTCATATATAATAAAATAAAATTAATTTCTAATTATCATCAAATATCACATCTGTATACAGACTCAGCCATTGTTCCCCCAAATGATAAAGCTGGTGTATTCAAAATTCAAACCAGAGTCATATCGAGTACTGTGACTATGGTTGCATTCATACTCTATGGGGTTATTGAAATAGTTGAACTTTGGGAAATAGGAAAGACTGTGATGGGTGGACCTCTCCTAATCTGATAAATACGGCAGTCTTTATTAGACCTTTTCTAAAGGAGATTGTAGGAAGACTTGTGAGAAATATAATCTTGGCTCCTTAAAAATACATTAAATAATATGATTTTTGTCCTTTATGACGCTGATATAAATTTTACATAAAATGAACACATACACAATTCAATAGATTTTGAAAAAATACAGGACCTTATTACCACTACTGTGAAAATTCCTTCCTAGTCCTTTGGAATTCCTTTGGAATTTCTTTGGAGTCATGATTCCCACTATCATAGAAAATTTGTCTCTTCTTTTTTTTTTTTTAATGTTTATTTATTTGGAGAGACAGACAGAGAGAGTGTGTACCAGTGAGGGAGAGGTTAGAGCAAGAGGGGAAGAGAGAGAATCCCAAGCAGGTTCTGTGTCATCAGCACAGAACCTGAGGTGGGGCTGGAACCACAAACTGCAATTGTGACCTGAGCCAAAACTAAGAGTCAGATGCTCAATCGGCTGAACCATCCAAGCATCCCAAGTCTGTTGATTAAGTTCATAACATATATATAGTTATCCATATAGTGGAGCATGTATATTTTTAGTATTTGACTTTTATTTTGTAATTCATCATAATACTTTTGAGATTTTTCCATTTTTTGCATGCATTAGTTTGTTCTATTTTATTNTTTTTTTTTTTTTAATGTTTATTTATTTGGAGAGACAGACAGAGAGAGTGTGTACCAGTGAGGGAGAGGTTAGAGCAAGAGGGGAAGAGAGAGAATCCCAAGCAGGTTCTGTGTCATCAGCACAGAACCTGAGGTGGGGCTGGAACCACAAACTGCAATTGTGACCTGAGCCAAAACTAAGAGTCAGATGCTCAATCGGCTGAACCATCCAAGCATCCCAAGTCTGTTGATTAAGTTCATAACATATATATAGTTATCCATATAGTGGAGCATGTATATTTTTAGTATTTGACTTTTATTTTGTAATTCATCATAATACTTTTGAGATTTTTCCATTTTTTGCATGTTTTAGTTTGTTCTATTTTATTGCTGTGTACTATTCCATTGTATGAATATATTAGAATTCTAATATTAATATATTAATATCTAATATATTAGAATATATTAGAATTCATTTTGAATTCAGCCATTTTGATGGGTGCATAGTGGTATCTCAGTGGTGTGGTTGAGCATATTTTCATTTTTTAATTCATAAAGCCTTATGCCTATTTTATTGGATTATTTATATCTTATTACTGAGCTAAAGGAGCTATTTATATATTGTGACTATAAGTCCTTTAAAAATATTTTCTCCTAGTTTGTAGGTTGTATTTTGATTTTTAAAAATTATATCTTTTAAGACCAAATGGTTTTTAATTTAATGAAATTCAATGTATCTTTTTATGATTAATGCTTTTGATGTTCAGGAAATATTTGCCTACCCAAGATCATAAAGATGCTCTCTTTTTTTTCTCTAGAAGTTTTATAGTTTTAGATTTTATACTTGGGTTTATGATTTATCTCAAAATAATATTGTGTTTGTAGTATGTGGTAGGAGACAAGGCTCATTTTTTCCCATATTGATATACTCTTGTTCCAGTACCAATTTTTTTTTAAAGAAATCATGATTTCCTACTGAATTATCTATATGACTTTGATGCTTAGTATTCCTAAAAAAATCACAACCAAATATGTGCAGGTTAGGTCCAGACTCTCCCCTCTGTTCTATCAATTCATTTATCTATTCCTAATAAAATAGTATCTTAATTATTGTAGGTTTATAGTAAATCTTAAAATCAATCCTCCAAATGCGTTTTTCAAGACTATGTTGGCTATGCCAGGTTGTCTTTCTAATTTTTAGAATGATCTTGTCAGTTTCTACAGTGAAGAAATACTGGAAATGTGACTGGTAGAGTAGTGATTCTATGGATCTATTGACAGAGAATGGACGTCCTAAGAACATTATATTTTAAAATTAATTATTATGATGTAACTCTTCAGTTATTAGGTTGTTCATTACTTCTCTCTGCAGTGTGTTTTGATTTTCACTGTAAAGTCTTCCATAGTATTCATTACATTTATTCTTTCTTTTTATTTCAAGTTTTTATTTAAATTCTAGTTAGTTAACATATAGTGTAATATTGGTTTCAGGAGTAGAATTTAGTGATCCTAATTATTTTATATTTTGATTCTAATTATAAGTTATATTTTAAAATTGACTTCCCCAATGATTTTTGCTAGTATTTAGAAATGCAACGTTTTGTACAATGAACTTGTATTCTGCAAAATTGCCTAATTCACATATTAGTTCTGGCAGCTTATTCATAAATTCCTTAAAATTTCTATATTAATATCATATCCTCAGTGAACAAAAATACTTTGTTTTCTGTCTAAATTTTATGTCTTTTCCATGCCTGAAGTCACTGCAGAGGATCTCCAACACAAGTTTAAATAGAAGTGGTGAAAACAGATATTTTTGACATGCTCCCAAACTTTGGGAGGGTGTATTCAACACTTAACCATTAGGTACAATGTTAGCGCTTTGATTTTAACAATCCAATGGAAATGTTTGCTTTTTATTTCTATTTTAGTGAAAATTGTTATCATAATCATAAGTTCTTAAATTTTGCCAAACGATTTTTCCTGCATTCATGAGATAAAGATACACACTCTTTTTGCTTTTCCTTTCTTTTGATGTGATAAATTCCATTGATTCATTTTTATATATTGAAACAGATTTATATTCCTAGGGAAACTCCACTTGGTCATGATGTGTTATCTTTTTTATATATCATTAGGTTAGGTTTGATGATATTTTTAACAGACTTTGTTTTTTAGGCTAGTTGTAGGTTCACAGCAAAATTGAGCTTAAGGTAAAGAGATTTCTCATATCCCCATTGCCCCCACACATCCATAGCCTCTCCATTATAAAAATCTCTCACCAGAGTGGTATACCTGTTAGTTGATGAACCTACATTGACACATCATTGTCACTCAAAGTCCATAGCTGACATGATTCGCTCGTGGTGTTGTACATTGTATGAGTTTAGACAAATGTACAATGACATGTATCCATCATTATAGTATCATTCAGTGTAGTTTTACAGGCAGAAAAAATCCGCTGTACTCTGCCTCTTTATCCCTTGCTCTAACACCTGGCCACCACTGTCTTTATTATATTTATAGTTCTGCCTTTAAGGGAATGTCATATAGTTGGAATCATATAGCATATAGCTTTTTCAGATTGGTTTGCTCACTTAATAATATGTATTTAAGATCCTCCTGCCTTTTCATGGTTTGATAGCTCATTTTTCTTTAGCACTGAATAATATCCCATTGTCTGGATGTACCACAGTTTATTTATCCACTCACCTGAATATCTTTCTTGTTTCCAAGTTTTGAAAATTAAAAAATAAACCTGATACAAACATCTCTATGCAAGTTCTTATGTGAATATAAGTTTTCAACTGCTTTGGGCAAATACCAAGAAGCATGAATGCTCATATGGAAAGAGTATGTTTTGTTTTATAAGAAATTATCAAACTGTCTTCCAAAGTGGCTGTACCATTTTGCATCCCCACTAGCAATCAATGAGACTTCTATTATTCTACATCCTTACTGGCACTTGGTGTCTTCGGTGTTCTGGACTTTGTCCATTCTGATAGGTGTGTACTGATATCTCATTGTGGTTCTAATTTGTATTTCACTAATGACATCGACAGTGGAACATATTTTTGTATGCTTATTTGCCATCTGTACTTTTTTTTTTTTTGAGATATCTGTTAAGGTCTTTGGTCCATTTCTTTCTTAATTGTAATTCCATTGTAGTTAACATAGAGCATTATATTAGTTTTAGCTGTACAACACATTGATTCAACAATTCCTTGCATTACTCAGTACTCATTCAATATAAGCATACTCTTAATCCCCTATATATATTTGACCCAACCCCTAACCCATCTTCCCAGCCCCAGAGTCTGATTTTTGGTTTGTCTGTCTCTTTTTCTCCTTTGTTGACGTTTCTTTCTTAAATTCCACATATGAATGAAATCATATGGTATTTGTCTTTCTCTAACTTGCATATTTCGCTTAATATTTTACACTCTTGTTCCATCCATGTTGTTGCAAATGGCAAAATTTTATAGCTGAGTACACACACACACACACACACACACACACACACACACACACTTTTTATCCATTCATCTCTCTCTACACACCNATAAGCATACTCTTAATCCCCTATATATATTTGACCCAACCCCTAACCCATCTTCCCAGCCCCAGAGTCTGATTTTTGGTTTGTCTGTCTCTTTTTCTCCTTTGTTGACGTTTCTTTCTTAAATTCCACATATGAATGAAATCATATGGTATTTGTCTTTCTCTAACTTGCATATTTCGCTTAATATTTTACACTCTTGTTCCATCCATGTTGTTGCAAATGGCAAAATTTTATAGCTGAGTACACACACACACACACACACACACACACACACACACACACACTTTTTATCCATTCATCTCTCAATGGACACCTAGACTGCTTCCACAATTTGGCTATTGTAAATAATGCAACAAACAGGAGTACATTTTTTTTTAATTAGTGTTCTCATATTCTTTGGATAAATATCCAGTAGTGTAATTCCTAGATCTTGGGGTAGTTCTATTTTTAATTTTTTGAGGACTGCCATACTGTTTTCCACAGTAGCTACACAAGTTTGCATTCCCAACTAACAGTGCACAAAGGTTCCTTTTTATCCACATCCTTGCCTACAGTTATTTCTTGTGTTTTTTTTAAATTTAGTTTTTCTGACAGGTGTGAAGGTGATAAGCTCATTGTGGTTTTGATTTCCATTTCCATGGTGGTGAATGACGTTGAGCATGCTTTCATGTGTATGTTGACCATCTGTATATCTTCTTTGGAGAAATGTCTATTCATGTCTTGTGCCCATTTTTAAAAATTGGATTATTTGGAGGTTTTTTTTTTTTTTTTGGTACCAAGTTGTATGAGTTCTTTATATGGTTCAGATACTAACCCTTTATTTTTATTTTGATATGTGCCCATAGTTTATTTTTGCTTTTGTTTCCCTTGCCTCAGAAGACATATCTAGAAAGATGCTATTACAGCCAATGTCATAAATTCCTGCTTATGCTCTCTTCTAGGATTTTTATGGTTTCAGGTCTCACATTTAGGTCTCTAATCCATTTTGAGTTTACGGTGAAAGAAAATGGTCCAGTTCCAGTCCTTTACGTGTAGCTGTCCAGTTTTTTCTGACACCATATGTTGAGGAGACTTTTTCCACTGTATATTCTTGCCTCCTTTGTCAAAGATTAACTGACTATATAATTGTAGGTTGATTTCTGAGCTTTCTAGAATGTTCTGTGGATCTATGTGTCTATTTTTCTGCCAGTATCATATGTTTTGATTACTATAGCTTTGTAATATAACTTGAAGTCTGGAATTGTGATACCTCCAGCTTTGTTTTTCTGTTTCAAGTTTGTTTTGTCTATATATCATCCTTTGTGGTTCCATACAAATTTTAGGATTGTTTGTTCTACTTCTGTGAAAAATGCTGTTGGTATTTTGATAAAAATTACATTAGATCTGTAGATTGCTTTGAGGAGTATAGACATTTTAACATTTGTTCTTCCAATGCATGAACATGGAGTATCTTTCCATTTGTTTGTGTTGTCTTCGATTTCATTCATCAATGTTACAGAGTTTTCAGTGTACAAGTCTTTCACCTCTTTGGCTGAGTTTACTCCTAGGTATTTACTATTTTTGGTGCAATTGTAAATTGCATTGTTTTCTTCATTTCTCTTTTTCTGGCTTCATTATTAGTGCATAGAAATGCAACCAATTTCTGTACATTAATTTCATATCCTGTGACTTCACTGAATTCATTTGTCAGATCTAGTAGTTGTTTTTGTGGAGTCCTTAGGGTTTTCTATATTTCTATACATAGTATTATGTCATCCACAAAAAATAAAAGTTTTATTCTACCTTACCAATATGGATTCCTTTTATTCCTTTCTCTTGTCTGGTTGCTGTGGCTAGGACTTCTAACACTATGTTGAATAAAAGTGATGAGAGTGGAGATTCTTGTCTTGTTCTTGACCTTGGGGAAAAGCTGTTAGTTTTTCCCCATTACATATAATGTTGGCTGTGGGTTGAGGTGTTCTGAGGTATGTTCCTTTTCACCTACTTTAAGGGTCTTTATTATGAATGGATGTTGTAATTTGTCAAATATTTCTGCTGCTTCCATTGAAATGATCATACAGTTTTCCTCTCTCTTACTGATGTGTATCATGCTGATTTTCTTGCAAATATTGAACCACTCTTGCATTCTGGGAATAAATAAGACTTCATCATGGTGAATTATTATTTTAATGTGCTATAGGATTCAGTTTGGTTGTATTTTGTTGAGGATTTTTGCATCAATTCTTATCAGGGATATTGACATCTAGTTGACTTTCATTGTGTTGTCTTTTCATCTAGCTATGGTATTAGGGTGTTACAGGCCTCATAGAATGAATTTGGTAGTTTTCCTTCCTCTTACATTTTTGGAATAGTTTAAGAATAGATATTAAATTTTCTTTAAATGTTTAAATGATAGAATTCACCTGTGAAGCCATCTAGTCTCAGAGTTTTGTTTGTTGGGAGTTTTTTGATTAGTGATTCAATTTCATTGCTGTTAACCAGTCTGTTCAAGTTTTCTATTTCTTCCTGTTTCAGTTTGGTAGGTTATATGTTTCTAGACTTTATTTCTTCTAAGTGTCCAATTTGTTGGCATATAAATTTTCATAATATTCTCTTACAGTTGTTTGTAATTCTGTAGTGTTGTAGGTTATTATTTCTCCTCTTTCATTTATAAGTTTGCTTATTTGAGTTCTCTCTCTCTCTCTCTCTCTGTATGAGTCTGGCTAAAGGTCTATCAATTTTGTTGATCTTTTCAGAGAAACATCTCCTGATTTTAATGATCTGTTTTTTCTTTTTTTTTTTTTTAGTTTTTGTATCATTTATTTCTACTCTAATCTTTATTATTTCCTTCTGTCTGATGCTTTCGAGTTTTGTTTGTTCTCCTTTTTCTAGCTCCTTTAGTCATAAGATCAGGTTGTTTGGGATTTTCCTTGCTTCTTGAGATAGACCTGTATTGATATAAACTTCCCTCTTAGAACTGCTTTTGCTGCATCCCGAAGATTTTGGGTTGTTGTGTTTTCATTTTCATTTCTCTCCATGTAACTTGTGATATCTTCTTTGATTTCTTGGTTGACCCATTCATTGTTTTAGTAGCATGTTATTTAACCTCCATGTATTTGTGCTCTTTTCAGGTTTTTTTCATATGGTTGGTTTCTATTTTCATAGTGTTATGGTCAGAAATGATGCACGGTATGACTTTGCTCTTTCTGATTTTGTTGAGGCTTGTCTTGTGGCCCAATATGTGGTCTATTCTGGAGAATGTTCCATGTGCACTTGAAAAGAATGTATAATCTGTTGTTTTGAGATGTAATATTATTAATTTATCTGTTAAGTCCATCTGGTCCAGTGTGTCATTCAAAACCACTGTTTCCTTGTTGACTTTGTTTGATCTGTTCGTTGATATTCATTGATGTAAGTGTGGTGTTAATATCCCCTGCTATTATTGCATTACTACTGATTGGTTCCTTTATGTTTGTTGTATGTTTTATGTATTTGGATGCTTCAACATTTCGTGCAAAAATATTTACAATTTTTTGGATTGGCCCCTTTATTATTATTTAGTGTCCTTTTCTTGTATCTTGTCACAGTCTTTGTTTTAAAGTCTATTTTGTTGGCTGTAAGTATTGTTAGCCTAGCTTTATTTTCACATCCATTTGCATCACAAATACTTCTCTATCTCCTAATTCTATGTGGAGGTATTTTTAGGTCTGAAATGAGTCTCTTGTAGGCAGCATAAAAATGGATCTTGGTTTTTTATCCACTCTGCCATTCTATGTCTTTTGATTAGAGTGTTGAGTCTATTTACATTCAAAGTAATCATTTATAGATATGTATGTATTGCCATTTTGTTACTTGTTGTGTGGTTAATTTTTAGGTTTTTCTCTGATTCTTTTCTTGTTTTCTATCATGGTTTGTTGGCTTTTTTTAGTGATAAACTTGGATTACATTCTCTTTACTTTTTGCATTATCTATTACTGGTTTTGATTGTGATTACCATTAGGTTTGTATATAACATCTTCTACATAGTCTCTATTAAGTTGAAGGTTGCTTAAGTTTGAACTCATGCTTTACTCCTTTCCTCCCCACATTTTAGATATTTGGTGTCATATTTTACATTCTTTTGTGAGTCACTTGACTGATTTTTACAGATATACTTATTTTTACTACTTTTGTGCTTTTTACTTTCCTGACTCTTGCTTATGGCCTTTCCTTTCCAGTCAGAGAGTCCCCTTTAACATTTCTCATATTGCTGGTCATGAATTCCTTTAACTTTTGTTTGTCTAGGAAACATTTCATCTCTCCTATTCTGAATGATATCCTTGCTGGATAGATTGGTTTTGGCTGCAGATTTTTTTCCTTTCAGCACTTTGAATATATCATGCTATTCCCTTTTGGCCTGCACAATTTCTGCTGAAAAATCTTCTCATAGCCTTACAGAGTCTCTCTTGTATGAAACTGTCTTCTTTATCTTACTGCTTTATTTTTTTTATCATTACTTTTTACCATTTTAATTACTATGTGTCTTTGTGGAGATCTTTTTGAATTGATTATGTTGGGGTACTTCGGTGCCCTCTGGATCTGGATATCTGTTTCCTTCCCCAGATTAGGGAAATTTTCAGCTATTATTTCTTCAAATAAATTCTCTGCCTCCTTTTCTCTCACTTCTTTTTTTGGGATCCCTATAATGTGAATGTTATTATGCTTGATGGAGTCACTGAGAACCCTGCCTATTCCCATTTTGCCTACGTTTATATAAATAAAAAAAAAATATGTTCCTGTAAAAAATGCTTACTTTCAAATCTCATGTTAGTTTTCGAAGTCTTGATGGACTTGTCAAACTAACAAAAATTATATTTCCTGTTATCCTTTAAAAAATTTCTGTAGGACCTGTAGTAAAGTTTTCTCTAGAATTCCTCATTTGAGCAGTTGTATTTTTCTCTTTTCTTTACCTTTAGCCTAGCTAGGAATTTTTGATGTAGCATTAATCTCTCTTGCATTTTCCAATCTAACAATTGCTGCCTTTTGTTTTGAGTGTAGTTCTTTTATATTTAATATAAAATCAAATTATTATGTTCGTGTTTAAGTGTATTTTTCCTTCTATATTCTTTATTACCCTGTTTTTCCCCCATCCTGTAATTTTAAGTATGTGGTCCAGTGACTTCCAGTGCATTCACATTGCTGGGCAATGATCAACACCGTCCACTTCCATACCTTGTTTCATCTTCCCAAGCTAAACTCTGCACCCATTAAACAATAATTCCCTATTTTCCTCTCTTCCCAGCCTCTGGCAACCACTATATATTTTACATATTCCATCTATCTCCTCTTTTAGATATGGATATGGAAACATAGATTAGAAAGACTGAGATAATATAATATATAAAATACTTATTGACTTATTTTGATATATTTTCATTATCATAGTTTAACTTGAATAAAGTATATGTGACTTTATATACAGTAACCTTATAGCAGTATATAATCATTTAAGATTCCTTCCTCTCATTTGCTATTACTGTCACATTATTTTCACTTTAGTCAATTGGATTTAAAGGAAATTAAGAAACAATTTTATATTGACTTGCATATCTGCTATTTCTAATGCTCTTCATTTTTTCCTATAGATCCAAATTTCTATATTACATTATATGCTTTAAGTCTGAAGAATTTCAGCACTTTTTGTAGTGTGTACCTGCTCTTAAGACTTATTGTTTACCTGAAAATGTCCTTATTTTGTCTTCATTTCTGAAATATATTTATATCTATATATAAATGGAATGCTAAGCTGACATTGTTTTGTGTACTATTTTTTTCTCTCTAAGCATTTTCTTTTATTTTTATTTTTTTAATGTTTATTTATTTTGAGAGAGAGACAGTGTGAGCAGGGGAAGGGCAGAGAGAGGGAGACACAAAACTCGAGGCAGGCTTCAGGTTCTGAGCTGTCAGCATTGAGCCAGGTGCAGTACTTGAACCCACAAACTGTGAGATCATGACTTGAGCCGAAGTGGGACACTTAACTGACTCAACCACCCAGGCTCCTCTAAGCATTTTCAAGATGCCACATCATCTTTTAGTATCCTTTTGTGTGTGTGTGTGTGTGTGTGTGTGTGTGTGTGTTTTGTATGATTAAATGCCAGGCATCATTATTATTATTGTTCTCATGTATATAATGTCTCATTTCTTCTCTGGCTTTTAAGACTCCCCCGCTGTCCACTTTTTTGAGAGACAAATCCTGGCTAGTTTATTCCTGTTTTTAACTGCTTTCTAGGGCCCTGAAATCATTATTTTTTTCCCTAGTTTTTATCACTGTTATTGTATGGACATTTAGTCTTACAAAAGGCACTCTGTCATTACCAGAACACAGAACTCAAATTTGTTTCTAATATTTACTCATATTTGGTATTTCTGGTAAGCTTCATTCTTTTGTGTGAACCCATATTTTTGTCATATCATTTTCTTTCTGTCTAAAAAACAGCTTTAATATTTCTTTCAGAAAAGGTTAACTGATGATAAAATGCTCTCAGTTTTCCTTGCTTGAAAAGGCATTTCACCTTAATTTTGAGAGATGTCTTTACTGGGTATTGAATTCTTCATCAACATATGTATTTTCCTTCAGCACTTCAAAGGTGCTATTTCATTATGGTCTAGATTGCAAATTTTCAGATAAGAAGTCTGTGGGTATTCTTCTGTTTGTAATACATCTTTTTCTCTGGTTGATTTTAAGAATTTTCTCTTCATTGTTGGCTTTCAGGAATTTGATTATGATTGCCTTGGTGTGGTTTTCTTTGTGTCTAACCCTTCTTAAGTTTCCGAACATCTTGAATACACTAGTTTATAGTTTTCCTAAAATTCTGAAAACCTTCATCTATTATTTCTTCCAATGTTTATTCTGCACCTTTCTTTTCTCTTCTTTTGACTTGTGTGTTAGACTGCTTGAGGCATTCCAACAGTATTCAATGACTTAAGCACTGTGCTTTTTTTTTTTTTTTTCTTGTGTTCCCTGTCCGCATCTCTATACTGAAGTTTTGATGGTTTCTAGTCCCTGAATTCAAGTTCTTTGATTTTGTCTTCCCCTCCCCATAATATTTAATCTGTTATTAATCTCATCAGGGATTGTGTTTGTTTTAATTATATTTTCTTTTCCATCTTTAGAATTACCATTTAGTTCTTTATTTTTTTAATACCGCTCATTTCCCTCAATATTTAGCCCATATTGTCCTTTAAGTCACTGAGCACATTAAATGTATTTATAGCAGCAATTTTAAAATCCTGGTCTGCTAACTCAATCATTTCACTCATTTCTGTATGTTTTTCTATTTTCTGATCTTCTTCCAGTTTAATGTGTCATATTTTCTTCTTTCTTGACCAATAATACTTTTCAATGTATACTGGGCACTATGAATCTTACATCACAAAGTGCTGGATTTTATAGTTTTCTTTTAAAGAACGCTCAACTTTGTTCTTAAAAGAAGTTAAGTTGTTCATGGAATAGATTGATTTTTTGAGTGAGGCATTTAAAAAATAATAATTTTGACTTAGGGGATAGAATAACTTTCCACTCTGGGGCTACTTTAGCCACACTCCTAATTGGTTTTCTGTCTGGATTATTCAGTAAATAATCATATGTTCAATCCATATTATTTATTCCAGCTGTTTAGAACTTGAATGTCTCCTGTGCTTCTGTAATCTCCAGGAGCTTTTCATCTTATAGTATCCATTCATTCTTTGCCTAGATGTTTAGGTTTTAGTAATAGTAAGGTATGTCTTACTATTCAACCAAAGACTTAATGGTGCCCCTAATCAAATATACTTTCTTCTTCCAAATGGAGAATATAGTTGCATCACCATATATTGAATAACACATTTCTTTCTATTTCTTTTTAGACTAATAATGTGAATGCTTTCTGTATTTGCAAAAGTACACACTAGGGTCTGGTTTTATAACTTTTAAGTTCCTTTTTCTTTCTGTCTGTCCATATTGTGATGTGAAAGACACATAATTTTTCTTACCATTGCTCTAAAATATTTTTAATATTCATGTGATGTAACTCCTTTTTAATATTCTTTTAAAAAGATAACAGAATCAGTATTGCATATTTAATCTTCCAAATAAATTTTTGAATAGTTTTATTAAGGTCTTCCCAATTTTGTTTGGAATCTATCGTAGAAATGCCTGTTTCTAAAATTTCAGTACTATGACAGCTTTTAAATAGTGTCATTTTATGCAAGAAGAAAAGAAATACATATATATACCCCCCTTTTTCTTTTTCTTCTTCTTTGGCTATTGGTATTATTTTAGGGTTTCTGCTTTTTTTGTTATATTTATTCTTGTATCTTTCAATGCTCATATCACAGTTATAAGTACTATTCTTTCATTAATTATATTTTCTTGTTCTTACTTTTATATATGAGTGGTTGATTTTATATATTAATTTTTATTACTTTGGCTTATCAGTTAATATTTCTGAATTAATGACTGAATCTAAATTAAATAAGAAAATCATCTTGAATCCTACTAAAGAAATTGAATGATAATCTACCCAAAATATCAACCGTATATTTTTTCACCTCTCAGGATAACAATTGACTGTTGGCATGATTTTTTAAATAGAATACTTCCACTTTATTTGCCTCAGTCGATCTGTAATGTCATTTCAGAGATGTGAAATCTGAGACTCAAAGAGGTGACCCAACTTACCCAAGAGCAACAGTGGCAGGAAGGCTGAACTTGTATGCATGCATATGAAGGTCTCCCAACTCCAGGCTCGGTGCCCTTTCTAACACATGTCACTGTTTCTCATCAGATGTCTGCTTCCTTTGAAGATTTCTCCCAGCATTACACAACTAAAACTTGTAATAATGCATTTGAGTTCTCTTTGAGATTATGCCAATGATTTTTTTCAGAGGTGGCGCAAAGACAGTCTTGAAAGTGCTGGCTGAGTTGATATTCAGCCTCTAGAGAAGGAAAAAAGAAGGATCTGGGAGTATAGTGAGATGGAGTATGACAGACCCACATAAACTGGTGGAGATGAGATGCATCTCATGTGTCCAGGTGTATTGAAGGACCTGTCACTCACACATCGGTTTATGAGGTAGAAGTAAGTTAATTCAAGTTAATATGCAGAAATGTTTCTAATAACAACCTGTCAAGAGTGTAGAGGGACATATCGGGTGAGAGAAATGAAAAGAGAAAAGGAATGCTCTAAAAGAACTGAAAAATCAGTCAAGGGAACAGAACATTTCTCCATTACAATCATAAAAGTGGTGACTAGAATTACTTTCTCACTAGCAATTCATCTTTGAGTTAATAATGTTCTGTATTTAAGAAACCAAACTATAAAATCAAATATACCTGGGTTCAGTACCCACTTAAACTACTTAACATTTCTAAGTAGCAATTTCCTTTCCTTTCATGGGAAATAATGATATCTAATATAATTGAAAGACTGTGAGGATTATCTGAGATAATATATGCATTTAAAACATGTATAAAAATACAATATGATCTTTAAAGGGGTGAAGTGGTAGATGTTATCTATATAATCTATAATGATAAAAACCCAATTATTCTCTAAAGAAGATATGGTGGCCTTATCTTAAAATAAAATGGAGAGACAATATGATAGTAATGATAATGACCAAGTGGGTATAGGGACTTGATTCACTCACTCATTCATTCATTCATTCATTCGACAGGCATATTTTGGTTACCTATCCTATGGTATTCACTTTTAGGGATATGTAAAAAAAATAAGTATTTGACACAAATAACTAATAATCTTTAAAATATAAAGCTTGACATTTAAAAAGTGGAAGTTAACTCGAGGTACAAGAAGACTGAGAGGGAGCAAAGTGGTTGGTTTCAAAATTTCAAGAGAGGACATTGCTGTGCTCTGAATTCCCCATAGACATAAAAGCCTATGAACTCTAATTCAGATTTTTTTTCTAAATTAGAGCTTTACAAAGATGAAATAAAAATAAATACTAGTATATACGTAGTATATACATAGGACTTACTATATATCAGATCTCTGCTAGGAGAGAGGTTGGTATTATCTTATTTGATCCTTAAAGTAACCCCATGAGATAGGATTTATTATTTTTAATGCTTATTTATTTATTTTGAGAGAAAGAGAATATACTCACAAGCAGGGGAAAGGCAGAGAGACAGAGGGATATAGAGAACCCTCAAGCTGAAAGCTCAGATCCCAAAGCAGGGCTCAACTGCATGAACCATGAGATCATGACCTGAGCCAAAATCAGAACTCATACACTTAACTGGCTGAGGCACCAGGCACCCCAGGATTTTTTTTTCTTTTTAAATGAAACCAATAAGGAAACTGAGATTCAAAAATGCTATGTAGTGGGGCACTTGGGTGGCCCAGTCGGTTAAGCAGCTGACTTCAGCTTAGGTCATGATCTCACGGTTCGTGGGTTCGAGCCCTGGATCTGGCTCTGTGCTGACAGTCAGCTCAGAGCCTGCAGCCTGCTTCAGATTCTCTATCTCCCTCTCTCTCTGACCCTCCCCTGCTCACACTGTCTCTCTCTCTCTCTGTCTTAGAAATAAATAAAACATTAAAAAAATGCTATGTAGATGCTGACTAAAGAACACAGAGCTAATTGTAAGAGAGCCAGTATTCCTAATTATCTTAACCAGAGATTAAGCTCTTAACTTCCAAGTTATGTATTCTTATTTGAAAAGATAGCACCATGTTACTCAAGGTTCCAAGTCTACTATTGAAAGAACTCTCCATCATCTGAGATGGTGTGGATGACTAAAAATGATTATATGGAGTAGACTTTAGGGCTCCTTCCAAACCTAAAACCTTAAGATACCATGCCTAAAATGCATAATTTACCAGCATTTAATGCTATAGAAGCTTAGAGAAATAATTTTATCTTCCTGAGACTCATAATTTACCATTAAAATAAGGATAATATTGGTAAAATGAGGAATATTTTGGTAGTACTGTTTAACAAGTAAATGGAATGATGACTCTTAAGTATTTGTGTGTATTTATATTGTAAACTTGTGCTGAGGGAGCCTTGATTCACCATGAACACCATGTGTTTGAACACAGTGAACACTCAGTGAATGTTATTTGTGATTTTTTTTTTACTTTTAGGAAATCAATATCATAAGACTAAGAAAATTACAAAATAAGTCAATTAAAATCTGTAGGAAAAAAATGACAGAAAAGAACCCAAAGTCACAATTCTGTAGTCTCCATTCTCCATAAATATAAAATGCTTGGATTTGAATGACACTATGAAAGGGGGAATATCTTATTAGAATTATAAATCATTAGAATTATAAATCAGGGTTGGAACCAAGACACAAGGGAAAGACCAATATAATTGATGTTATAAATTAATCAATTATGTTATCTAAAAAGAATATATTTTAAAAAATTATACCCACAAGTATATGGCCATTGGTTTAAAAAAATATATGGCACATTGCAATTCAATTTGGAAAAGTTGGTCTTTCCAAAAAATGGTGTGTGGACAATTAATGTCTATGAATAATGAACCTACCTGTACTTCACATCATGTATAAAAATTAATTTGAGATAAATCATAGGCCTAAATGTGAAAGGCATAAATTTCTTGAAGAAGATGTAGAGTTTTAAAAATTAATATTATCAGATAAGCAAAAAGGTCTCAAGTGGGACTCAAAAAGCAATAATCATAAACTTATTTTTAAGGTAAAAGGACATTTTTAAGATTAAAAACTTCTGTTTATTAGTATCAATAAGGAAATAATAAGACAATTCACAGATTAGAAGTAAATATTTTCAATACATGTATCTGATGGAGGATGCATATCTAGGTTATATAACAAATTCTCAAACTCAGATACATCAATAATGAATTTATAAATCTAATTTAAAAAATAAATAACTCAAACAAGCACTACATAAAAGAAGATATGTGAAAGCACAATAAACATGAAATGTCACTTATGATCATTAGCTACCAGGAAAATGCAAATTAAACCATCATGGGATGTCTCTTTAGATCAGAAAGATACCTCTTTACCAGGCATAAAAACTGATTTGAAAAAAAGATGGGGACTATGAATGGGCTAGGCTGAAGAATCACTGGAACTTATTTACCTTGCTGGTGGGAGTGTAAAATGGTAAAACCACCTTGGAAAACTGCATAGCAGCTCCTGCTCAAGCTAAACATAAATGTCTACCTTAAAACTAAGTACTCCCACTCTTAGGCACGTTCCCTACAGAAATGAGTGCAGGTGTTCACATAGCCTTGTTCAAAACTGTCTGTATATTATTCATTTAGACAAAATATCTAAGCAGTCCAAATGTTCATTGACAGAATGGATAAATTAGGTGTGATATACTTAAATAAAGAAATATTACAGAACAATAAAACAAACTTCATAATAGAGATAAAATCCCAAACATATTGAGTGTAAAAAAACAGATGAAAGAAGAATACAGAATATAGATTTCATGTGTCTTTAAAAAACAAATAAAAATGAAGACAGACTGATTTATAAAGCTCAAAACCAAAACAGTGGCTACTTCTTGTGATAGGTAGAATTATTGCTCCCAATGATATTCATATACTAATCCCAAGAACCTATGAATACGTTGGGTTACATGGCAAAGGGGAATTAAAGTGAAGATGGAATTAATGTCTAATTGGAACTAAATTTTAAAGTCACTGATCAGGAGCACCTGTGTGACTCAGCCAGTTAAGCATCTACCTCTGGCTCAGGTTATGATCACATGGTCCGTGAGTTCAAGCCACACATCAAGCTCTCTGCTGTTGTAACAGAACCCACTTTGGATCCTCTGTCCCCCTTTCTCTTTACCCATGCCCCGCTTTCTCTCTCTCTCTCTCATAAAGAAATAAATAAGCTTTAAAGCCACTAATCAGCTGACTTTAAAATAGGAAGATTATCCTGGATGATCCAGGTGGGCCTAAGGTACCTACAAAGAGGAAGCAGAAGAGAGTCAGAGAAAGAGATAGGACAATGGAAATAGTGCCAGAATATGAAATGTTGCTGGCTTTGAAGACAAAAGAAAGCCATGCCCCAAAGAACAGAGCAGCTTCTAGAATTTGAAAACATCAAGGAAACAAATTCTCTACTAAGGCCTCCAGAAAGGAATGAAGTTCTGCCAACAACTTTGTGTTAGTCTAGTGTGACCAGTTTTGAACTTCTGACAACAAAATAATAAATTTGTATTGTTTAAGTCATTAAATTTGAGGTAATATGTTATGGCAGCAATAAGATACCAGATGGTTATACAGGTATACATCAGTATTAAAAACTGTTAAACTATACACTATGATTGGTGATCTTTATGCCTATACTCTACACATGTTAGCCTTCAATTTAAAAAAATCACATAAGACCCCAAATAGCCAAAGTTATGTTGAAAAAGAAAACAAAGCTGGAGGCATCACAATTCCAAACTTTAATCTGTATTACAAAGCTGTAATCATCAAGACAGTATGGTATTGGCACAAAAACAGACACATAGGTCAATGGAACAGAATAGAGAACTCAGAAATGTATCCACAAATATATGGCCAACTAATCTTCGACAAGCCAGAAAGAGTATTCAATTGGAAAAACAGTCTCTAGAGCAAACGGTGCTGAGAGAACTGGACAGCAACATGCAAAAAAATGAAACTAGATCACTTTCTTCACACCATACACCAAAATAAATTCAAAATAGATGAAATACCTAAATGTGAGACAGGAAACTATCAAAATCCTACAGGAGAAAAACAGGCAGCAAACTCTTTAACATTGGCCAAAGCAACTTCTTACTTGACATGTTTCTGGAGGCAAGGGAAATAAAAGCAAAAATGAACTACTTGGATCTCATTAAGATAAGAAGCATCTGTACAGTGAAGGAAACAATCAACAAAACCAAAAGTTAACAGATGAAATGGGAGAAAATATTTGCAAATGATATATTGGATAAAGGGTTAGTATCCAAAATATATAAAAAAGTACCAACTCAACACCTGAAAAACAAATAACCCAGTGAAAAATGATCAGAAGACATGAATAGACACTTTTCCAAAGAAGACATCCAGATGGCCAACAGACACATGAAAAGATGCTCAACATCATTCATCGTCAGGGAAATACAAATGAAAACCACACAATGAGATGCCACCTCACACTGGTTAGAATGGCTAAAATTAACAACTCAGGAAACAACAGATTCTTGTGAGAGGTGAAGAAAGGGGAACCCTATTGCACTGTTGGTGGGAATGAAAACTGGTACAGCCACTTTGGAAAACAGTGAGGATATTCTTCAAAACATTAAAAAATAGAACTACCCTATAAGCAAGCAATTGTACTATCTATGTACTATGTACATAGTATGTACTATGTACTATCTATGTACTATGGAGGAATTTATCCATATGATACAAAAATGCTCATTTGAAGGGGTATATGTGCCCCAGTGTTTATAGCAGTGCTATCAACAATAGCCAAATTATGGAAAGAGCCTAAATATCCATCAACTGATGAATGGATTAAGAAGATGTGGTATAAATATACAGTGGAATACTACTCAGCAGTGAAAAAAGAATAAAATCTTGCCATTTGCAACAACATGGATGGAACTAGAGGATATTAGGCTAAGCAAAATTAGAAAGTCAGAGAAAGACAGATATAATATGATTTCACTCATATGTGGAATTTGAGAAACTTAACAGATGAACATAAGGGAAGGGAAGGAAAAATAAGATAAAAACAGAGAGAGAGAGAAACAATAAGAGACCCTTTTTTAAAAAAATGTTTATTTATTTTTGAGAGAGAGACAGAGTGCAAGTGAGGGAGAGGTAGAGAGAGAGGAAGAGACAGAATGCTACCAGGCTCCAGCCTCGGAGCTGTCAGCACAGGGTCCAAAATGGGGCTCAAACTCACTAACTGAGAGATCGTGACCTGAGCTGAAGTCGTATGCTTAACTGACTGAGCCACCCAGGTGCCCCAAACCGTAATAGACTCTTAAATACAAAGAACAAACTAAGGGTTGATGGGTCATGGGTAGAAGGTGGAGTGGGTTAAAAGGGTGATGGGCATTAAAGAGGGCATTTAACTGGATGAGTACTGGGTGTCAAATATAAGAAATGAGTCACTGGGCTCTATTCCTGAAGCCAAAAACTACATTGTATGTTAACTAACTTTGGAATAATAACAAAAAAAAGATTAAAATAAATAAAATTAAATTAGATAAATAAAAGCACTGAATTGCACAAAAGATAAAAATAAAAGTAAATAAAAATAATCAGTCATCATTCAAGGTAAAAAAATTTTCTTTTTTTTTGTAATTGGCTTAACTTATGTTGCCTAAGATTTGGGGATATGGTCATTTTAATTCACTGCTGAATGGCAGTGTGAATTGGTTGAGTCACTCTGGTGGGTAGTTGCACAGTAAAGGTGTACAATCTTTCCATCTAGCTGGTTTATTCCTAGGTATTATCCCTTACGGAAATTATTTTGCTTCTATCAGAAAGACACATATACATATTACACACATACTGCAGCATTGCTTATAAATGTGTAATAAGGAAAACAAATTAAATACTCATATAGAGGGAAATGATTAATTGAGTTTGGTGTGTTTAAATGCATAAGATAGATCTACATGCATCATGACAGAAAAGGGAACTCAGTATATAATGCTGAATGAGAAACAAGCACTTTTCAGCGTGACATATATAGTTTAGTAGAACTTATAAAATATATTAAGCACACTATTCATTGTTACATACATATCTAGTAAAAATGTAAAATATGTACAGGAAGAAAATATATATATCCAAGATAAAATTGAACTCTGGAGAAGAGGGGAAAGAATGAGATGAAGGAAGTTAATAAAGGGAATTTCAAGAAGATGTTAAAACATTTTCTTAAAAACATATTCTTATGTGTTTTCTTTAAATATATGAGGCAGAAGGAGGTAATGACTATGAGATCAAAAGAAGTAGAGAGCACTGGCAAAGGAGGGACAGGTCTTTCCTTGCAATAGGAAATACTGAGTCTGAAGGACTCTGTAGGAATGGTTCTCGACCAGAGGGATTTAGCGATATCCAGAGACATTTAGTAATGTCTGGAGACATTTAGAAATCTGGTAATATTTTTTTATGGTCACAACTGGAGGAAGTATTTTTGTCTCATAGTTGATAGGGGTCAGGGATGCTGATAAACATCCTACAATGCAAAGGATGGGTCTACACAGAAAAGAACTATCCAGCCCAAAATAGTGGCAAGTCTTGAAAAATCTGCTCTAAATCCTTTTCTAGTGATAACCACAGTGGATGAGACAACTTCTGGAGTAGGATGCTAGCCTTTTTGTTTATAGTTAATATTTATTATCTACTTTTTGGACTGGGGTTGCTGAAACAGACAAGATAAGAGGAATCAGTGGTTGTGGAATAGGGAAAACTATTTGGAATAAATGCTTAAGAAAATGAACCACAGCATCCATAAGAGGTAAAGAGATGAAGTGACAAGCAGTGGGCAGAGGATCCAGTCAGCTGAGTCTTGTCATCTGGGTCTACTTAATTGTGTAAACTTGTGATTAATTAACCATACTAAGTGTACAATCAATTCTGAAGACTCAGCCCACATAACCAGAATTATGCTAACTTTAAATACTCTGCTGGGTAAAGTTAAGAAGGTAGAGTAGATGGATAAGCACTTACTTGGAAGCAAGAAGTCTTGGATTCGAGTCCTACTATACCCAAGAATTCTGTTTATTGACAGATAGGTCAATTTATAGCTCAGCCTTCGTTGTCATACTTCAAAAAACAAGACTGGTGAGTTAGACAATTTGATGGGTGTTGCAAAGCGCTATTCAAAACCCTCCTTTTGAGGAGTAAGGAACTATTCTCTCAGCTTCTGGAGAATAGAAAACAGCCCCCAGCTTCAAACTACCCTTGGGAATTGCCTCAACTGAAGACAGCTTCCTCTCCATAGGCTGTACTCCCTTCCTGGAAATGCTAGTATCCAATAATGGGAATATGAAGGCCTGGATCCCTTGTTCCAGCACAAGTCAGATCTATAGACAATACCATCTTCATAATCTTGCAGTCTTGGCTAAAGTGTTCCACTGAGATTGAACCACACGTTGACTTCCCTCTTCCCAATCTCAATCCTATTTCCTTTCCTTCTCTTCAACAGTTGCTGATAAGAGCAACTTTCTTATTAACCTTGTCCAGGCTAATCTTCTTCTTGGTATCTGCTTTCTGGAAGCCTAACCTATAACAGATGACCTCCTGGTTCTCCTCCACTTGTTACATCTCATTAAACTCATGCTTATATCTACAATCTTCACGTAAAATCTGCATCATCTACTATTTGTTTGAATGTGTGTGTGTGTGTGTGTGTGCGCTTGCGCAAGCATGTGCCTACTCATCACAGATAACCCTTCTTATCCTTACTGTTTTTGAAAATAAAGCAGCCATAATTTTAATCCAAATAAATATTTACTTGACTCTTTGTCAAAGGCCACCTAGACATACTAAACAGCCACACTTCACCACCAGGATATTAATAGTATTTTTTCCCTTAGCTAAGTACTTTTCTGCCATTAACTCATTGCTAGAGTAATGGATGTGGCAGATCATTTAATCCCCCATAAATTACAGATGGAGAAACTGAGGCCCCAATTCCCTGAATGGCTGCTGACTTTGTATACCGCATGGCTAAAAAAGCTGGGACTAGCACTCAGTTGTTCTGATTCTAATGATACATTTCCTTCTATCACATGGTAGAAACAGATTCAAAACTACTTAGGTAAATTCATAAATGATAGGAGCATCACCATTATTTTCATCTTGACATCAAGAATAACTGTATCCTTTTACATAAGATTCTATTCCTCATAAGATACAAGGAAATTTGGACCCAACCAAATAATTTGGAATTAGAAGAGACTGTAGAGGCTATTTAGCACAGAAAACAAACTCTTTCTCACATGCCAATTATAATCTACTGGCAAGTGCTTGCTGGAACATCATGTGGAGGACGATATTAATGCCACATCTGGTTCAGTGGAAAGAAGTGTGGTAGTTTAATTACTGATGTCAGCCATGAGCACAGGAATCAGCATTGGTGGCTTCAATACCAATGTGTGTATAGTTCTGGAACTAGTGAGACCCTTTTATTCTATGAATAGGGATATTTAGTCTGAGACAGAGCAGATAATGCAGGAAGAATATACACACACACAGACACACAGACATACAGACGCACACAGACACAGACACACACACATACACACAGTGGTCAAGACTAGAATCCAAGTTACCTGAGAACAGTTTCCTTTTCTTGATAACTGTGTTGTTCAAAACAATGTCTACTAGCCATATATAGTTATTAAAGTTAAATAACTGGGTGGCTCAGGCAGTTGAGCATCTGACTCTTGTTGGCTCAGGTCATGATGTCATGGTTTCTGAGACTGAGCCCCCCATTGGACTCTGGGCCAACAGTATGGAGCCTACTTGGGATTCTCTTTCTCCCTCTCTCTCTGTCCCTCTCCCAGTGTGCCCTTTCTCTCTCTCAAAATAAATAAACATTTTTTCAGAAGAATTTTTTTTTAATATTCTAAAATTATTTTTTAAGCTATACAGACTATAGTTAGAACAGGACAATCATCATCAGCAAAAACTCTATTGGGCACTGCAATACCAATGGGCTTTTGAAATTATTGTGTTCATATATTCCCATGACTTAGGAATACTCAACAAAAATTAATTGAGGGTGATAATTGATGTTAAGAGAAATCTAAAAGTTCTTTAGCTCATGCATAGGCTGCATCAATATTATATATCCCCTGGGAGAATTTCTGTCCAAGATTAACATTTTACCTTTTGAAAGTACATAGGAATAAAAGCTAGTCTTTAACTTCATGTATACCATGTGCCTTGTAATATATCCTGTGCCCTTGTGTGTTAGACTTATATACTTTGAATCTAAGGTAAAACCTTCATGGAAACTTCTCTACAGTGTAAGAAAAATGCCAATCAATATGTTACTTGGGGTAGAAGAGCAACATATATATTTGACTTATTTTTTCCTTATTGCTTTCAGTGTTGATCATAATTATCCGTATAGGAAACATTTTTATATATTGGACCATACACATAGGAATTTGAGTAGGTTCAAATGCTCAATGTAAAGCCTACTTTCCCTTGTTTAAGCTACCAGGTAGTGAACAAGCACTGTTACCTCCAATTACATGTGTAATCCTCATAGTGCCCTTGAGTGGTAGTATTGTTTTTCTTTCACAGAAGAGAAAATTCAACTTTAAAAGGTAATTTTTTCTAAGACATTAAAGTGGTAAATGTCATAGAATATGACCTCAGCTCTATGTGTCTGTCTTCAAAGCCCCTGGTATATGTCATGAGCGTATATTCATGCTGTCTTGTCTGATAGGGTCTCCATAGACCAACTAATTTAACCAATTCTTGATCTTCAAATAATTTTGGAGAAAACTGCCTTCAAGAATCACTTCTGGAAATGCTAACTCTGTTTTGGATGCATTATTAAAACCATAAGGTCCTCACCTTCTAATGCATCCTTTAACCATGTGACGGATTAATTATATGATTAGGGAAGCTCATACTAAGATGGAAAGGAAACTGGACTTAGTGTCCCGGGACCTGATTCAAACCCTTGGTTCTTTCCCTAACTGCTCATGCACCGTTAAGTAAATCTTGCTTTCCCTAAACCTCAATTATCTTCATATAAGCGAGACTATATCATCAAGTTGCCTTAAAGGTTGACAGTCTGTACTGAAGCACAAAACAGACTATGGCACATTATCGGTGCTCAGCATATGTGTACTCGTTTGCTGACCTATGAGACAAATAATGTTTTGTTCTTGCCCCAACTTTAAAACCTATCTGATTTCAAATACCAGTGAACTATAGTTTCCTTGTGTGCAGCATAGTGACGACTCCTACACTACATCATAGAGTTTCATGAGGATTAAGTGGGACAGTGTAAGTGAAATGTGTAAATAATATAGAATTAAAGTATGGCAGTAACAACCAACTTTATAGAGGCTTAGTATGAACCAGGCCCTATGCGAATCACTCTATGGGCATTATCTTGTCAAATTATTCCAATGACTCCATCAAATAGGCACTCTTATTATCTCAAAATTTTATATGAAACAATTGAGTAGTATAGTTAGAAAGTAGTAAAGACAAGATTCAGAGCCACACTGAGTACATAGCCAGGACTCTTAACCATTACACTATACAACATTCATTGCATGAAGGTAAGTATAACAAAGGAGGCTCAATTTTCTTCTGAGCATCTTAAAATATTCTCCAGAGGCAATGGGTCAGGCTACTTCAAGCCATGCTCCAACTTCCATGCCAACCCATCCCCCTCTCAGCATACAGGAGCTTGATTTCCTCATCCATCATTCCCTTTTTAATAACACCCTCCCATTCATCTACCCTTCCTTCTTCACACCCCCTGGCACATTGACAGTGGCTGGAGTTTCCCATTAAAGCAGTCATTCTTGTAGAAAAGGGAGCTGACAAGATTAATGTCAGTCAGTGACTAAAGGCAGCATCATGCATCTCTGCACTCAGGTAATTGGGAGAATGGAATGTCCCAAATATATCTGGAACATTTTCCAAAAGTTTGCTGTTCAACTGAGAGATCAAATTCTACAATTTCAGGGTTTCTTCACATACATTAATGTTCAGGAAATCTAGAATCGGGGGTGGTAAAACTGATGATGGAGCTTTATATTGTGTAGACATTTAACATGCAGGGAAAAATTAGATACAGCGAAGGAGCATAGCTCGTCCAAGGTTGTTCAGATATTTGAGTGCAACAGGAGAGATAAAACCTGTTTCTCTGGACTTCAACCACTGCCTCCCAGATTTTTCTTATAAATCTTATCCATCCGCCTCCACTGGGGACAGTAATGAAGTTGAATTGACTTCCATAAGTGAGTTCTCCATTTTCCCCTAGAGTGAAGCTCCTTAGGTATCTTGCTGACAGAATTTTTAATAAGTATCTCTCCTTTAAAAAAAGACCCACTTCTTTTCTTTGCCCATCTTCCTGCTGGTCCCCTATGAACAGACCATACCAACTGGCCCCAGAGTCTCTCTCTGCATTGCTGGTTCACTGCATTCTTTAACTTCATCTTTCCAAAGGCAAAAGGCAGCATCATGCCCTGAATTTAGAATGGAAAGTGGGAACTATCTGGACAAAATGACAAGGAGAAAAAAAGAAGAGAGGAACTTCCGCCATGCATGCTTTTTCAGAGACAAAATGAAAAATCATCCTTGTATTCCCTGTAAATGAAATTCACAAAGTAGACAGCATCCTTTAGGGTCCCTTCTGTCTAAGAACTGTAAATGTAGTCTCATTATATGACATAAAAGTTAGAAACAAACAGCAAACAAATAGTTCCCAGGACACTACATTTACCATGTTTGCATCTACACCAGTTAGATTGTGTATTTTCATGCTGAGCCCATTGTTTGACCTTGGACCAATCACTTCACTCTTCAGACACTAGTATTCTCACCTGTACAAAGTGAAAGAAAACTTGGTATTTTCTATCTTCCCTTGTGTTCTAACGACTTAGTTAGCATGTGCTAAATAAGGACTCAAGTGCTTAAAGGAGGAATAAGGGGAGAAAGAAAAGGTAGAGGGATGAAGGAGATGGCAGGGAGAAGGAAAAACACAGTTCCATGTTAATGGGTTAAAAGCCAAGATAAAAGTGCAGACTCTTGTTCCCTATGCATTCCTTCACCATTTGAAGATGGATTTGTCTTCTCTTATATAGCTGAGATTGATCTAGGGTCAGGGTTGAGCTGGTTCAAGAAGATATACTTTAGATTAATATATGCATGCCTTTTCTTGCTTTCATAGCTATCAAAGGGAAAATTGGATGCCCCAAGAGATAAACCATTTCTGGTCAAGAAAATATTCAAACAGAAACAACTTGGTCTTTTGCCAGTTATATTCAGTGGGAACTTGGTGATTTCAAGAGTTGATTCTTTGAGCTATCGAGTGAAGTTGTAACTTAATGGCTTATGAGTCTGTGAGTCTTTGATTCCAAAATATATATGATTCCCTAAGTCCATGATCCTCTAAATCAATATCTATGGGTCTATGCACTGGTATCCCATGGAGTGTGTACCCAAGCCAAATCAATTTTCATTGTGTTCTGTTTTATTCTGTTTTCCCCAATCCCTGACTAAGAAACATTAAAGTGGATTTTCTTAGCAGCTGCCTAAATCCTATATGCTTGCTTCTGACTTCATCTTTGAAAATAGAATAATGGTACCATTAAAAGTTAACCTTTATTAAGTGCTGAATATATACTCAACATATGAAAATGCATTGTTTATGTGTTATGCAATTAATTATAATAACCCCTTGAAGTTAATGCTATTAACTGTATTATTATCTACATTTTATAGATGGGATCTCTGAACATTACACAGTTAATGCTCAGTGGAAATGAAAAGAGTTATAGAGGGCTCTATAATAATAAGTTATTTATCATAGTCTTATCAAGTCACATTCACAATACCATTTATGAGAAGCATTATGGCATGATTTTAAAAAAAAAAAGTCTGCGACAGAAATACAATTCTTGGTTCTGCCACTAACCGAGTATCAGCATTGATAGTTACTTTATCTCTCTTAACCTCAGTTTCCCCATCTGCAAAATGAAAATAATAATATTTTCTCATTTATGATTGTAATAATTCATCAAGATAATAAAAGTCAATGAAAAGCTTAGACTATTAAACTGATTATCATATATTTATGGCTTAAAAATGTCTTATTCCACTTAATTTGACTCATGTCCTCTGCTCACACTGCTAAATCTCTTTTCTAAAAATTGTATAAATTTTTGAAATGTGGTCAACATGGTATTTTTGAATGCATATCTGGGGGCAGATTGTCCAGGTTTAAATTTCTTCTTTACAACATGTCTTCTCTATCTTGGCCAAGTGATTTAGAAATATCTAAAGCCATAATTTTTTAACTTAAATTATATATGCAAATTTAATCATATTATGTGGGATGGAGTAAATGTTCAATGGTCTTGATCATCATCATTATAATCACCAGCAGCATTTTTCATGCATATATTATAAAAGTAGTTTTGGCTCAATAATACACAATCTGTACTTTTTTTACTTTGTCTCACATAAACCATGACTCTTACTAGTGTGATCAATAACATTTTGCTTAAACTTTTTTTAACACCTCATAAATTCTTATCATACAGCCTCAGAATTGGAAGCAATCTCGGTCAATGTTGTTTTGGTTTATTTTGTTTTGTTTTGTTCTGATTCACAATCTGGCACTTAAGTTTCTTTACAGAAATATTACCTACAACTTTCTCCATTAAGGATGACCTTTGAGGACCTATAGGTCCTGGAAATCCCAAAGCAAACTATTCATTTAACCTGTATACTCTTACACGGAGTAAATGAAGAATTTCCATTATTACTGTTTGTTTGGGTATGTGCTTGAGTGTTGGAAATAGCTCTGGAAACTCCAGTAATATCTTACAGAAAACTGCAGTTTCACTGAGTCCAGGATGGTGGGTTTCTTCTCTATAGTATTCTCACCAATTAGTTGCCACATTGATACTTGAACACCTTCAGTGACTACAGTTTCATCACCCTTCAAAAGATGGACCCTCTCTCAATTAGTCAAGGGTTCTTAATCTGAGTACCATAGACTTCCTAGGTCTTTTAATAAAATATTACACATCACATCATATATATCTTTATATATATGTATACTATTTGATTTAAACATATATAAACATATGTGTATATGTATGTAAACATATGCACATGTGTAATAAATATAAGGAAAGATGTAGACACATACAGTTAGATACATATATAAAGTTACAGAATGTGTGTGTGGGTTTACAATTCAGAATGAGAAAGTCATATAACTGCTTTTTACTGACTCTTTGGACCACACCTGGATACTTTATTTCTGTACATGATATTTAAGAGAGAAACAAACTAGAATCTGACTATAGAACACTGATCAAAATATTTAAAGGTCTTGAACCAACATATTTACATAATAGCTAATAAAATCAGTTAACATTTATAATTTACTTACTATGTACCAAACTCTCTTTTCATGGATTAAATAATTGAAAAAATATATATAGAGAGATAGCTGTCTAGAGGAAGAGTATATATACAAATATATTATGCCTATATCTCTATATACGTGTGCATATATGTATACATCACATATACTTACATGTATATGTATACTGTGGGTTTTAGAATCTTAAACAGTTCCAGGTGCCTGGGTGGCTCAGTCAGTTAAGAGACTGACATTGGCTCAGGTCATGATCTCACGGTTTGTGAGTTTGAGCCCCGTGTTGGGCTATTTGCACACAGTTTGGAGCCTGGACCCTGCTTCAGATTCTCTGCCCATTCCCCACTCACACTCTGTTTCTCTCTCTCAAAAATAAATAAATATTGAAAAAATATTTCTTAATAAAGAATCTTAAACAGTTCCATAATCCCTGAAATGACTAAGATTGTTATTTCTAATAATCTAATATTTGTAAGATACATAAAAATATACATATATCTTTGAGAGTGATGGAAGATACTCTGTGTGTGTGTGTGTGTGTGTGTGTGTGTGTATACATACACACACTCTCTATATACACCCACACATACACACAGACAGACAGACAGACACGTACACACCTCCCATATCTATCCATTAATTGTTTGATCTTAATTGTCCCAATCTTCTTCTGGGTCCACATACCGTATTAACATAGAGATCATATATCACTAAAATTATTTGCCAAGAACAATGCTGAGGCCAAATCACTCAGCTACACTTCAGCACATGAACATATGTATTGTTAATTAGATACGTATATGTATATCGGGAAACGGGGCAGGCAGTGGGCAACAGAGCAAGAAAATCAAGTGAATCTAGAAAATAATAATGGATGCTTGGAATCATAGAATTTCTTCCTTATTTTAAAACTCTGAATCATCAGTGATTTGATAAATTTAGCTTTGGAAACAATTTACCTAAATTTCAAGCATGAAGCATAGTAAAGAATCAGTTAGTTTTACCTTTGTGAACTGACTTAGTAAGAGGCATGACAAATACACAGATCGGAGACTAGAACAAGAGTGAGGGACATATCAGATCTAATCTTCTTAACATAAACATTGACTATATTGTAGTGATCCCCATCATTAGCTAAGTATTTGGGATAAAATGATTACTTTGCCAAATTTGATTCCATTTGGTTGAGACTCAAGATAAGTATATCTAATATTTAAAAAGATCTGAATCTAACGGAATATTTTATTAATAGATTATATTTGTTAGAGAACTTTTAGGTTGCAGAAAAAAATGAGCAGGAAATACACACAGCTCCCATACATTCCCTTTCCCCTTGCTCTCAGCTTCCCCTAATATTTTTTCTTCTTCTAAGCTATAAGTCTATAGCCTGAGAGGCGGTTAATCTCTTTTAGTTCCTATTCACCTAATCTTAACATTTTGTATTGAGGTGTTGCATTTGTTACAATTTATTAATATTAGTACTATTAATAGTGTTAACTATTAACAATAATTAACATTATTATTACTATTATTTTACATTTTATTTTGGTAAAATACATATAAATTTGCCATTTTAACCATTTTTCAGGGTACAATTCACAATGTTGTGCAACCACCACCACTATGTAGTTCCAAAACGTTTTCATCATTCCAAATAGAAAATTCTGTACCTATTAAGCATTAACTTCTTATTCCTCTCTTCCTGGTAATGTTTTTAAATATACTTTTTAACCTTTTTGATTTTCCCTATTCTAAATATTTCATAGAGATAGAATCATATAATAATGTGTCCTGTTTTTTTCTGTTTCTTCCATTTAGTATAATGTTTTCAAGGTTCATCCACATTATAGCATGTATCAGAACTTCACTCAGGGGCACCTGGGTGGCTCAGGTGATTGGATGTCTGACTTTGGCTCAGATCATGATCTCAACATTAGTGAGTTCAAGCCCCGCATTGGGCTCTGTGCTAGTAGCTTGGAGCCTGGAGTTGCTTCGGATTCTGTCTCCCTTTCTCTCTGCTCCTCTCCCACTCGTGCTCTGTCTGTCTCTCTCTCAAGAATAAATAAACATTTAGAAAATTTTAAAAAGACCTTCATTCAGTTATATGAATTATAACATTCCATTATATAAATTATAGCACATTTGTTTATCCATTGATCTGATGATGGGCACTTGAGTTGTTTCTACCTTTTGGCTATTAAAAATAATGCTGCAGTTAACATTGGCATACAAGTAAATGTCTGCATCCCTGTTTTCCATTTTTTGATGTATACCTAGAAGTGAAATTGCTGAGTCATATGGCAATTCTATAGCTTTTTGAGGAGGCACTCAAAATTTTTTCAAAAATTTTTTCAAAAACCCACTTTCCCACTTTGGAAAAGAGTCTGCACCATTTATATTCCCCCCCCAGAAATGTACACAGGGGCCAATTTCTCCATATTTCCACAAATACTTCTTATTGTTCTTGCTGTTGTTGTTGTTGTTGTTGCCATTCCAGTAGGTATAAAGTAGTATCTCATTGTGCTTTCAATTTGCATTTCCCTAATGACTAGTGATGTTGAGCATTTTTTAATGTGTTTATCAGTCATTCGTATAGCTTCATTGGAGAAATGTCTATGCACATTCTTTGCCTATTTTTAATTGAATTAATTCTTTTATCATTTGTTGAGTTTTAAGAGATCTTCATATAGATATTCTGGGTACTAGATCTTTAAGAGATTTGCAAAAACTTTTTCCTATTCTGTGGGCTCTTAATTATCTTGATTGTGTCTTTTGATTACAAAAAGATTTTTTATTTTGATGAAGACTATAGGAGAAATACCCCCATATACGGGACACTGATTTGGAGCATATATGACCTTCTGGAGAATCTTGCCCCACTCTACAAGTTATTATTACCTAACTGGCATTGAAACTAAATCTTCAAAAAGCCTTTCCATCCTTCTACCAGGATAGTGGGAAACCTGGCAAAAGCAATGAATTCCATGAGTACAAACACATTGTTACACTTCATTTCCTGCCAGCCAGCCCCTTTTCATGGCCACCTTTGTCAGCCTCACCCAATGGGCTCATGAACAAAGTGGCCATGGTGGCAGAAATTGAAGTTACCCCTGAACTATCAACATGAACTTCCACTCATTAAGGTCCTCCTGGCTGGCTGGCATCCACAGAATGGGTCATTCTCTCCAATTGTTTGTTAAAGTGCTCCTCTGATAAGGTCACCCTTTGGTGAACATTCACATATGACAAAAATATCTTCATGATTTTTTTCTCCATTCAGAGTTCTATCCACATATCTCTTCCCCAAATTTCTTTGTCACCAATTCTCCAGTCATCCAAATTCCTAACCATCCAGCAAAATCACTGACTACGACCCATGAACTGACACATAATCACATATATGGCCATTTCCCCTTCCAAGCAAATTAAACACCAGGTGTATTGCTCACAGATCTGACCACTGGGAGGATTTCCTTTCACCGCCGTCCTTCAGGGATGTCCTAGAGAGGGGCTATACTGCTACAGCTGTCTACTTTCAGACAATACCTGCATACTGTGCAGGAACTTCTATAAACCAGGCATGAGTCTTTTCTTCCTCTATATACTGATTATAGAGAACTCACCTTGAGGCTAGAGGTGTGGGCTGGGAGAAAATAGTATAGCAGAAAGCAGAGGGAATGTGAACATCTGTGCCACTTTCTTCATGTAACTTACTTATGCCTTCAGGGACTTCTTGGGTCCAATAAAATATATACCACTTTAATGAGGGAGTGTTGCTGTATACACTAAGTTTATGGTTTGGTGGGTCAAACAACACCCATTAAGTGATAGGCAGCTCAGGTAACATAACTTGGCGGCCCACATGTAAGCATTTAGTCCCTGGTAAGAACCAGTATAAGAGCTAGATCTGTTTCTCAGAGGGAGAGTACTATTGATCCTTGAAAAACACAGGCTTGAACTGTTCAAGTCCAATTATATACAGATTTCTTTTTATAAATACAGTACTGTAAATGTATTTTCCTTATAGTTTTCTTTTTTTTTTTATGTTTTATTTATTTCTAGGAGAGAGAGAGAGAGAGACAGCATGAGCAGGGGAGGGTCAGAGAGAGAGGGAGTCACAGACTGAAACAAGCTCCAGGCTCTGAGCTGACAGTCAGCACAGAGCTCGACACGGGGCCCGAACCCACAAACCGCGAGATCATGACCTAAGCGAAAGTCGGACGCTTAACCGACTAAGCCACCCAGGCACCCCTATAGTTTTCTTAATAATGTTTTATTTTCTCTAGCTTACTTTATTTTTTTTTAATTTTTTTTAGCTTACTTTATTATAAGAAGACAGCATATAGTACATACAACAGGCAAAATGTGTGTGAATCGACTTTCTATCTTATCAGTACAGTTTCCAGTCATTAGTAAGGGATTAGTAGCTAAGGTTTTGGAGCGTGAAAAGTTATTCACAGATTTTTCGACTGCAGGGGAGTTTGGAACCTCTAAACTCCTCATTGTTCAAGGGTTAAACGTACTTATCTGCAAAAGATGGCACGGTTTTGCTCAAAACCCTGAAGGGCCCGCACTGTGATTCACCCACAGGGTCCTGCCAAAAGCTCCAAATAGCATCCCTGTCTACCACTGCCCACTTTGAGCCCCATTGGATTTGCTGGTTCATATTACTTAACTGGCAGAGAAGTTTGTACAGTGTCCTGGACTTGTTGCTAAGCCTTCTTTTGTTCTGGGCCCCATGTAAAACTAATTGTTTCACTTGGTAAATGAACCAGAGTATCACATCCAAATGAGAAATACGTTCCTTCCAAAATTTGAAGGGACCCACTAGATATTGGGATTTCTTTTTTGGTCCTAGGAGAGGCCATATGCAACAGCTTATCCTTCACCTTAGAGAGGCTATTTTGTTATGCCTCGTACCACTAGGTCCCCAGAAATTTCACTGAGGTAGAAGACTCCTGAATTTTTGTCACATCTACTTGCCACCCTCTTACCCATTGGTCTAGAGTAGTTGCTACTTCTTGCTCACTATGTCCCATCAACATAATCTCATCAATATAACACATTAGCATGATAGCTGTATAAAGGAAAAGGAATCCAGATCCCTATAAACTAAAAATATGACATACAGATAGAAAGTTGAGGTAAGATATTAAAAGGGTTTTACTGGCCATGTCCACTGGAAGGAAACTGCTTCTGGTGGTCCTCATTAAGAGATATGGAGAAGAGGGGTGCCTGGGTGGCTCAGGTGGTTAAGCGTCTGTCTCTCAGTTTCAGCACAAGTCATGACCTCACGGTTTGTGAGTTCAAGCCCTGCTGTCAGTGCAGAGCCTATTTGGGATTCTCTCTTTCTTCCTTTCTCTCCGCCCCTTCTCTGCTCTCTCCCTCTCTCAAAATAAGTAAATAAACATTTAAAAAGAGAGAGAGAGAGATGGAAAAGAAAGCATTTGCCAGATCAGAAGCTGCATACCAGGTCCTAGAGAATGTGATAATTTGCCCATATAATGAAACCACATCTGCAGCACCTGCAACTGGAGACACTACCTGGTTAATTTTGCAATAATCCATCGTAATTTTCCAAAATCCATCTGTCCTATGCACAGGCCAAATAGGCAAGTTGAATGGGAATGTGGCGGGAATTACTCTCCCTACATCATTCTAGTCCCTAATGATGTGGCAGTAATCTCTGCAATCCCTCTAAGAATGCAGTATTGCTTTAGGTTTACTCTTTCCTTAGCAAGTAAGTTCTAGAAGCTTCTGTTGTTTTTTCCAACATAATAGCTCTCTAACTGTAACAGCCCTTACTCCACAGATTAGGGAACCATTGTGGGAAACTTGCAAGCTGCTGAAAATGTCTATTCCAATAATGCATTCCAGAATTGGGTAAATAACTACACAATGGGTTTGTGAACCCACTGGGCCCACTGTGACCTGAGCTAGAACTCCACCAATAATCTCATCTCCTGATCTCTATACCCCTGTTCTCACTGGTGGGCCACAATGACCACAACAGCAGACCTAGAATTAGTGTGAATTCAGAGCCAATACCTAGTAGTTCCTGAAAGTTCTGATGATTTCCTTTCCCCTAGTGTAGTTGCCTTAGGAAAAGGCCATAAGTTTCTTTGGGGAGGGTTGGGAGAAGACTAACAGTATAAATCTTTAGCAGTGTACTGTAGGCCTTCCTCATGGAGACCCAGCCTCTTTCTGATCCAAGTGATTCTAGGTCTATGAATTGTCTCAAGTCCAGGAATTATTTGAGGTGCCATGACTCTACATTTATGATTCGGATAATACTTTTTTCACTTGATCTAGAGCTCTTCTGTTTATACATATCAAGTAAGAATTCAGTAGGCTTCTTACCCATTTTACTTCTAGGAACACTATGATTAACAAGCCAACACTATAGGTCTAAACAAGTCAGACTATTCTGATTGCTGCCTTGAGTCTGCTGTCCATCAAGGTAGCCATGTGCCTTTGGTGGCTGAATTAATGCCACTTACCTCTGTGATCCACTTACACCCATTACCTTTAGGTTTCCCAAATTAGTAGCCATATTTCCCATTGTAAGATCTCACAAATTTACTTTTCACAGTCAAGATGAAAGGTATGTTTTCTGTACATTCCCATCATTAGTGAGTAGGTCTTAAATGACAAATCCACTCTAACACTCCAGTCTAAATCTTTTATTATCTGCCTCTGCATTAAATCAAGGCAGGTCCAGCATTTCTACTCACTCACCCCTTTTTTGTCCATGTTTCAGCCAGCTGACCAAACCATGAGAACCTTTGCTAACTGTTCAAATTGCAATATTAAATGCTTAGTGAGCCTATATCAATAAATTAGGCCTGACCTAACTTTATATACTTTCCACTATTATCCCACACCATCAGTATCCATCCCCACATATGATCCCCAGATTTGTCTGAATAAATTAGAAAACTGAAGTATTTCTTTTGGAGTATAATATACCTCTTCATGGGTTCACCCCTTGTACCTTACTTTTAGGGGTCTAATGACACTTGAGTTTAGTTAATAGGTCTAGAAGCCAAGAAAAATGGTTGGACACATTATTTTTTAATTTTTAAAAAAATTTTTAAAATTTTATTTCTTAGAGAGAGAGAGAGACAGAATGAGCAGGGGAGGGTCAGAGATAGAGGAAGACACAGAATCTGAAACAGGCTCCAGGCTCTGAGCTAGCTGTCAGCACAGAGACCAATGCAGTGCTCGAACCCACAAACCATGATATCATGACCTAAACCAAAGTTGGATGCTTAACTGACTGAGCCACCTAGGCACCCCTGGTTGTGTGCATTCTGAGGAGAAGGAGGTCTTCACAGTTTTCTTAAGTAATGCAGGTAAAAACTGTTAGAAACGTCACTTTCATGGGAGTGGAGAGAATGCTTCCACTGACAAAGAAGCCTCATCAAAATTTAGAGGATCAATGTCTCCTGTTATCATAGTCTTTCCCCAAATGTCTCCATTCTAATTCTCAAGAGTCCATCCTTCCTAATCAATGCCCTCATCACTTTAACAAGAGACAACTTATGAGAAAGTATCTATTGAATTCAGCCAGTTGAAAGATGAGATTCTGTTTGCACTTCAGCAATCTCAGTTCTGCAGCTACAGGATGTACGGGTCTCCTTCAAGGCACACACAGAAGCTTTTAGTTAATTTATGTGACACTTGAACTGTGAATTTGAATTTCTGTGCTTAGCTCTTCTTATCTTTACTTTGTCCAGCAATCATATTAGGAGTAACCAACCAATCGCATCATAATTGTTAGTGTGACTATATGTGTATGTGTACGTGTGGTATATATAAACATTTGAAAGTATCATACACCCAAGTTCTTGCTTCTAATAAGCAGTTGATAAGGAGTTATTATTTTGAATATCTATGGCCAAAATCACACAATGGACTAGGAATACTCTCTTCACTACTGGAAATAGTGTCATTAACATTTTAAAATCTATTCATACTACAGAACCAATTCTAGAAACCTCAGAACCAATACAGAAAACTTAAAATTCTGTTCTTCACCCCCACCCCCCACCACAAGCAGGGTATTCCAGAGAAACAGAGTCAATAGGAATTGGTTCATGTAATTATGGAGGCTAATAAGTACAAAGATCTGCAGCCAGTAAACTGGACACTCAGGTGATGTAATTCTAGTCCAAACCCAAAGACCTGAGAACCAGACGAGCCAATGGTGTAGTTTCTGTCTGAAGGAAAGCAGGCTGAATACCCAGGAAGAGCTGATGCTTCACTTGGAGTTCAAAGGCAAGAAGAAAACAATGTCTGAGTTTGAAGGCAGTCAGGCAGGAGGAATTCATTCCTATTGGTCAGCTTTTTTTTTTTTTTCTTTCTCTTCAGTCCTTCTCCTGACTGGATGAACATGCCCACATTAGGGAGGCAATCTACTTTATTCACTCTATTTAAATGTCAGTGTCATCCAATAACATCTTCACGGAACCATCCAGAATAATGTCTGACCAAATATTTGAGCGCCCCACAGCCCAGTCACATTGACACATGAAATTATCCATCATGGTTTATATGTTTATCCTTATGTTAGTATCACACTGTTTTGATTATTACAACTTTGCAATATGCTTGAAATTGGGACAGATGAGTCCTTCACTATTTCTTTTTGAAGACTGCTGTGGTTCTTTCAGGCCCTTATAGTTTTATATAAATTGAAGATCATATTTTTCATTTCTGCAAAAACATCTGTTGAGAATTTGATATGAATTGTATCAAATCTATAGATCACTTTAGGTTGTTTTGACGTGTTAACAATATTGTCTTCTAAACATGAACACAGATATATTTACATTCATTTAGGTCTTCTTTAATTTCCTTCAGCATTTTTTTGTAGCTTTTAGCATAGAAGTCTTTCACCATTTTGGTTAAATTTATTTCTAGGCATTTTATTCTTTTCCAAGCAATGTAAATAGAATTTGTTACATAATTTATTTTTTGGAATGTTAATTACTAAACACAATAGATTTATGCATGTTGATTTTGTACCCTACAATTCTGCTGAATTTGTTTCTTAATTCTAATAATTTCCTTGTGAAATCTCTGGGATATTCCAAACACAGGGTCATGAAATCTGTGAATAAAGATAGTTTTACTTCTTTCTTTCCACTCTGGATACTTTGCTTCTTTTTATTACCTAATTGTTTTGTACAGAACTTCTGTACAATGTTATGTAGCAGTGGTAGGGAAGGCATCCTTCTTTTACTATTGAATATAATTTGAGGTATGGGTTTATTTAAAAATGTCCTTTGTAATGTTGACAAAGTTTCCAAATAGTCTTAGTTTTCAGAGTATTTTCAGCATGAAAAAATGCCTGATTTTGTCAAATATCTTTTTTTGCATCAATCTAGATGATCATACATTTTCCTTTTTTCTCTTTCTGTTATATATTATATCAATGTATTTTCGTAAATTAAACTACTCTTGCATTCCTGCAATAAATACAACTAGGTCTGGGAAATAATTCTTTAGAGAAGCTGTTGGAATTAGTTTGCTATGATTTTGTTAAGGCTTTTTCATCTATATTAATAAGGGATATTGATTTGTACTTTACATTTCTGGTGATATCTTCATCTAGTTTTGGTATCAGAGTAATACTGGTCTTATAATGAATTAGGAAATATTCTCTCCTTTTTCTTTTTCCAGGAACATTTGGTATTAACATTTCTTTTAGAAATGTTTTGGTATTATTTTTGGTGTAATCTGCCACTGAAGCTATCTGGTCATGGACTTTTCTTTGTTAGGTTTCAAGCACTGATTCAAACAACCCCTTTAGTTGTTATAAGTCTGATAAGATTTCCTATTTCTGCTAGAGTTAGGTTAGGTCATTTGCATATGTCTAGAAATGTGTTCATATCATCTAGGTCATCTGATTTGTTGCCATATAATTACTCATGTATTTATCTTACAATCATTTTTATGTAAACTTGACAATAATATTCTAAATTTATTTTTAATTTTAGTTATTTTCTTTCCTCTTCATTTTTCTTTGTCAGGTTAAAAGTTTGCCAATTTTGCTAATCCTTTCAAAGAATCAAATTTTTATTTCATTGATTCTATTGTTATTCATTAATTCATTCTCAATTTTATCTTGGATTTAATATTTATTATTTTCTTTCTTCTACTAGTTTTAGGTTTACTTTCCTCTTCTTTTGTAGTTTCTCAAGGTATAAATTTAAGTTATTGACTTTGAGATCTTTATTATTTTTTAAGGTAAGCATTATAGGTTTACATTTTGTTCTGAGCATTGTCTCTGCTGAATCCTATAGTTTGGTATCTCTTTATTGATATTTTTAGTTTATAAACAGTTTTCCTGATTTACTTAGGTTCTTTGTAAGTATTTTCCTTCAGGCCTATGAGTATACTATGACAGTTGTTTCTTTGTCTAGTAAGTCCCATGTCTTGAGTTTCCTTAGCAAAAATTTAGGTCAATTTATTTTGTTCCTTTTACTTACTTATTTTTTAAATATTTATTTATTTATTTTGAGAGCAAGAGCGAGAGTGAGTGAGTGAGAGAGAGCATGAGCAGGAGAGGGGCAGAAAGGGGGAGAGAAAGAATCCCAAGCAGGCTCCTCGCTGTTAGCACTGAGCCCAAGGCAGGGCTCAATCTCATAAACCATGGGTACATGACCTGAGCTAAAATCAAGCATCAGATGTTTAACTGACTGAGCCACCCAGGCATCCTATTTTGTTCCTTTTATTGGGTCACACATTCCTGCTTTTTTTCTTTTTAGTGCCTTGTGGGTTTTTTTTTTTTTTCAACTGAACATTTGAATACTATGAAGTGGTAACTCTGGAATCAGATACCCTTTCTCTGAGTTTTCCATTTTTCTTTTTCTTTGTTCCTTTCTTCTTCTTCTTCCTCTTTTTTTTTTTTTTTAAACTGTGAAAGGCTACTGCAACCCATTATTTCGTTACTTTTCCAAACTATTTTTACAAAGACTGTATTCCTTTTCATGTGTTGTCACATGACAGAAGTCTCTGTTCCTTCAGCTCATGTTCAGCTAATAATTTGACACAGATTTCCTTGAAAGTCAAGAATTTAAAATCAAAACCAAAAGAAGCACAACAAATAAATAAGTAAATAAACAAACAAGATCAAACATCTTTCCCAGTCTTTGCTGATTAACTCTGCTGGACATTCTCCCACTTAGCCTAGGAATCAGTCTGAAGTGACATCTTAGGGTCTACTCAGGTCTTTGAGTGTACATGTTTCCCTTAGCATGCATGTGGCTTCCTAAATTCCTCCATATAGACAGGAATTATTGAACGTACCAATTTCCCAAAGAATCTCTTCTAACTTTCCTTTCTGGGCTTTAGGAAGTCTATCATATGTTTCTACTATAATATTTTGCCCCAGACACCTGTGGATTATTAGTTTACCTTGCAACATTCCTCAGTTCTAGGTTAGGCAAAATAAGGATGAACATCTTAGTGTTGATCCTTTAGTTGCCCCCAGATATTTTATTGTAACCCAGTTCCCATTTCCATTAATGGCATTATCTTTATGAATGTTGCACACAGATGTTACACAAATGTTTCCTCAGAGCATGGACTGGGGCATGAGATAACTCTGTCATGAAACTGAAGGCAGTGTTGAGTTTGTCACTTAGTCAGATAATAAATTTGTACCCTGAGCTCATCAGTTGCAATACAACAAACTTCTAGCAGTCAGTATTTATGAAAAGTATCCTTGGGAAATTATTTCCTCTCATAACATGACCAACTAACGTTGAGAGCAATGCATACCTGTATCTCATGTTGAAAACTTGTAAATTCTCAGAATTCCTGCAGTAGAATGTAATTAAAGGTAGCATTTTACAAATGCATTTACTTACCAAATTTTACCACTTTCTTCCCACACCTCAAGGAATATTTATTTAGAATTTCTTGCAATAAAACATGGCTAATTCAGTAATGATGCAATCCCAAAAATCTTATACAGGGGTCCAAAGGAAGGAGTTAAGATGATGGTCTTCTAGAGTAAGTTCCTACTCAGCAAAAAGAAAAGTTTAACAACTCACAAGCACTACTTTCCCATTGCTTGTCTACATCTTTCTCAAAGCTAGGTTTTATGGTTTGACCAAGAGGCAAGTTTTATTATAGCTGCTGAGCACAAATACTGACATCTGGTGGTTTCATACTCTAAGTAGCAAGCCTGACCCAACTAAGCTCCAAATAAGATATGCTGGGCATGACAGGTAGGCTGGTGATAAATTGAGGTTACCTAGAGCCTGGGATTATCACATGCATTCTCTTCATCCCGTTCACACGCATGCTGTGGATGCAATAGCAGAAGAGCCATTATTTATTCTCCATCCTCACATGGTTGCTCACTCTGTGATCTCATCCATGTCACCCATGGGATAAATTATCCAGACTAACTAATTTCACAGCCAGTAAATTACAGACATAGCCAACGAATCTCCTCATTAGGGAAGGTTAATTTTAAGTAGACAACAAAAGACAGGAGACAAAATTTGGCTTGAATAGAAGATTTCTCTACATATAGGGCACACAATGAATTCACAACCTCAACATCTGCCATCACCAGAGAAAACAGTTAGTAGTAGTAGTAGTAGTAGTAGTAGTAGTAGTAGTAGCAGCAGCAGCAGGAGAGGAGGAGGAGGAAACAAAGGAGAAGAAGGAAGAAGAGCACAAGAAGGAAGAGGAGGGGAGGAGGGAGGAAGTAGAAGGAGGAGGAAGAGAAAAGGAAATAGACTCCTTGCAATTTCCTCTGATGAATGGTGAATTTCCAATTAGCATTTTAATTACTCAAGCCACTCTCTCAGCTATCTGCAAGATAACAATAAAACTAAACAGCAAGTTTTCAGACTGGATCTGAGAAGGAAACATGGCCCCTGATTTTGAAGCAGTCACTCAGGTTTGGTCTATCTCCCTCCATATAAGCCACCTTAGCAAGTATTCAGTTGAAAGCTTTCATCATTATATTAACTTGCTGATAGCACTAATCTGCATACATGTTACAGGAAGCACAATCTTCCCTCTTTCGTACCATACGCCATTGGGTAAGACTTTACAAACATTTGAGCCTACAGCTAATCATATAAAATAATAAAAATATTAGGTGATGTGGTATTGAATGTTTTCTGGTCAACTTCCATGAAGGGTTCCATAACATCTTTAGGTTTTTTCTCTGTTTCAGAGCATTGATTTTTCAATATGTAAAAACATATTGTCTTTTATTTCACCTTACTGCCTTTGCATTTCAGGAAACTTTTTTTTTTTAAGATGATGTTTTGGGGCACCTGGGTGGCTCAGTCGGTAAGGAGTCCAACTTCAGCTCAGGTCATGATCTCATGGTCTGTGAGATCGAGCTCTGTGTGGGGCTCTGTGCTGACAGCTCATAGTCTGGAGCCTGCTTCAGATTCTGCATCTCACTCTGCACCTCTCCCACTCATGCCTCTGTCTCTTTCTTTCAAAAGTAAATAAACATTAAAAAAATTTTAAAGATGATGTCTTATTCATTCCCTGAAGGCTTTTTGAAAAGTCCATGTACATTCATAGGACTGAGTCTAGTTCTGTATAACCGGATCCCACCCACTTGTTCATCTCTATAAAGCATTCAGTGTGAGACTATCCTGAGAAAAGGAAAGTATCCAAATCACTGGACTGAAAAACATCACATCATATTCTGTGCTGGTCATACCACAAATGAAGACTTGTGTTCAGCTCATTAATTCATTTGCATTTACAGGGGGAGGGTATCCAGATTTATAAAGGTTTAGAAATTCTGACTCCTGAGGAAGAAAGATTTCGAGATGTTTAGTTTGGACAAGGGGAAAGGATTGAGAAGGGGGAAAAGCAGGGATAATAGCTGGGTTTAATAGTACAGACATATATTTTAGCATGGGAAAGACACAGAGAAGAAGTTTGGCTTAAATCCCATACTATTAGAACTATCATCTTTGGATGACAATATGCAGAAAAATCTGCATGATTTTTAGCCAGGAAAGTCATATAGAGTATTTCTACACTGGACAGGAGGCTGGAGTAGAGTGTTCCTGACATTTTTCCCTCTCTAAAATATTGTGATTTCTAATTATGGTGCAATTAAAAATGATGATGCAAATCTATATTTATTGACATGGAAAGATGCCCGTGACATATTGCAGAGCAAAAAATAAAACAGGTTTTAGAACAGTATGTTCGATATTATTCCATTTATATAAAATCTTGAGCCTATTTCCCTATATATCCATAGAGAAATGTTTAATGAAATGCTCACCCAAACATTAACTGGTTATATCTGGATGGTGGATTTCAAGTGATGTTAATTTCTTTATATTTAAGTGATTTGACAACTTATAATATCCATATATTAATTATTTTAAACAATAAAGTTATTTAAATAATTAAAAACATGAGGGCACATAAGTGGCTCAGTCTCTTAAGCATCTGACTCTTAATTTTGGCTCAGGTCATGATCTCACAGTTTTTGAGATTGAGACCCACATTGGGCTCTGTGCTGACAGCATGGAGCCTGCTTGAAATTCTCTTTCTCTCCTCTCTCTCTCTGCCTCTCTCCATGCTGATGCTCTCTCACTCTCTCTCAAAATAAACATACAAACATTTTTTAAATTAAAAAAAACATGTATTAGACAATTGCAACTTCTCGACATTTCAAGATTAGAACATGCTGTCAGTGACAGAAATTGACCTGGAATCAAGATAATCTGATTTTCTATCCTTTTACCCACTGTGTGGCTTTTAAAGAATAATTTCACCTGAGTTTCAGTCTTTTCCTCCATAAAATGAAGATTAAACACTACCACATAGCATTATTGTGATGACTGATTAAAGTAAGATATAAAATGACCTCATTAGTCTGAGTACAAGCAAGTACTTAACAAATGTGAGGTGCCTAGTAATTGATAAATGCTCAATTGCTTCATAAATGTTAGCTATCATTTTTGTCGTTAACAAAGATATTATTTTCTAATTCATTCAAAACTATTTACTAAGCATCCGAGAAGGTTTGGTGTTTGCAGTGATAAAAAAAAGTCTGTTTTGGATTCTATGGGAGGTTTTTTGTTTTCAGTTGCTAGGAGCCTTCTTTTATTTATTTATTTATTTATTTATTTTTTAAAATGTTTTTATTTGTTTCTCGGAGAGGGAGAGAGACAGCGTGAGCAGGGGAGGGTCAGAGAGAGAGGGAGTCACAGACTGAAACAGGCTCCAGGCTCTGAGCTGTCAGTCAGCACAGAGCCCGATGCGGGACTCGAACCCACGAACGCGAGATCATGACCCAAGCGAAAGTCGGACGCTTAACCGACTAAGCCACCCAGGTGCCCCAGCTAGGAGCCTTCTTTTAACATATCCCTACAAATTAAGGGTTTGGTTCATCAGCCCACAGACAACTTGCCCAATATTGGTTTTCTTTCCTCAAAGCCCCAAACTAAAATACCCTATTCTGCATTTCTTACATGCAAATCTTCAACAAGTATATAGAGGCAGAGTCTGAGGCATAATTACTTCTCTTGCATTTCCTTCAGGCCTCCAACTAGGGCTTCTGTCACTTGCAGGTTTGTGTATGCAAGTGACAAACAAAACATTAGCCATGATGAAGTGACATCCTGAAGGCATAAATTGCAACTGGAGAAATATGGGGCCTGCCAAGTCTTAGCATCAAATCTCAGGAGTAGTCTCTCATCTCTCATTGTCCTGAACTTGATGTCCTTTCTTCCACTCTACTCTTAAATTCGATCATCACTTCTGTTCATGGTAAGAATTTGGTAGGATTTATCAATAGCTAGCAAGGGAAAATCTTTACTTCTACTGTCCTAACAGGGCTCGGGCATAGTAGGTTTTATCACACCATAAATTTGACCAGGAAAAGCTAATATACTCTATACATTTGTCAAAAAACAAAAACAAACCTAACAGCCCTTTACAGTGAAGTTCCCCATATCAAATCTGTCACCTCAGTGAGTGAGTTTTGAAATATCAGAAGTATTTACTGTCAGATGCAACCCTGAGATAGAATAGGCAAGTGCAGCATAGACTGTTCTCAAAGCAGAGGACTAGACTTCTCATAAAGCCACACCATGGTGCCCAAGGGAAATTTCCCAAGGGAGTGGGTGGGGGTAGAAAGGAGGATCAGAGTCAATTTACTTTAAAGTGTTTTAATGTTTCCTAATCCCTGGGAGAGAGCAATGTCCCCTCCAGGGAAGGTCTTGAAGTCTAGATTCAACAGTTTCAGAGTGACTCTACTTGCAGACCAGGCAGCATTAGGACACAAGGCTATTTTTCATGCCCAGGCTTAGGGTTCAAGAAAAACTTCTGTGATTTATGTAACTGTATCTATATAGATAGATTAGATAGATAGATAGATAGATAGATAGATAGATAGATAGATAGATAGATAGATAATGTGAATTTTGAGTTCTTCCATTTATACATCAATATGCCCTTTCTTAAAATCTGTTTTCTTAGAAGTGACTCAGGCCTGGAAATGCGGACACAAAATTTAAGACAAAATCCTTGCCCTCAGCAAGCTCACATCCTTGTGTAAGATACAGGTCCTCCACCATAGTGCAGTATATCAATGCTAGTACCACACTAGGGTTGGATGAAATAGGAGACTAGGTATATGCAATCCTAACTCCACTTAGGGAAATTGAAGAAATAAGCTTACAGAAAAATAAATTCCTTAAGCTGAAACTTGAAGGAGGTACAGAAATTTTCCTGATGTATAAAGAGTGGGCATTCCAAAGAGAAGAAACAGTAAATGCAAAGGACCAGATATGGCATAAGATTTGAAAAACCACAGAGTTGGTTCAGCATCATTATGACACAAAAACTGTGAAGTAACCCAGATGGAAATGTAGAGCAAAAGTATCTCCTCACACCAATCAATCTGTGTTTCTTAAAATGGGTTAAGAGAGATAAATAGATTTGGATGAAGATTTAGTTTCACAAATACAGGTGGTGGAATAAAGCACTACTTTGTTTAAATCATAGGTCTGCTTCTCTGTGACAATGGATAAGCCATGTAACCTCTTTAAATCTCAGTTTTCTACTATGAAGTAGGGATTATAATACCAACTTCAAAGAGATTTTGCTGAGGATTAATGTGATAATATATTGACATGTCTAGCACAATTCCAGACTCTAGTAGGCACTCAGCATACATCTGCTAAATCTGTATCTTGAACACAAGCTCTGTCCTTAACTTTAGCTCTCATCAAACTCTACCTACTCGGCTCTCCAACCCTTTTTGACAAAGGGCATAAAAATAAATCAAGACCAGTGGTGAAGCTTTTAAAATTCCCTACACAGTAAAATATGCCAAAAAATAATACACACATCCTGAGGGCTTTAGAATAAGGAAAGAAAGATAAATCAAGCCCTTTACCTACCTCTTCTCATTGGGTCTTTGTAACCCTGTACAACAGGTGCTACTAATTTCATCCTTTGAGTTGTTCAGACCAAAAGCTTGGCAGTTATCCTGTACTCTTCCCTTTTCCTCTGATTCACAACAAACTGATCAGCAAATCCTTTTGAGGCAATCTTCAAGATTACCCAGAATCCACCTGCTTCTCACCACCTGTACTCTAGCTAACCTGGCTCAAGTCACCACCATCTCTCTTTAAGAAAATAAATGGTGTCTCTGTTCCACACTTGCCTTCATTCAGTCTATTTTCAATAAAATGGCTGGAGCGATCCTGTGAAAATATAAGTCAGTCATGTCACTTCTGTGCTCATCTCACTCAAAGTAAAATCCGAAATGTTTACCATAACCTCCAAAACTACAAGATCATACCCTTCCCCCTTCCTTTATGATTTCATATTCCTCTGTCTTTCTCCTAACTCATTTCTAACCACAATGGCTCTCTTGCTCTTCCTTAAAGAGAGTGGGCAAGTTTCTGCCTCAGAGCCTTTGCCTGGGTCCTCATTTGGGAGTGTTTGATTGTTCACAGACATACACATGCATTTTTCTTAACATCTTTGTATTTTTTTATTCAAACTACACTCTAAAGAATGGACTCTGTCCCTAGTCATGTAATGAAAATTATAGTCATTCTTGTCCCCCAAATTCCTATTCCTTTCCATTGATTATTTTGTTTTGACATTTCATGCTATATAACATATATGTTTTATTTTGTTAGTGTGTTTATTGCTTTCTTATTCTAACTCCCACTAGAATTGTAGGGTTTTTTTATTATTATTTTGCTCCTGGGTTTTGGCACCAAAAACTAAAACAAACCAAAACAAATAGAGTTTTAGGTTCATGAGGACAGAGATTTTTGTTTGTCATTATTATTGTTTATCTTTATCACCTACAACAGCATCTGGCTCTTAATGGGACATACAAAACTGATTATTAATGGAAAAAATTACCAATGAAGAAAATAAGTCTTCAAGAGCAGAAGTATTATTTCTTGAGGTTATAAAGCTAGTGCCAGAATTGCTATAGAAATCCAGGTTTGCTATTTCCAAAGCCCACTGCCATTCTATTTATTATATTCAGGATGAGAATATAACTTAATGTCTAACCTGTGAAACTTTTGACAAATAAAGAAGAATTAAAATAATTAAAATTACATTCTCAACAAAATACAGCCAATTGAAATGCAATAGTATATAAGGAGAATTATACACCATGACTAGTTGTGTTTTCCCAGGTATGCAAGGACTCTTCAATGTTTAGTGAACAATGGAATATGTCACATCGACAGACTAAAGAAAAAAAATAGCATGATCATATCAATTGATATAGAAAAAGCAATTAACATAACCTAACACTCATGCATGATTTAAAACTCTCAGCAAAGTATGAATTGAACATCATGATATAGAACATGACAAAAAAAAAACCAAAAAAACCCTACTACTAACATCATACTTGGTGGTGAGAAACTTAAAGCTTTCCCACAACAAACAGAAACAAGGTACTCTCATTCCTCTTATCACTGCTTTTCATCAGCATACTGGAAGTCCTAGATACTGCAATAGGACAAGAAAGAGGAATAAAAGGTATACACATTACAATGGAATAATTAAATGTGTCTTCTTTCCCATATAACATGGCTGTCCATGTAGAAAATCCAAAAGACATGACCAAAAAAACAAAACAAAAAACAAAAAACAGAAAAACAAACAAAAAAAACCCTCCTGGAACTAATAAAAATTATAGCAAGATTAAAGAATACTAGATAATATACAAAACTCAACCATTTTGCTATATACCAGCAAAAAGAATTTAAAACAAAAAACAAAAAACATTATCATTCTCACTTAAACTGCACTAAAAAGAACAGCATACTTAGGAATAAACTTAAATAAAGGTGGTGAAAGACTTGTACTTGGGGGGCACCTGGGTGGCTCAGTTGGTTAAGTGTCCAACTTTGGCTCAGGTCATGATCTCACACTTTTGGGTTCAAGCCCTGCACTGGGCTCTGCACTGACAACTCAGAGCCTGGAGCCTGCTTCAGATTCTGTGTCTCCCCCTCTCTGCCCCTCCCCTGCTCACGTTCTGCCTCTCTCTCAAAAATAAATAAACATTAAAACTCTTGTATTCTGAAAACTATAGGACACTGATAAACAAATGGAAGATGACACAAACAAATGAAAAAAAATTCCACACTCATGAATTGAAAGAATCAATACTGTGAAATGTCCCTACAACTCAAAGCAATCTAGAGATTTAATGCAATCTCTATCAAAATATCAACACTTTTCACAGAACTAGAACAAATAATCCTAAAATTTGTATGGAACCACAACCCCTCTCCTTCCCCCAATAAAGCAATCTTAAAAAAGGAGAGGCATCTGGGTGGCTCAGTTGGTTAAGTGTCTGACTCTTGGCTTCAGCTCAGGTCATAATCTCACAGTTCATGGGCTTGAGCCCCGCTTCGAGCTCTGTGCTAATGGCACAGAGTCTGCTTGAGATCCTCTCTCTCTGTCCCTTCCCTGCTCTCCTCTCTCTCTCTCAAAATAAATACATAAGCTTTAAAAATAAGAAAAGAAAAGGGAGACAAAGCTAGAGGTAAAACAATCCCAGATTTCAAGATCTACTACAAAATGGTAGTAATAAAAACAACATGGTACAGGCAGAAAAATAGATACATAGATGAATAGAACAGAATAGAGAGCCCAGAAATAAACCCATGTGTTTACAGAATTAATCCACAACCAAAGAGGCAATAATTTACAGTGGGGAAAGACAATCTCTTCAACAAAAGGTGGGGGAAATAATAGATGGTTACATGTAAAAGAATTAAATTGGACTACTTTTTAGCACTATACACAAAATAGAATAAAGATTTAAATGTGAGACCTGAAACCATAGGCAGTAATTTCTTTAACATTGGCCATAGAAATATTTTTTCTGGTCTCCTCTAACGAGGGAAACAAAAACGAAGTTGGGACCACACCAAAATAAAGATTTGCACAGTGAAGGAAACCATCAGAAAAACAAAAAGGCAACCTACACAATGGGAGAAGATATTTCTAAATGACATATCCAATAAGTGATTAATATCCAAAATATATAAAGAACTTATATACCTCAATACCAAAATAAAACAAAATCAGATAACCCAAATTAAAAATGAGCAGAGGATCTTGAATACATATTTTTCCAAAGAAGACATACAGATGGCTGATACATAAAAAGGATGCTCAATATTACTAATCATCAGGAAAATACAAATTATAACCACAATGAAATATCACTTTACACCTGTCAGAAAGGCTAAAATTAGAACACAAAAAATAACAAGTTTGTTGAAGATGTGGATAAAAATGAGCCCTCCTGCACTGTTGGTGGGAGTGCAAATATGGTCAGTCCCTGTGAAAAACAGATTAGAGTTTCACACACAAAAAATTAAAACTAGAATTACCATATGACTCAGTAATTCCACTACTTAGTATTTACCTAAAGAAAACAAAAACATTAATTTGAAGAAACATATGAACCCCTATGTTTATTGAAGCATTATTTATAATAGACAAGGTATAGAAGCAACCCAAGTATCTATCCATAGATGAATGGACAAAGATGTGGTGTGTGTTTATATATATATATATATACACATATATATATATATAATGGAATATTACACAGCCATAAAGATAATAAAATCTTTCCATTTGCAATAACATGGATGGACCTGAAGGGTATAAGGCTAAGTGAAATAAGTCAGTCAGAAAAAGACAAACATCATATGATTTCATTCATATGTGGAATTTAAGAAATGAAAAATAAAAAAGAGACAAACCAAAAAACAGACTCTTAACTATAGAAAACAAACTGATGGTTATCAGAAGGGAGGTAGCTGGAGGGATGAGTGAAAAAAAGAGGATTAAGAGTGTGTGTGTGTGTGTGTGTGTGTGTGTGTGTGTGTGTGTGTGTGTGTGTGCTGATGAGCATTAAGTAATGTATAGAGTTGTTGAATCCTGATATTATAAACCCGAAATTAATACAACACTGTATGCTAATTATACTTGAATTAAAAAAAGAGGGTTGATCTCATGTTAAATGTTTTTACTATAGTAAAATAAACTAAAACTCAAAGAAAAAAAATACACACTGCCATTTACATTACTCCCCAAAAGTTAAATACATAGGTATAAATCTAGAAAAAAAATGTACAAGATCTGTATGAGGAAAACTGTGAACATCTTTTGAAAGATAGCAAAGAACAACTGTCTAAATGGAGAGATATTCCTAGCTCATGGGTAGAGTCAGTATTGTCAAGATATAAAATCTTCCCAACTTTATCTATAGATTTAACACAATCTCAGTCAAAATCCCAGCAAACTGTTTTGTGGATATTGACAAACTTACTCTAAAATTTATAGGAAGAGGTAAAAGACCCAGGATAAACAATTCAATGCTAAAGGAGAAGAACAAAGTTGTATGGATGTCCCTATTTGATTTTAAGGCTTACTATAAAGCTGGGGTACCTGGGTGGCTTAGTCAGTTAAGCATTCAACTTTTGATTTCAGCTCAGGTCATGGTCCCAAGACTGAGCCCCAAGTCAGGCTCCATGCTTAGGATTCTCTTTCTCTCTCTCTATGCCTCTGTCTTCTCTCCCCTGCTCACGTACTCTCTCTTTCTCTAAAACAATTTAAAATAGAAAAATGGTGTGCCTGGGCAGCTCAGCCCATTGAGTGTCCAACTTCGGCTCAGGTCATGATCTCATGGTTTGTGAGTTTGAGCTCCACAGCTGGGCTCTGTGCTGACAGCTCAGAACCTGGAGCCTGCTTCAAATTCTGTCTTCCTCTCTTTCTACCTCTCCTCTGCTTGTGCTCTGTCTCTGTCTCAAAAATAGATAAACATTAAAAAACTTTTTTAAATATTATAAAGCTAAAGTAATCAAGACAGTGTGGTATTTATGAAATACACAAATCAATGGAATAGATAGTCCAGAAATAGATACACATAAATACAGTCAAGGAGTCTTTGACAAAGGGACACATTTGACAATGGAACACAGTCTTTTCCACAAATAATGTGAGAACAACTGTATATCCACATGCAAAAAATTGAATCTAGACACAAACCTTACACCCTTCACAAAATTAATTCAAAACTGGTCATAGATTGATAACAAAACAACCATAAAATCTCCTAGGAAATAACACAGGAGAAAGCCTGGATGTCTTTGGGTATATTGATGACTTTTTAGACATAAAACCATAGGCACAATCTATGGAAGAGAAACATGATAAGCTAGACATCATTAAAACTAAAAATTTTGGGGGCGCCTGGGTGGCTCAGTCAGCTGAATGTCCAACTTTGGCTCAGGTCATGATCTCGCAGTTCATGGGTTCGAGTCCCGCATCGGGTTCTGTGCTGGCAGCTCAGAGCCTGGAGCCTGTTTCAGATTCTGTGTCTCCCTCGCTCTTTGCCCCTCCCCTGCTCATGCTCTGTCTCAAAAATAAATAAAAACTATAAAAAATTTTTAAAAAAACTAAAAATTTTGCCTGGCAAAAGACAATGCCAAGAGAATGAGAAGACAAGCTGCAGACTGGGAAAAAGTATGTGCAAACAACATACTTTATAAAGAACTGTTATTCGACAAATACAATGAGCTCTTAAAACTCAACAATTAGAAAATGAACAACTTATTTAAGGAAATATGAATAAGACCTGGGGCACCAGGGTGGCTCAGTTAGTAAGTGTTCCAGTCTTGGTTTTGGCTGAGGTCATGATCTCAAGGTTTGTGAGCTTGAATTCCACATTGTGCTCTGCACTGATTGCATGGAGCATGCTTAGGATTCTCACTCTCTCTCTCTCTCTCTCAAAATAAATAAATGTGTATAAGACCTAAACAAATACCTTATCAAAAATGTAAAGTTAGCAAGTAAACATAAAAAATTGTTTTCCAGGGGCACCTGGGTGGCTCTGTTGGCTAAGCGTCAGACTTCTGCTCAGATCATGATCTCATGGTTCGTGGGTTCGAGCCCCGCATTGGGCTCTGTGCTGACAGCTCAGAGCCTGGAGCCTGCTTCAGATTCTGTGTCTACTTCTGTCTCTGCCCCTCCCCTACTTATTCTCTCTTTCTCTCTCTCTCTCTCTGTCTCCTTGTCTCTCTCTCTCTCTCTCTTAAAAATAATCATTAAAAAAATTAAAATTTGTTCTACATCTTATGTCATCAGGGAAATAAAAATTTAAACAACAGTGAGATGCCACTACACACCTATTAAAATGGATAAAATCCAAAATGCTGACAATGCTGAATGCTGATGAATATGCTGAGCAAACTAAACTCTCATTCATTACTGGTTGGAAAGGCAACATGATATGGCCATGCTTTGGAAGACAATTTGGCTATTTCCTACAAAACTAAACATAAGCTTACATATAATCCAGAAACCTAGATTGTATATGTGTATAGCGATATACATATATATACATACAAATGTATGTATATATATCCAAATGAATTGAAAACTAACGTTCACAATGAAAACACATTTATAGCAGCTTTACTCATAATTGCCAAATGCTAGAAGCAACCAAGATGCCCTTCAATACATGAGTAGATAAATAAACTGTCCATAGACAATGGAATATTAGTGCTAAAAAGAAATGAGCTATCAAGCCATAAAAAGTGGAGGAAACCTAAATGCATATTACCAAAATAAGCAATATGTGAAAGCAGCCTATCTGAAAAGGCTACATACCATATGACTCCAACTACGTGCCATTGCGGAGAAGGCAGACTATGAAGACAGTAGAAGGATCAGTGGTTGCTAAAGGTTGTAGGGCTGGGGGAAGAACAGGAGAACACAGGGGATTTTTAGGACCGTGAAACTATTCTGTATAAGGACATGTTATTACACATTCATTCCAACCCATCAAAGGAATGGCACAAAGAGTGTACCCTAAGGTGAACCATGGACTCGAGGTGAAAATGATGTGTCAGTGTAGGCTCCTCATTGATAACAAATGTGCCACTCTGGTGGGGGATGCCGATGGTGAGGGAGGCTGAGCCTGTGTTGGGGGCAGGGTGGGATATGAGAATTCTCTGTACTTTCCACTCAATTTTGCTATGAACCCACTCGAAAAAATAAAGTTTATTAATTTAAAAAATCAAATGGAGTTTAAAAACTAATGTGTTTATTGCCTGACCAGTTTTATTATATTAGTGTACACCTAATTTAATTCTATTTAAAACTATTTGAAAATCATAACATACTTCATAAAGAAAATATCATATATCCATATATATTAAAGCAAAATATTAAAAAAACTTATATTTTATTATCTGCACATTAAAATTGAATAAGCAGAATAATTATTCTTGGCACTTATGTACTTCAGTTTCTAGCTGTATCTCTAATACTGTGCTGCTGTTGTTTGAGCTTCCCCCACCCACCTACTGAAGAATGTACTCTTTTCATTATAGTCTTAGTAATTTTTCATAAAATTATTTGCAATCTTTTTCCAGTTTCATGTTATGCTTAACATATTTAAAGTTTTTGACATCATCTATGGACTCTGATCTCTATACTTTATGATTTTAGCTGAGAAAATATTTTCCCTGTGGATGTGAGAGAACTCTAGGCGAAGGGCAAATTCTGCTAAGTGGAGTATATTCGTATATTTTGTGTATTAAAATGAATAAATATTTCAGCCCAAATATTTTCACAGCTATTGTCTCTTTCCTTCCATTAAGAGAATCTTACTGTGATAAGTACTTTTACAAGACAAAACTTGTCAAAGATATTGCTCTATGTGTGATTCTTTTTAATTTTCACTAAATCAAGTCACTGCAAAATCAAGGGCCTTTCAATGTCATTGCATTCCTGTACAGAATATATATGCAATTTTTTTTGAAATCTGGAGACTTTCTGGCACTCATATCTTTGAATACATTGTTACAGACTTTGAACAACCCTCAGCCAAAATGTAGAAGACTTATTTGAAAAATGAAAATTTGAAATTGTTCACTATCATTTTAAAAACCTCAGATTGATTTACAGAATAGTTCTTCCAAAGCTCAAATATTTCTAGAATGTGATTTGCAATTGGCAGCAAGAAGAAAGTGAGCATTGCTATCCTAATGAATGTCTTACATAATAATTGATTATAAAGGGCACCAACAATAATTCTATGCACATTTTTCTCTATGGGCTTAGTGAAAACACAGGTTTTATCATGATGTGCTCCACAAAATTTGCATTCATATTATCACTACAAAAAACTAATTTTTTTAAAAAAAATTTAAACATTTATTTTAGAAAGAGAGAGAGAAAGAGCATGAGTTTGGGAGGGGCAGAGAGAGAGAAGGAGACACAGAATCTGATGCAGCCTCCAGGCTCTGAGCTGTCAACACAGAGCACAATGCAGGGCTGAGCTCATCAACTGTGAGATCATGACCTGAGCTGAAGTTGGATGCTTAACCGACTGAGCCACCCAGGCACCCCCTACTAATTTTATTTTCAACATTGTACATTCACCTGAATTTATAATACCATTCCCCAAAATGCCAGATGTTTCATATTTGACTAAATGAACTTTCAAAAGCTTTACTTTGATTTAAGAAGTTTTTTTAAATCAAATAATTATTAGAATTAATTAATTTTCTATTTATAGCATCTGGTGATACCAATACGGAGCTTGCTTAATTCACCTCTCTGTGAAGTTTTCTTATATTAATGGAACCAACATGTTAATAGCTATCACTTCACTTTTTATATTTGTAGGATAAAACTTCAAATAAAAATGAGAAAAAATAGAACAAGCATTTGATCCACATAAATGAAAAGTCATGTTTTGCAGACAGATAAGGAAATATTTTCTGCTGTAGTCTCCTGGGCTAATTAGTTGTTTGGGGGAATGATCTTCATAAGTTAACAGCTAACTTGAAGTACATCTGATTTTTCTTTAGCATTTTGTTTCTCCTTAGTAATCTTTCCACAGTCCTCATGGTGAGTTGTAAATGTTGACAAATATTTTTTGAGGATAACTTTCATCATCAACTTACTTTCGTAATTGGAATTCAGTACAATTTTTAATTAAGTATACACTTTTTACAGTTCATGGAATCCAAAAGGATTTATTTAAAAAGAAGCAAACAGGGGCGCCAGGGTGGCTCAGTCAGTTAAGCATCTGACTTTGGCTCAGGTCACAATCTCACGGTTTGTGGGTTCGAGCCCCACGTCAGGCTCTGTGCTGACAGCTTAAAGCCTGGAGCCTGCTTCAGATTCTGTGTCTCCCTCTCTGCACCTCCCCCACTCATGCCCTGTCTCTGTCTGCCTCTCAAAAAATAAAATAAAACATTAAAAAAAAAGAAACAAAAAGATTACCAGCTATTAATCCATAAATATTTGAAAATAATCACTGTAGTGACTGTGGTCAAGCAAAGAGTTGCTTAGTCAGTATTTCCCGGCCATATTTCATGTACGTGCAAGCTGTCATTTCCCAGACTGCTCTCTGACCCTGGTGTCTGGAGCCTGGGCAGTTTAACGGACCTTGCTCATGTTAATACTGGGTGGGGTGCAGCATAAGTGGTTAGTATACCGAATGGCCAGTAGGGGCAGCAGTGACTACTTCTACCACACCTCACACTAAAACTTAAGTCAATTGCTTCAAGTCCTTGAAACAGGTTTGTAATATAACACCTGGACATGAGAAGACAAAAAGACGTAGGGCATGCTGGTCATTCTGTAAGTATAGGCATTTGTAAATGTGAAAATTCAGTCTATTGTATATGCATCTCAAATGCTATCAGATGAGACGGTGACAAAAACTATAAGGGCAAAGTAGATGTTCCCCAAACCCACACTGGTTTATCTTAATGTAAAAATGAGTAATACTTTGTTACAAATTAAAACAAAATCTAGAAAAAAAATTCTAAATCTGATGTGGAGAGAAGGCAACAGGCATAAACTAGAATTATCCCATGTAAACGAGCAATTGAAGATTTCTTAACCATTCTCCAGCGGATAGTAGGGGGTATAGAAAATGAAAGATGTTGGTGCCATAAAATAGAAAAAATAATATTTTATGGGAGGAGCACCTGGGTGGCGTGGTCAGTTGAGTGTCCAACTCTTGGCTTCAGCTCAGGTCACAATCTCAGTGTCATGGGATCAAGCCCCACATCAGGCTGAGTATGGAACCTGCTTAAGATTCTCTCTCTCTCTCTCTCTCTCTCTCTCTCTCTCTCTCTTTCTCTCTCTCCTCCTGCCCCTGACCCCGCTAGCATTCTCACTCTCTCTCTTAAATAAATTTAAAATTTAAAAAATATATTTCACTNGACAGCTCAGAGCCTGGAGCCTGCTTCGGATTTTGTGTCTCCCTCTCTCTCTCTGCTCCTCCCTGGTCATGCTGTGTGTGTGTCTCTCTCAAAAATAAATAAATAAATAAATAAATAAATAAAACATTCAAAAATTATAAAAAATAATGAGTGCCTGAATTAGGATATTTTCAGTGTGAAAGAACAGAAATGCATAAAATAATAATGAAAATAAGTTTGGTAATACAGTGATTGGTTGCAAAAATACTATTATTTTCTAACTGTGCCCTTTGTTAGGACTCTGTCTCAGACCTGGTGACTTGCTTTGGGCAATATGACATCCATCTATGTGTCAGGAGCAGAGGCTCATACAGTGCTTTCACCTTGAAGCTTGCCTTCTGGTTGCTCCTGGCAGTCCTGTGACTACTAAGATGCTTACCTAAGCCAGCTTGATAAATGATGAATGACATGTGGTCAATTGATCGCCATCACACCGGTGACTCCAAGCCAACTACTAGACACATGAGAGAGGCTCCACCTGAGCTACCGCTGACGGAGCCAGCCCGGGCTGAGCCGGTCCAGATCACAAGAGCCACCTAGTAAATGCACAAAAGCAGGAAAAGACAGAATGTTTCCTGTTTTAAATGGTTTAGTCTGGTGGTGGTTTGTTATACAGCAGTAGGTAAGTGGATACATAACATGCTTTTTGTAAAGGCTGAAACAATACAGTACAAAGATGTATAAAAACCAATAATGACTTTCTCCTACCCAGCTCTACTTTTCAGCACCATAAACCTCAACTTTGTCACCCTGAGAAAGTGTGATATCTATCTTTATAGACCTTTCTCCCTTAAACATACGCCTTTAAATATATACGGAACTTTGTTCATGCACAGAATGTGATTATGTGGGTTAGTCGACAATTTTTTTCACTTGATTATTCATTACAAACGTACAAATCAGTCAATGTAAATTTGTACTTTCTGTGTCTTTTTTTTTTTGGTAATGACTTTATACATACACACATAGATATTATTTTACTTACATAGGATTACGTCAGGCATTTTTGTGCAGTCTTTTTCCTTTGTTTATCTTGACTTGCCTCCAACCCCATCTCTTCTCACAAAATAGCATACCTAACAACATGGCAGGTATCTTTCCATACTTTGTCCATGCTTAAGTACCATGTGCTAATATACATAAACTAATATACATCTGTGTGTCTGCATGTATGCAAAACTAGGTGGGGATTTTTGCCAATTTTGCTTTCTAAAATGGGACCTTATCCTACATAGCATTTTGCTTATTACACATATTCCATCCTAAGTTTTCTAACCAATAGTACCTTATGAGATTCTCTTTATCAGGTAGCATATTTCTGATCGATTATTTTTGATGGCTGTAAAACAGTCTTGGTATAAATGTGCTATAATTTATTTTACCATTTCCCCTATTTGTTTGTCACTTTGTTCCTACTTTCTGCCTCCATGCATAATGTGGCAATAAATACCTGTATCCATAGATCTCTATATCCTGACTCTTTATTTCTGTGAGAAAGACCCCAGGTAAGGAATGCTGGTACAAAGGTTAAGTATATCTTTACTTTCAATCATTGTTTCTATATTGATTTCAGAAAAGACTGTGACAATTTATCCTATTAGCTGTACAGGCATCTGATGAGCATGAACTGATATCACATTGTTGCATATTCATTTGTATTACTCTGACTTCCAGCACGTTTGTGCATCTTTTTGTGTGCTTTTTACTATATTTGGTTTAGTTTTATGGGAGAACTTTTGTATATGCCATTTTTCTCTTTGCTTCCTTGAACTTTTTTTTTTCAGTTTGAAAGATTATCTCTCTAATGAACAAGTATTAGCCACCTGACATTTTTGTTGCCTTTCTTTTTCAATTCAATTGCTTGCCTTCATCTTCAATTATGGCATTTGATCACTGAATTCATTATCATTAAGAAGATTTTCACTGACCCCAGGAAACACATACAATATAATCATGATTCTAAGGTGTAACTTTTTTACATTTTATTCTTTAATTATATATAATTAATTTTATGTGGTGTGAGCTAATGATCAAATTTTTCTTTCCCTATTTTATATGGATAATGAGTTGTCCCAGTACCATTTATTAAATAACCCATCATTTTATCAATGAATTAAACTCCTGCATTTATTCTATATTAAGTTCACATAAAACATGTATATTCTGGTCTGTTGAACTATTTATTCATATATTGATTTGTTAACACTGACTTTATGGTATCTTCTCCTATGGGGTAAGGCACATCACTCTGATCTATTCTTTTTTGATACATTATGTTTATTTTTGAGAGAGAGAGAAAGAGCATGAGTAGGGGAGGGGCAGAGAGGGAAGGAGACACAGAATTCGAAGCAGGCTCCAGGGCTCGAACTCATAGAATGCGAGATCATGGTCTGAGCTGAAGTCTGACACTTGACCGACTGAGCCATCCAGGTGCCTCTTGATATATTTTTTTTACTCTCCTGGGCCATTTATTCTTTAAACATTTACTTAATATATATCATGAAATGTATTTTATATACAAAACTGTGTAAAAAATAAATATACAATATAACAAATGTAGTAAATTAGTCCTTGTACACACAATAGTTTAAGAAACAGAACATTACCTTTGTTTTTGAAGCCTTCTATGGTTCCTTCCCAGGCTGAAATTTCTGTTCTAGACCCAGCACAAGTAACTACTAAATTTCTTGTTAATTGGCCACTTGATTTTTTTTTTTCAGTTTTACTAAAATTACCAGATTTTAGGGTATACGTATGTTTGGTTTTAACAGGCAAAGCCAAACTGAAAGGCAATTCCCCCTCTGGTGGTGAATGAAAACTATGATTTGGTATTGACAGGCTTCTTAGATTTCTGTTAATCGTGGGCATGAGAAAAGCAGTTTACTCTACATGCCCCCTATTCCTGATGCAGAGAATGTCTCAAATGCCATGAGACAGCTACATTTTCTTTGTAGTGAAAACTGGGATCATGCCTTTTCCCTTTTGTAAAATTGTGGTTTGTCTTTTCTAAAAAAATTATTATTATTGATGTGTGAGAGATATTTATACAATCTGCAAGATAAGCATTTGTCATTTATGTGGTTGCAAATGTCTTCTCCTACACTGTGGCTGGTCTTTTCAATCTCTTTATGGGGTCTTTCAATGACTAGGTGTCCCTAATATTAAAAAAATCATATTTATGCTATCCTTGTGCTATGTTCTTTTGGATTTAAAAAAAACTTTCTCTCACTGAAAGCATGAAAATATTTTTTTCTGAAGTTTTCATTTAGTTTTCACTAAATTACCTGGAAATAGTTTTTGTTTGATGACGCAGGATGAGTATCCCTTTTCATCTTTTCCCATGAGGAGAATCACTTTTCACAGCAACACTGCTTGTTAAACAGACTCTAATTTTCTGACTAATCTGTTTTGCCAGTTTTTCTTTTTTTATGTAGTAGGTTTTCTTATCTGTATAGGTCTCTTTCTACCCTATTTCTCTGGCAGATTTCCTTAAGCTCTTCTTTATCCAGTTAAGGAAGTTCCCTTCATTCACAGTTCAGTAAGAGTTTTCATGAAGAATGACTGCCAAGTTTTACTGCAAGTTTTTATTGCATCCATTGAAATTTAGTTTTCTTATTTGGTCAGTTAAAATGATAGAGTTCATGTTTCTTCTTTACTGATTTGGAAATTATACACTTTACTTTTAGTGGTTACCAAGAAATTATAATACGCATACTTCAGTTAATAAAGTATAAAGTGAAAAAAAGAAAGAAAAAAGAAAAGAAAAAAAATCCCTGAAGTATATTGATAAACTTTAATTGTGGTCATATCCTTTCTGGTTAATGAAAGGGTTCAGACATCAGTATAGGTCTTTTGTGTTTGAACCTCACCGAGATCTCTAATAGGCACTGCTTCTCCTAATTCATCCAGTGACAGTGAGGTCTTGCCTTAATGTAGATGATCTACCTAACTTCACATTATAGGCCTCAGTCTTCTTTCCTTTGGTTCAAAAGTTTCCTTAAAACTCTGGTTTTAGGTCTCCACTAATTGACCAGCAGCAGAACATTGTCTAGAATGCTCTCATTCACCCATTCACCCTTTGTGTTCACACTTTCACACAGTCTCTGGCTCCTGATTTTATGTCTCTGTTTTTATTGTTATGGTTGTTTATTTGTTTGTTTTATTTTGTTTTAGGTATATTAAAAGTTTAAAAAAAGTTTCCACTTGTTGACTTTAATTCAGGGTATTAAATGTTGTGTACTAATTGAGGTTTCATGGCCATCTAGTCTGCCATACTGCCAAAAATATATGTCTTTGCCTTTTTTACACTTTCATGAGAACTGTAAGATCGTTGATTCCAATTCTAAAATTAAACAATATAATTAGACAAAGTGAAATACATGAACCATTGGGATTCTAATCAATGGTCAATAAACACATCATTAAGTCTGGATTGAAGTGACAAATTCATAATATTGTTTCCCCAGTTTTCTGGTTCCATGTCTGGAATTGAGAGGAGTTGACAACTGATTTAATATTAAGTTGCTAGGATGGGTAGATTAATAATCACCTTAATGAATTCAACTACAATAAATCCCTGAACTCTGAGGATCTTTCCTTGCTGGGAAATACAGAAGCCTCACAAATAAGCACAAGCAAATGAAATTAGTCTTTCAATCATTGGGCAGATAATTAAGTATTAGAATCCTTGGATTTTCCCTTCATGTTTATTAGATGTTCTTCATTACTCAGACATGGAACTGAAAGGTTCCATCACTGCCAGCTGGTGTGACTCCCTAGGTAGACTTAGAAGCCTTTTCTTCTGATGTGAGCAATTTCACTGGGTAGATGTAAATCTTGGAAGTTTTGTGTTTGGGCTCCCGTGCTAGAAACCATGCTTATCACTATCCAGGTGTTCTTTCTCTGTAGCCGTGGTTTGAGTCAGACTTGAGTTTCAGTCTCAGTCCTCCCATTTTGAACAATGTGATCAAGGGTCATTATCCTCCCCTCTATGTGTCTGTTCTTCCTTCTTTTTAAGGTGAGGGATTCAAAGCTCCGTCCTTCCCAACTTAGGAGTCTGAAAGGTTGGAATGATTGTGGTTACTAGGTTGATATGAACTTCATTTTGTCTTCTCTCCAGTACTGAGAGAGTTTGGACAGCCATGAGTCAGCACAGGGAGGTTATGTGATTCAGAGATAAACATGATTTTCCTCATTTGTCTCCTTGGTGGATGAGCAATATGGGCAGGCAGTAAGATAAGAGGGTCTAGCCTCACATGTATGTCCTGAGGACTTCCCTGCTCAGAGTTTTTACATGGCTTACCTGGTCATAATATCTCTCATGACGCTGGGAAGGGAAATCACATGCATAATGTGTCTGCCATATTCTACCAGATAAAATATCTAATAACATTCTTGCCCAAATCCTGTGAGATAGTTGGCATTCTCACCTTTGTTTTATAAATGGGAAAAACCAGGGCTCAAAGAAGCTAACCAGCCTAAATCTTGTAAATGATTAGTACACAGAACTGCAGGGATGGGATGATACAACTAAGCTCTACAGTAATTTCCTGTCTATCACCTTGCACTGCTCATGGACTTGAGTTTCTAGGCCTGCATCTGTGCTTTGCAAGGTATTGAATACAGGAAGGGGCCATAATCCCTTCTTGTCCTCATTTCTTCCAAAAATCAAAAATGAGTAAGATGGTATTTTCTCCCACATCACTGTTTTTATGATGATTAAATTAAATAACAAATGTATAGACTCTTCGAAAGGTTTAAATACATAACAATCAATCTTTGTCTTTGGGAGATATGTCCTAAGACCACAGCACCACCATGAGGTAAAGATTAAGAGCCCACACTCTGGAGCTAGACCACTTCGGTGAGAATCCTAGCTTGCCGATTTATTCCCTCCCTGCAAAATGAGGATAATAAAAGCAAGTGCAGGACAGGTTGTGTTGAGGCCTCAAAGAGAGAATACATGTAAAGTAACTGGAGCTATGCCAGGCACATAGCACATGATCAGTAACGTTGGTGTTAGGAGTCCCACTCTGTGTCTGGTTATGTCTGAGTATTTTAATAGTGCTCCAGGCCTGTGCCCTTATGTATTAACTTACTTCCCCATGGTTGTGAGCCCTTGACTCATGAGTACTCAACACACTCCCTGGCAAAGCCATATGGCCCATAAATCTATTCAGCTTCCTTCTTTATTTTTAAAGAATGTTTATTTTTGAGAGATACAGAGAACAAGGAGGGAGGGGCAGACAGAAAAGGAGACACAGAATCAAAAGCAGGCTCAAGGCTCTGAGCTGTCAGCACAGAGCCCAGTGTGGGACTCAGACCCATGAACCATGATCATGACCTGAGCTGAAGTGGGATACTCAACCAACTGAACCACCCAGGCACCCCACCTGGTTCCCTTTTTAATGCACCCTTATTTACTGCATCTTTTAACAAATAGTGTCATGTGCCTGCCTGCTATGTGCAGGAATCTGAGATGGTATCCTAGGAAAGTAAAGGGGAGGAGCAATGGGAGAGTGGAGAAGAATAGGTCCCCAAGGAGGAGAGAGAGTCTTTCCACACAAGAGGTTCCTTAGGGTGGGGCTGAGGTCTTAGGCTGCAAAAGATTTTATTCTTGGCAAAAGAAAAGCCCTCAGAGGATTCCACAGAAGCTTCTCTTTTTCTTTTATTGGCGTTTTGTGCTGGAGCTATAAACCCTCTAAAATGAGTTGAGATCATTAGGGAAGCTCCACTGATCACTGGTGAAAAAATATAACAATTAAAACCAAAAGCCTCAGAGTGGGAAGCTGGGGAGGGGGTCAGGGGAGAAGATGGGAAACAGAGATGGCTCTTAATACTTAATAACAAATACTAATAATGGCAGAGAGTCAGAGATTAATTAAAAGTTTCTAAAAAGAGAGACTGAAAGACAAAGAAGAAGGAACCCATCCATAATATTTTGTCTGAGTGGAATCAGGAAGTACTGAGGCCTGGAGAAGGGAATGAAGGACAAGGAGGCTAGCATTTGGGGATAAGGCCCAGTCTTGGGTGACTTGAGCCACCTTGGCAAGCACTTTTACCTTGATGAACCTCTCTCATGTGCAAAGTGGTGCCCTGCTTTCTATCTCAATGGGGTTAGTAAGTAACAAATGTGCACTGAATCACACTAAATAACATAAGCAAACTGCTTGCTTTCCTCCAGTGAGAAGAATTGCCTAAGAGTTGTTNTCCACTAAATAAATAAATAAATAAATAAATAAATAAATAAATAAATAAGATTTCTGAACTGGTTTTTCAAATAGATAGAGAAGGTAATGGAACTTGGAAATTAAATGAATTTCTTGAAGGACTTTTGCCCTGAATATTCCTGTTACCAATCTATAATAGTGTGTGAATCTTTTCCCATTAGACATTCATTTCTTCGGTGTAATCCTGCATGACTACATCTTTCTCCAATGACAGTGAAAGTAGATGACAAGTCATCACCTACCACTAACAATGAACTTCACATTAACAGGCTAATATTTTCCTAAGCAAATTGTTTTATGGTGTGCGGGAAAGGAAGTAACTGACAAACTGGACGTTTGTAAAAGTGTAATGCAGGTGCGAGTGGGAGGAGAGTTGCCAAATTAATCAGCCTCAAAATGTAACTTGTGAAGCCTTATAGGCTGACAGAAAAAATAAATAAGAGACTACTGAATACCTACTGTGTGTCAACTTCCTCAGATGTGGAACTCACTTAATTTGCATAAAAAATCAAGGAGGCAAATATCTTATGGAGGAAATCTTAAATGCAGAATGAATTCACAACACACCAGAAGTCAAAGTACAAACAAGAGAGGTAAGAATGGACTCCAGAGCCATGTTCCTGGTCCCCTGCTATCCTGACCACTTTCCTGCTTCCTGTGCTCCAGGCCCCAAGAGGCTTCCAGAATACTCTAGTCAACCACAGCCTTGTACATGAGACTAGAAAAGACAATTCATAGAATCACCCAATTCTCCAATCTGTATTTTTGAAGCTGTTTCATTCTTTGATTACTCTACACTCAATAAATTTCCATCTTCTTTCTCCTTCTAAATTCCCTAATTGGTTGGTAGGTGCTTCTTCCTCACAAAAAGACAGCATGTGGCATTCAGTTTTGTGAGTCAAAAATCAGCTGATCACTCGTTAAAAGTGAAGATCCTGAAGCCCCACTTTAGAGAAGCTGATTCAGTGGTGGTTGGAAATCTCAATGGATTTAAGTGCAATCTGATGCACTTAATTCAGGAGCCATTCTTACAGCACAGAATAGCCTGAGGCAGGTGTTAGATGAAATCTGAGTTCAAATCCACATTCTGCCATTCACTAGTTCTGTGAATTTAACACATTTTCTCAAACTTCCTGAGACCCAGTTACATCACCTATAAAATTACTGGAAGAAAATCTGCCTCGTGGCATAGCCTTGAGAACAAGATGAGGCAGCATATTAACTCCTGGCTAAAAGTAAATGGTCTGCAGCAGTGGAGTAGAGAAGCAGAGATGTATAGAAGTTCAGTATGAAAATGCTGGAGACAGACTGCCCGCATGCAAATCCCAGCTGACACATTTGCTAGTTCTTTAATGTTAAATGAATTTCTTAATCTTGCTCTGCATTACTCTTCTTATCTGCAAAATGGGAATATCATGAGGGAAAATGAGAATATCAAGGCACAAAGTCAAAATATTGTGTTACCTTCCTTGTTAGGTCACTATAAATATTAAATAAGTGATACTGACACTGAATTCTATTATTGATATTTCATAGATAATACTTTTCTAAGGATAGGAAACCCATCTGGTTCTCTGTGGCATGAAGCCCAGTGCTGTGGGAAAGTAGTTATTCCCAAACACTGTTAAATAAAAAAGGAGCCAGTGTTGGGGTGTACAGGGTATGTGAACCCAGAGTAAGGCTCTTAGATGATGTCCAAGTTTCCAAAAATTAAGCACATGCCTGGCAAAGCTTTCCTCTACCAACTTTCGCCCTCTTCTAAAACCAAAGCACATTCCAAAGGGGGAATTTAATCCATATGCTTCTTATTTACTCATTTAGTCCTAAACCATCCAAATATTATTGGATAAAATTATTTGGTGCCTAAAGAGAAATATGAAAGGATCACAACATGATTTCTTGAAAAGCTTTTTTCTGCCAGACAAGAAACCACATGTTGGTAAACAAACTTGTCAACCAAAATGAAATGCGGGATATTATCATCCTGATTTCTTTCCACACTGCTTTCACTGTTTCTCTTTTCCCTTCATTTGGTCTATATGTTTCATTTTATCACCCCATTTCAACTACACCTTGAGGGTGGGTAGATTTTGCTCTCCAATTGTACAGCAAAAAAACTAGGTCTGACACTTGTTTCTACATATATTTGTATAGGAAGAAAAAAAATGTTAGGAGCTATTCTCATGTTCATAGGCAGGTGATTGCATATGTAAAAGATCTGTATTACCAATCTACTCTTGTGGTTTTCATTAGTAGGTTTTAGCAGAAGTGTGACACACAAGGGAACCCCTTGGACTGATGGATGTATGCATTCACCTGCACACGTAAATGTCCATTCTACAGTAGTTTCAATTGATAGTCAGACTGGCAACTAACTCCGTAATACAAGGCAGAAAATGGTAAGGGCTTAAGAAAGGGATGATTGTTTTACATAGATGCAGGAGAGGAAGGGATTCATTTTGGTAATTTTGTTCATTAAATGTTTTAAGCAAAAAGCAAATATAGAAGGTTTATAAAGGAAGAGGAGGATTTTACACAAAGAATTTGGATGAGCTATGGATTGGGAGAATTGTGAGACTAAAGATCAAGATGCTCAAAATGGCAGGCAATATGCAGGAAATAACCTGTCATTCCATTGAATCAAAATAAACTCTGTGGAACAAACTTCCGAATAAAAATCAAGTTTTTAATATAAAAGTCACCCAGGCCAAACAGCATATGTGGATTGAGTCCTGTTTATACTGGCTTCAGCCTAATTGTCCTCCAAATTCCAAATATGGCTTGATTGCTACCAATAATGGGAAACTCAGTGCCTGTCTGAATAGTCCTTGGTATGTTTGGAAACCTATGATTATTCAATGGAATAAATATTCACCTGCAGCTAATTTTTTTTAACATTTATTTATTTTTGAGAGGGACAAAGAGAGAGAGAGAGCAAGCAGAGTAGCAGCAAAGAGAGGGAAAGACAGAATCCAAAGCAGGCTCCAGGCTCTGAGCTGTCAGCACAGAACCTGACTCTGCGCTCAAACCCATGGACTGTGAGATCATGACCTGAGCCAAAGTCAGACTCTTAACCGACTGAGCCACCCAGGCACCCCAACCTATAGCTAATGCTTTTGCTAATCCATTGGATTACAAAGAATAAACATAAATGGCCTTTCCTTAAAACACTAAAGATGTTTAAGGAAAATAATGATTTATTTATTCATCATCTCATTGAGTCCATGCTCCAGATTCTGAACTAATCACAGGATGGTTTACAGGGTTCAAACAGATCCAAACTCTGTGCTTATATAATCTTTGGCCTCATGAAGGATGTACACAGGCAATGACAACACACTGTGCTGGGTGTATGATGAGAGAGTTTCAGGTACTGAGGAATTGCATCAGAGAGGCATATAATCCTGATTAATGAAAGGGGCTTAATCCTGATCTCCAAAATTATCTTGTTTGTTTAGAGACTAAATCTCAATTCCTTCAGTTCTTTTCCTCATTATCTTGTTTTCTTCTCTGTGGTTATGTCTTAATCTGTCTCCTCTTCCTAAAAATTGTAAGTAGTACTGTGAACCCCATCTGAATAGAGAGTATTTATTATCTATTTCTGCATGTCAGATTTCTAATTATGAAGTTTTGATTTGGTAGCCAATGTTCATGTTGGGTGATCATCTTCCATCATTTTATTATTTAGATTATACCTGCAACAAAACCCCTCAAAAGTTATACAGATACACACATATACACACAACACAAACACATGCTTACACATACATTTTAGTAATTATAAATGTTTGCAACTGCTTCTATCTCTTGGACTTTCTTTCTGTATTACTATATCCCCCATTTTAGATACAGTTCATTTCTCATGACTGTTCTCTCATCCAGTATATGCCTACTATCCTGTCACTTATATATTTGATGATCAAGAGCCTTTACTCTTCATCCAAGACATTGACAGAAATGTTGAACAAGGTGGGACATAGGACAGAGCCTATGGGCTGCTGCCAGTCCCTGTCCTCAAGATTGGCATTGATCCATTAATTAGTGCTCCTGGGGACCATCTTTCAACCAGTTACAAATCCAGTCCATCATACCTCCATCAAGCCCCCATTCCTCACTCCTTTCTACAAAGACATCAGGAAAGACTTGGTGAAATAGCTCGTGGAAAGCTAGATATGCTGTGCTGACTTTCTTTCCCTGATCTACCATCCTAGACTATAAATACTCTTGTGTGAAATGAGGTCAGTCTGATTTGACTTACTCTTGGAGAGCTCACGCCATGACCAAAGTGAAAGCAGTACTCTTTCTGTATGATTAGAACTTCAGAATTTGGGAGCTGTAAAGGATTGTAGAGATTATCTCATCCAGGCTCATCATTCCACAAGTGAGTCTCAAGCTTGAAATAACTTTGCCCATGGTCACACAGCTAGTCAGAGCTTGAAATGTAGTTATAACTTATATTCCCCCTTTCACACTTAGGAGGAGTGGAACTGACTTTAGAAAAGCATTTCTCAAAATATATTCCATGGAATATTACTTCTAGGCTGAAAACAAAGTCCCCATGTTCAAATGCATTTGAAAGACTCTGTGCACTGCTGTGTTACTGAGTCACAATTTTTTTCAGTCATTAAATACATATTTAGGGATTGTTCCCTATGTATCAGACCCTATGCTAGGCACATGGATGGGATAGTGAACAAGATCTCTTACAGATTTCCTTCTAGGGGGAAAGACAAACATCAAAAAACTCGTTACTCAAATAGAAAGATTACTATGGCAAATTCCTCTGAAATAAATTTATAGAGTGCTCTGAGAGATGGGAGGGGTGCAAGAAACAGCCTGAGAAAATGACTTTAAATACATAAGAAAGCTCAGATAAGAACTATCTTGGCATAGCCAATACAACCAGGGAGTGGGAGAGGTTGTCAGCCATGACTGAGAAAAACACATGAGAGCTAAAGAAAAAGTTGGTTGAAGATGTCAGAGGAAAAAATAAACACATGAATATAAAGTACAGTGATGCATTTTGAGCAGGAGAATGACCCAACCTCATTAGCATTTTGAAAATACTACACTGGCGACAGTATTGTGTGAGCGGAGGAACACAGGAAGCGGTCAGAGAAATTCCGGCCAAAAGTTCTGGAGTAGGGAAATTAGCCTCTTGTAAAGTGACCTGTTGAAAGAAAAAAACACTTGCTTATCTCTTTACTAATTCCCCCCCAACATTTTCCAAATTAATTTGACTATAGAATCATTATTTCAGTTATACCTGTTTTATTCCATGAAATGCTGATGAACTCATTTTAAGAAATGCTGCTTTGGGATATCTCAGTGTCAAGTCACATTCAAGGCCCTTCAAAAATAGTAACAGAAATTGCCATTTGCTTGATTTGGAGAATTCTATTTGTTTCTTATCTTTCCAGCAGATGATGTGTTTGTTTATGAGGGTCAGCCTGGCGCTAGCTGGTTTACTTTCATTCAAGTTGCCAGGTGTCAGGCTCAGAAAAATACAGGCCCTCAAAGTAATCCTAATATATAACCGTGTTTACTTATGTAGCCTTTTATTTTTCACCTCTCTCTACTCACCCTCAACTCACAATGCTGTCTGTTTCCAGCATAGCATTCTAATTGCTCATTAATATTTAGCAAAACTAACTCCTACGTTAAAAAAAAAAATTACCTTCCAGACTAATTAACCAGCAATGAATTTCACATTTGGATACATTTCCATAGGCTGATTTCATCTTATTTTTAAATGAGGAATGAGGAATGAGAGGACCAGAAGGAGGCACCAAGGTGTCAATATGAAATAATAATCAAATTCAACATGCGTAGTGTGATTTCTGTACATCAGCTCTTTTAATCTCAGAGGAAGGGAGTCTGATCCTTGAATGTGCACACGGATTGCCTGAGGGCCTATGTGAATACAGATCCTAGTTCAGTGGTTCTGAGTAGGGTCTGAAATTCTGGTCCCCAGTGAAGCTTGTAGACCTAGAACCACACTCTTGAGTGGCAGGGATGTTAAGGACCATTTCAATTTTGCATTTCAGGGAACCTTCCCAGCAGGCATCTCAGTGACAGAAAATTCCAAATCCCCACAGCATTAGCAATGACACCATTTGTTATATCTCACACAATAAGCCCCATGGTAGGGTGGCTCCAGCCATGACATGTCAGCATCCCAATAATGTCATCAAAGATGCAGGTTGCTCCCATCTCCCCACTGGGCTCTTCTCGGCAGTGCCTTCATCCTAAGGTCACTTCTCCTAGTCATGATGCAGATATAGCAATTTCATTGTCCCATTCAGATGTGACAACAACCAGAGGAAAACATTTCTCTTCTACAGTTTTCTCCTTAAGAACAAAGCAACCTTGGCGAGATTCCCCCAGCAGATATCCTTCACATCTCAATGGCCTGATCTGCATCAAGTGCTCATCAGTAATGCACAGGGCAGGTACTCCACCTTATGTCCTCTGCCCATGCCCAGATCACCTGCTGTTTATTGGGCAAATCCTATCTATACCCTGATTCTTTCTCAGGAAACTGCACCTCTGAGCCTGACAGTTGTCTGTGGAGTACGCACAGGCTGGAAGTGCCGAAGAGTTGAGAAACAACCTGGAACAAGTGAGGGATGGGAACTAAAATCTGGTCCCCTCATCCTCCAGGGGGTAAATTCTGAGTCCTACAGTAGGTCTGCAGCAATAATAACTCCCTATGGCACATGGAGGAGCCTGACCACTGATTCACCCTCGGTGAACGACTCCTTCACAGTGATTCCCAGGATCATGCCCTAATACAACGCTTGAACCCACACCGCAACCTGGGTTCTGTTCTTGGAAGAACAACTCAAAACAAGTTAAAATAACACAACCTGACCAACTAGGGAAGAGGAATTCCCCAATCAGCTTAGATGGGTGGTTTGAAAACCATGAGCCCCAGACCAGCAGAATCAACCTTAACAGGGATCTTGTTAGAAATACAAATTCCAGGATCCCTGTAGGATCTCTGGAGATGGAGTTCAACAATCTGTGTCTTCACAAGCCTTCCAGGTGACTTTGATGCATGACAGGTCTAAAAACTCATGGTTTAATCAAAATGTATCCCTGATTCTGAGGGAATAGTCTCCACCCATGAATCATCTGATCATGAAGCACATGGACAGATATATGAATAAAATCTGGTTCTATTAAGGAGTGTCAGGAATGTTGGATGGAACAACAAATACTTCACAACAACCATGTCTGCTTCTCTGCAGTAAAGAGAATAGAAGAAAGTTGCCCCAAACATCAGAACTGGAAAACAGGAGAGGTGGGTTTTGAGCCCTGGCTTATGACAACAGACACAAGGCTTCCTCTCAAGTTACCATAGTCCTGTGGCCATTGAGGGATCTCGGGCAAGGCTGGAGAGGGAAAGCCACCAGGAACAAGATTCTCCTTGCTGGAAGCCATAACATGTGTTCCTTCAGTGGCAATAAATCCCATGAAAAGACAGATAGATAAAGTGTTCTGACATTTATATCCAGCATGAAATACATGAAAATAATAAGAGGAGAAGATAATAGTGCAACATGAAGCTTTTATTAATGTTAGACTAAATCTGTAGGGAAAATGGCTCATTTTATTGCTTTAATGTCAGGCTTTCTCCTTTCCTCCAATGGGCATAAAACCGGGCTGCCTCATATTTTCAATCAGTAAATGGGAAAGCAGTTATTGAATGTGTTGGTGTGTCTAAAAGGACTGTGGAAGCCATGGGGATATATGGAAATGCAGGAGACATGGCTCCTCCCAGGAGCTTATGATCCAGTTGGGAAAACCACATAATAGACATATTCAGATTTAACAGTTACTGAATCAATGAAATGTTCCAGAAATTATGTGGACTGATTTTATACCTATTATTTTATTTAAAAATATATACAAATTAATAAATAAAGAGTTCCACAGGAAGACAGAGTATAGCCAAGTACTAACTTGTATTCAATATGGATTCTGAGGCGAGAAAGACTATCAGAAGTGTAGCTCTATCATTAATTTGCTACATGATTGTAGCTAACTCATTTCCCTCGTCAGATGTTTCCTATCTAAAATGAAGGCATTGAACCAGATGAATGCATCCCAAAATTATGTTCTGTGGAAAATTCCTGTTTAGGATATTAATAGGTATGCAACATTAAAAAAAAAAAAAAAGGCTGAGGGTTGGAGGGGGTGGCAGAAGACAGAAACATTTAGAAACGTGTTCAACAAAATTGAGCAGGTTTGTTTCCCAAAAGACCTCTCAGAACCTTGAAGATGTTTCTGTGTTTTGGGAATCTACAAGAGGAAAATCTTATTTGTAGCATATTACAAAATTGTTTTATTACAAAACCTACTTTTACATGGCACTGAGTAACATCCTCTAATATGCTCCTGAACCAGAGTGGAAAATGCCTGAAATCCAGGAACATGATCCTGAGGGATGGAGGCTCAGGTCAGTTCACTTGGACAAGAACAACTCAAGTTCAATTCAGGAAACCAAAAGGACATTCACAGTGAGAACAGCAGCATTAAAAAACAAACAAACAAAACTTGGGATAATGTTTTCCTTCTCTAAGACTATAGATAGTAACATACCTTACATTTGTCCAATAAGTTCACAGTGCATTTTCAGATACATGCACTAATTTAAAAACCCTGGAAACCCAGATTTAGTTTTTTGTTCTCCACTTTTGTTTATCTCAGTGGGAAAACTGTTGCTTGTAATGGCAGCATCTGACTGTCTCAGTGTCACCTTCTGTGTCCCCTCTCCCCTGATCCCTTCACTTTTTGTGGATCTTATTTGCTTATTAAGGTTTCTGCATTTCAGAGTATGCTGGATTTTCAGCTTTGTTTTTGTTTTTCCACAGCATCCTCTGTGTACTCTAGAGCCCAGCCCTGGTCATCAAGGACCCGGCACCTTTAACATCGTATATTGGCAATAAAGCCAACCCCACAGGCAGGGAGGCTGTTCATATGGAAACCTGCCTGAGTTGTGCTAGTCTTCAGCACATACCACCTGGGTCTGGCCCTGGAGATACCACCAGCCGTCAGCCTGCTGTCTGCAATTAAATACCCCCCGATATTGCATGAGTTAATTGCTGCATGTTTTTAAAGCTCTTTGAGAAATCAAAGTTCTGCCTTGTAGGGAGGGTGCGCCGAAGGCAGATGTCTAATGGGAGAAGCAGGAAGTTTGGGGCTGGGAAACCAGCTGGCTGGGCTCAGTCCCAGGTTCTGCACCCTCTTCCTGGATGATGTTGGGCAAGTCACGCCTCTTCTTCTAGCCTTTTTGTCTCTTTGTATTTTTTTTAAAGGAGCTTTCTGAGGCTCCTTTCAGATCTCACGTACATTTATTTTTTAATGCGAATTGACCAAGTCAAACTCAGCAATCAATGAGGTGACCAGTGTCACATCAGATAGCCCTTGTGGCCATTATTTGAATGGGGGCACTTGAAACTCTCCCAACCCCCTTCTCCTGCCAGAGAAGATGAAAGCGTCATTTCTGACCTCAGCACTGGCCTTTGCCTTGAACTTGGCAGTGCCTTTCACATTACCATTTCCAGCTGGTTCTTTGCCCCCCGGCAAGACCAGACTTTTCTGAAAGAGTGTAAACTTGTCTGAATGATATTTGAAAATAAAATATAATTGATTTCACGGCTCCTTGAACCTCTCCTATCAGGAATTGATTTTTTCCCCCTCTTCTATTTTACACTCTTGAAAGTGATTTGAGTGATGGCAAGTAGAAACTACAATACATAAATATTCCTCATCCTTTCTCCCTTTCTCTTTAAATCTATCCCTGAAAAAAGAGTGTATGTGGGTGTGTGTGCAAGTGCGTGCATTTATACAAGTGTCCTTTCACATATATTCCTATCTATATTTGCCTATGTCTATGAGTTCATCAATCTGCATGCAATGTACATGTACTTTTATATATCAATGTCTCTGTTTTTGTTTGTACCCACATATGCTACAAATACATTTTATGTATGCATTTTTGTTTTCCGTATGTGTGAATCTGAATGCAGTTTGCATGTGTGTTTATGAGCAAGCAATTAACGTGAGTTTTTGCAGGTGTATATATCTGTTTGCATGCTTGTGGTTTGTGCGTAAATTAGCCTATATATGAATAGACAGTTTTGTGTTTAGGTACTTGTCCAAGTGTGTTATATCCTTATGAATAGTTGTATGTAAGTGCCAACGTAGTCAGATTCACATTTCAGAGCACACCTAGCCTTGCTATTCCCCCTCCTCCCTAAAGAAAGAATAAACAAAACTCAACTTTTCTTGGATGTACCAGACAGCTCCTGCCGATTTGGACAGTCATTATGAACTACAGAGTGCTCTCCTCTGCCAGCCCAGTATTAGCTGTCACTTCCTCAGGTAGGACAAAGTCACCCAACTGGACAGTATCCTAATTATCTGGCAAGAGAAGGAGGCGTGGCAGATGCTGCCGAGGGACCTGGTAACCCCTGTTCTCTGCAGCAGCCTAGGGACTCAGTTGGCTTCCCAGAAGCCACCCTTGGAGCTGGTGCTAGACTATTTTTGAGTGACACAAGGGTTAGCTTAATGGTGCTGATTGAAATGTTGGTGTGGCAGAAGCTGTCGGGGCCAGACAGGCCCAGCACACCTATTTTCCATCCCTGGCCTGCCTACATTTGTGTGAGCGGCAGATCTGTGCTTCCTGTCAGTCAACCTGTCCACTCGCACCTGAGAGCACTGCCAGAGTGGTCAGCCTATGACAGTGATGGCTGGTTGGGGAGAAATGGGACTCATGTTCACATAGGCCTTTGGCGTCCTCTAGCAGCAAGAAGGAGCTTCCACGTGGGGACCTGCAATGTGACCCAGGGCGAAAAACACTGGAGACACTCTTACCAGTTGAAAGTAGAGTAAGACAGAGACTCACCACAGACACTGAGGATAGGTGGGCTTTCATGCTCTGAGGAGTGGAGGTAGGGAGCTGGAGCTCAAGTTTCCACTTGTACACTAATGGCTGCAAGACTATGTACAAGTCACTTTAGACAGATCTCAGGACAAGGTTGGGTTTATTCTCAAAGTAATGACAAGACAGAGTGGAGTCTGGCCATACTCTGGTATGATGAGGAGAGTCTCAGCATAAATTTTTGGAGGATATCTAGTAGAATTATCACAATACGCAGAATATTGTTCTGCAACCATAGAAGTTATAGTCTAAGATCAATAAGACTCTGAAAAGATCAAGGTCAGGCCTGTTCTTGCTTTCCAGGCTCCAGTTCTACTTACTGAGTATGTGCATGTGGATGTTTCACATTCCAGATACCCAAAATCAAGTTCACCCTTCTCTTCCCCAAACTATTGGGGCAACTACATGCAAACTGTTACCCATCCCAAACCTGAGTCATTTCCTTGCCTTTGACCCATCTCTAACCACTCAACAGATCTTCTGAACTCTCCTCTCAAATATCACTTTGGTCCCTCTTTGCTACCACCACAGGAGTCCAGGCAGCATTTTTTGCCTGGATTTTACAATAACCTCCAAAAGGTCTCCCTGCTTCCACCGTGTCCCTTTCAAACCCATTCTCCACACCAAAGCCATAGTGACCATTTAAAAACTACCACTTTGGGGGCACCTGGTGGCTCAGTAGATTAAGTGTCTGACTCTTGATTTTGGCTCAAGTCATGATCTCACAATTTGTGAGTTTGAGCCCCACACTGGGCTCTGCACTGACAGCAGGGAGCCTGCTTGGGATTCTCTCTCTGACCCTCCCCTACTTGTGCTTCCTCTCACATGTTCTCTCTCAAAATAAATAAACCTGAAAACATAAATAAATAAAAACCACAACTTTGTTCATGTCTTGCCCCGGCTTAAACCCTTCAGGATCTTTCTGTCATCTTTGGATAACACACAAATCCACTGGCATGGCCTGTGAGGATCTCTGTGATCAAATCTGTGTCTACTGCCTCGAATCTTCACATTCCACTCCTCATGGCACATTCTAGCCATTATGAATGTCTTCCATGCTCTACAGTAAGTGCTCTTCCCTCTGACCCTGTCTTTTGCTATTACTTCTACCTGAAATACAGTTTCCATTCTGTCCATCTGACCAACTCCTACACATTTGTCCAGTTTAGGCTTTAACATATCTCCTTTGAGAGGACTGTTCTGTATCTCCCTGCAAATAAAACACCCTTGCCAAATCATCCTGTACCAAATTCTACGTCACTTGCATAGAACTCATTACACAGAATTAGAACTGATTGCTTAATTAATAGTCTTCCTTATTAAAATTCAGGCTGTTTTAGGGTAGAGGATAGGTCTAAAATATCTACTTCTGTAACTCTCTTGCCTAGTACAGCACTTAATACATGAAAAGTGTCCCATAAATGTGTGCAGAGTAAACTAATAAATGAATACCAATCAATATTATTTTACATAATGATGAGGTTTTATTGGGTGAAAGTGGGGTTCGTGGAGCCTAGTGCCAATGACCAAGAAAGAATTCTTAAAGACATCTTTGGTGCAAAAAGGTGACTTTATTGAAGCAAGGGGACAAAACCCATGGGCAGAAAGAGCTGCCCCAGGACCATGAGGAGAGACTGGCTATATACTATGGAGTTGGGGGAAGTAAAAGTCCAGGGGAAGTTTCCAGTGAGATTTTCATATGCTAAAGAAGACTTACAGGATACTGGAGTCCTACCTATTGTCAAGCTAAGGTTGTTTTTCCTCTTAGCAAAGCATTAGCATTAAGACAGTAGGGAGTTCCTGGAGAAACATTTTACTCTGCCAGACTCAAGTATTTGTCAATGGACTGCAGGTTATAAGGAAAGTTAGTTCTACCTGCCATTTCCTTCTGCCTTTGTTTCCCACATCACATAAGATTACGTCAAATTACTATATGGGAAGGACTTCATAAATACAAGAGAGAGACTGAATGCAAATTCCTGAGAGTAAGGACTTGTTTTATACATCGGTGTACCTCTTTTCTCCAAGATAGAAGGATCTGTCTAGTACAGGACAGGTTATCCGCTAATATTTAATAAATTAAAGAATTTTTAAAAACATGATTATCTCATATCATTCTATCCATATAACAAGTTTGACTATATCAAGTTTATTAATTTTTTCTACCTAAATACTTGTGACATCAAGAAAGAATATATATGTCCTTATAGAACATCTGGAGATATGCCAAGATGGTGCACTCTAAGGAAGAAATCTCTTTCAAAAAACATGCAATTTCTCCATCATATACACAGTGTATCTGTGTTTATTTAGACATGTTTACATTACTTGCCATGAGCAAAGCTAGTAATTGAGAAATATATGCTGTACATATTGTCTGGCCTTACATACTTTCTGGCATATGGCTACATACCACTGCCAATAAGCTTATTTTACTTGGAGAATGAGTGGAACCCCAATGGCTAACTCAGGAGCCATGTTGTGGCCAGAGATATGATGTGGACTCTGTGGCCTGCCAAATATAAAAAACTCATTTGGGGATGAGGTTTTGGAAGCTTCTTCCTAGAATTATACACACGGGAAGTCTCCTCTAAATGAATCCAGGAGCTGGCCAACACAGTAGTAATTGTTCAAAGTCAGTCTCTTGCTCCTCCTGCAAATGTCCTTTCGCTACTATCCAGGGGCTCTCTCTTCCAGGAGCCTCCCCTCTGCCTTTTTTCTGTCTGCCAGTGGTAATTGCACACAATGACTCATGCCCTTCCATTTTCTCATGCATAGAACACAAGGCTTTTGAGGCCTCTTATATTATCCCCTTATCCTCACATACCCTCACTACTGAATACCATCTGCAAATTTAATTAGCCAGCAATTTATTCCCTTTGCCTAATCATTAATGAATTTGAATAACTTGATGAAAATGCAAAAGAAGAAACTTTCTCAAATGCTGTGTACCGAATAGAAAACTTCAGGTTTTTTGTTTTGTTTTGCTGGGGTTTTTTTGGTTTTTTTGTTTTTGTTTTTTGTTACTCTCTCCTGCTTGCTGTTAAGGAGGGTTCAGATGATAGAAACCCAGGCCAATCAGAAGTCAGATGTAAAAATAAAATGAGGTTAATTGGGAGCTTTTAAAGTAGTTCTAAATAAAGAATACCAAGGAGCTTATCTAGATAATACAGTTGTTTGGACACAAAGCTGTTCCATTCAGTTTTAAATGTTGTTTTCTCCTCCAAATACTAGGTAAGCAATTTTTAAAGCTATTTAGCCATTTGGGGGACATCTGCTTCTATAATGCTATCACTCTTGGGGAGGCCCTCTTGAAGAATCTACTTTGATTGCCCCAACCTCAAATCACTTCTCTTTCACTGATTTCAGGGTATTCTTTTCCCTTCTGAATCAGCAAAGGAATTAGGTAAGCTGGTCCTTCCAGCAGCAATTTCCTGAGAAATTTCTTCTGACCTTTGGAAAAAAATCCAATCCCTGGCACCCGATAGAAGGTTACTCTTGTCTCATTTTCAGGTACTGCTCTAGAAAGTTTGAAACAACAAGGATGGGCACACAGCACACTGGCCATTGTCGGATGCTCCCCTAATCAGGTGTGTTGAGTTTTGGGCACTTGGAGAAAGAAGTGTCTGTAAAGAAATCCAGTGCATTTTTGTGTTCAGTCTTGTCTCCCTTACTATGATCTCCCCCTTAACATGTTGTTCTAAAGTATAAATAAATGTACATGAATTACTTGAATGCTCTGTCACTAAAATATACAATGATATGAGGCAATAGGAAGATAGCTGGCTATAAGGTTAGAACAAGTGATCTCTTCTACTTAATGCTCTGTGTGGTTCCTACTCAGCCATCACCCTGTCTGAGCCTTGTTTCCCTCCTTCAATGAAATAACATTTACATATTTCACTTTACTATACTTTGGGGTAGGTAAGGAAAAAGACTATAGTTTACTGATTTTTTATATACACAGAGCCTATCACAATACAAATAGTTGATAATAAATTAGGGCTTATTGAATAGAATTCAAGAACTGTTTTGAGGTTAGCTTGAGGTATAGAGTATAAATAATCATCATCACTACTATTATTAATTGCTACAGTCATGGGATTGACTTTTACTGTTAACTCAGAGGAATCTGGAATATCTAGAAAATTTAAATTCATTAAACATTTCTAAAATGTGTACCAACTTTCTTGTTTTGTCAGCTGCTTCTGATGTGTACAAAATTAATCTTTATTTCTAATGGTAACCATGTGACAAAAACTCAGTCATGGTTAAGAATGTCCATAGATTTTGTATAAGAATGCAGCTGATAGTTGATGAGTCCAGAATCACAGCCCTACATAAACATTTCATTACTCAGAGAGAATTAGATGTGTGCCATCACTGGGGGCAAAATAGCATACTGGAAAACGACATCAAGATTGAGGTCAGAAGATGTGAAGTGTAGTACTTGCTCCACCAACAGTCACTGTGTTACCTTATTGGGTAGGCAGAATTCTAAGATGGAGCTCAAGATTTCTACCGCATTGTACACATACCCTGTGTAATTCATACCTTGCTTGTCTATATGTAGGTGGGGTTTATAATTATGATGAGATATTGCTCCCATGATAGGCTGTATTATATGGCAAAGGTGAAGAAAATTTTCAGATGTAATCAATGCCTCTAAGAAGCTGGCTATAGTTAATAAAAAGGGAGACCACTCTGGGTGGGTCAGATCTAATCAGTTGGGTGCTCTAAAAGATGGTCTAGAAGTTAGAGGGATTCAAAGCAGCATAGATACTCTCCTTTTGGCTTTGAAGTAGCAAAGTGTCTGTTCTGGAGAGGGTCTTATGGTGGGAAATCATGGACAGGTTCTAGGAGCTGAGGACCTCAGTTCTATAACCTCAAGCAACTGCATTCTGGCAGCAGCCAGTAAACATGGAAGAGGATCCTAACCTTCAGATGAGATCACACCTCTGACTTGATTTTAGCCTGGTGGACTCTGAACAGAGGACTCCTCACTGACCAAAGCTGTGAGGTAAGTGTGTACTGTTATAAGCTACTGAGTTTGTGGTCATTTATTATGTGGCAATAGAAAACTCACACACCTTGGATAACTTATTACTCTTGTGACCTCAGCATTAATAGTCATGATTAGGGCACCTGGGTGGCTCAGTTGGTTAAGCGTCTGACTTCCGCTCTGGTCATGATCTCATGGTTCATGGGTTTGAACCCCGCGTTGGGCTCTGTGCTGACAGCTAGCTCAGAGCCTGGAGCTTGTTTCAGATTCTGACTCCCTCTCTCTGACCCTCCCCTACTCATGCTCTCTCTCTCTCTCTCTCTCAGAAATAAAACATTAAAAAAATAGTCAAGATTATAACCTCTTCTAAAGTTTTGATATGTGTAAGAACAAGATATATTCATCATCTGTATTCCTCAAGATTTTTGCTTAAACTCCATTTTTTCCCCAGTCAATCTTACCATGTACCAAATTAAGCCTTTCAGCTGCTTCCTCCTTCTACTAATTCCCAATTGGCTTTGCTACATATGGTTCATCTCTTGGCTAATAGCTTCACCAACTACCCACTACCTAAAGCTAAAAACCTCATGCTCTTTCTCTATCTCTTTCTCTCTTGATTCTCCCACATAGGATAAATTGTCATCTCATCTGAGAAGTTTCCTATACCCCTGGTCTCTCTTGTGCTTCCTATTATTCATCTGGACAACTGTTATGGCTTTCTTGCAAGAATGTCAATGTCCATTTTGGCCTTTGCTGTAAGAATTATTTTATAAAAATAAAGCTGCTTTTTTCACTCTCCTGCTGAAACAGGCCTACGGGGTCCTGCACATGGTATTTTGTGTTCTTCACAATCTGGCTCCAGTTCTCTTCACTCCTTTCTCCTCATGTTCCTGGTATGCCACACTTAACCTTCCATGAATATAATGGCTTGATTTATGTCCCCAACCAAAAGAAGATGCACTGATGTTCTAACCCCCGGTAGCTGAGAATGTGACTTTATTTGGAAATAGGGTCTTTATAGACATAATCAAGTTAAGATGAGGTCATTAGCATGGGCCTAACCCAATGGGACTGGTGTCTTTATAAGAGAAACATTTGCACACAGACACACACACAGAAGAGAATACCATGTGAAGACAGACACATGGGGAGAAGACAGCTGTGAAGACAGAGGCAAAGACTGGAGGGATGTGGCCACAAGCTGAGGAATGTTGAGAGGCAAGGAACGATCCTCTCCCAGAGGTTTTGAAGGGACCTTGGCCCTAAGAATACCTTAATTTTGGACTTTGAGCCTCCAGAATTATGATACAATTCATTTCTGTTTTAATCTAGCAGTTTGTGCTACTTTGTTATGGCAGCTCTAAGAAATTGATTAAACCATATCTTCAGATACTCCTTGTAGGAGAGCCTCACACCAAGTTTGTTCTCTTTGCTTGATTCTCTTAGAGCAGGCTTTCTGATCTCTGTGACAGGACTTCTTATACAGAAATGTTCAGTCATAATGATCTTGCCTGTCTCTTGCACCAGATTGAAAAGGCTTTGAGGTCAGGGATATGGCATACAGTTCTTCAACAGATGCTTGGTGAATTAAAAGAAAGAATACAACTTTTGCCAGCCTTCTATATCTAGTGGTACCTAACTTTAGAAATAAAATATTGGTGTTTTTAAATCAAGTTGTCCTTTAGACACCTTGTAAAGTAGGATTGTTATTCCCAATTTATAGATGAAGAAACTAAGACTCCCCAGATGCTGGTTTCACTTGCCCTTTTGTTCTAGATTAACAAGCCTCCATTGCCCTCCAGGGGCTGGCTATCAGTCTCTCTCAGGTCACTAAGCCATATTGATTTGGGGGGCTGAGTAGTTTTTTGATGATAATACATATGATCAGCAGATGGAAGTTATAATAGAAATTTAAAAAATAAAAATTTATAAAAAAGGCTTGAGATGAAGTATGTCATACAATCCTTTTGAGTAAGTCCAACATTTATCACCATTTCATTGACGTGGTGAGTGAATTATACACATGGCATTGTAATGATGTAATATCTCACAGTCCTCAATGACTTTTGGAGTTGAATGCTCTGTCTGGGTGCAGCTTATGGAAGCAAGAGAGGAACAAGAATGAAAGCAGAGTCATTTGATACACTGTTCAGGGATTCTACCAGCTACAATTTCCTCATATCTTTGCCATGTTTAAATTCAAATTACAGGCAACATACATTCATTAAGACAATGGATAAATACTTTATGGGAAATAAACTTATTTTTAAAAACACAGGTAGTTTTTTTTTTTTTATTCAACTCACTCTTTGTTTCTCTATATCTGTGTCTGTATTTATGTCTCTGTCTTTTAGTGTTTTGGTCTTTACAAATCACCCAATCCAATTGAGTCCAATTTCTCAACTTGCAAATTGGTGGTTAGGGGACCATCAACTTATGGAAAAACCACCATCAGTGTGTTGACATGGGGAAATATGGTTTTTTATGCTGTTTCTCCCTCTTGATAAATGGGGCTGATGGAGAGCTTTCTTTTCCTATATGAATGACTTCATGCCCTAAGGAATCAAAGTAAATGAATAAACTTGAACCTGGCTTGGCCAACATCAGTCTTACAAGGAAAAGTCCAATATGCAGCAGGCAGCTAACAAATGTTGAACGACTTCAGGTTTTCTCTTTCATTTATGCTCTGGTATATAGAGAATGGTAGAAAATATATTTTTGTGCTAAATGAATTTTTATTTTGACACTCAATGTCATCATGGCCATCAAGATATAACAATAATAAAAGCAGCAACAATATTGACATAATGACAATAGAACAATAACTGAATTAAAAACGATAGTTAACAATCACCACTTATTTATGGATGCTTTTTTTTCAATATAAAACTAACTTCCTAATTCCAAGTGTGAAATGAGATTAGGTGCTTTCCTTCTAATCCAGTGGACTCATCCACTGAATGCACAGACCGTATCCTTTCCACAGATATGTTAAACTAACACATGCTTTACTGCCATCTCCCATTGTTTCACTGAGGAGAACGAGGGCCCTATGTGTAATGTAGGATAAGGGCTAATTCTTACCATTCTGAGTTTGCTGATGCTGATGAGGAAAGCAGATGAGGTTCATCTTCCAGAGGGCTTGCGAGTTCCCAATGAGTGTGGAGCAGGCTCTGGGCAGTCCCTATGTACAGGTACAACAGTTCTGGCAGGCGTGATAGAGATAGAGTAGTGGCTCATGCTGTTTTATTAGTCAGATTAGGCAATAGGAGGCTGCAGTAATCGCTGATCCTAAAAGTTCAGTGGTTTGAAACAACAAAGTTTATTCTCTACTCATGCCATATGAACACATCTTTTTGAGGGTTTCTGTTCATATTGTATGAAGGCTCATGAAGCTCCAACCTTACTGAACATTGCTGGCGGCAGCAGAAAGAGATAGGCAATCTCACACATCTGGACCTTCATGCTACTGCTCAGAGTTGATATAGCTCACTTCTGCTGACAGTCCATTTGCCAAAGAAAGACAAATGGCCATTCCTAATTTTAAGACAGAGAGAAGAAGTGGTCTTCTTGGATGCTTGAAGGAGGATTTCATCAGAATAACTGGTAAGTAGCACTGATGTCTACTATGCCTGAGACATCATGCTTTCAAGGAGCAGGAGGCCAGCAGGCGTACTCCAGTTGTGGTCTCCAATTGATCTACCACTGCTTTCTGTGGTGCCCATTCTGACAGGCCTTTCACCTCCAATTCCAGCAAAACTGCTACTGTCGAGGTCACCACATCTCCCAATCCAATGGCCAGTCTCAATACTCATTTTGGTTGATCTATGAATACTGGATGACATCTATTTCTCTCCAGCACTTTATTTTAATTCCAGGTGAGCACACTCCTGGTTTTTTTCTTATAATATGGGCTTTTTCTTCTTAGTTTCATTTGTGAGTTCTTCCTTGTCTCCCCAGCCTTTTAGTACTCCAGGGCAATATCAATGGCTTTCTTCTCTGCTCTACCTAAACTCTCTCATTTTGTGATTGTGTCTAGTATCTTGCTCCCTATGGGCTGGATAATCTTAAATGCATATAGACAGCCTTTAGTTTTTTCCCTGAACCTACCTTTCTATGGTCACCTGTATGTTCAATATCTCCAATCTGTCATGCCTAAACCAAAGTCCTAATCTTCCAGTCCAAAACATGCTCCTATGTTACTCTTTTCAGTAAACTTTGTTGTCTTAGCCTTCCAAATATGTCCAGACTGAATATATTTACTGCTACCAACCTGGTTGAAGCCACCACATTTGCATTATTACATTGTCCTCCTAAGTGATCTCCCTACCTCCAACCTTGATTGAACCACTCCCTGAGTCTATTATCTCACATTAACCAGAGTTAAGTGCAGACTCCTGCAGTGGCTTCCCATCTCAGTCTTTGTTGCCCCTAGAGTCACACATATTTTGGAGTCTCATTGTGTCTCTGGCTTTATTTCTTATTACCCTTCTCTCTGCTCACTCAGCTGCAAACACAGCAGTCCCTGACTGAACCTGTAAACATTCTAGACATGCTTCTAGAAGAACCATTGAGCTTGTTGTTCTCACTTCTTATTATGCCTTTTCCTGTATATATGCAGAGCTCTCTCCTTTCCTTCTCAAGGAATGTGGTTTTGTCTGACCTCTCTTTAATAATTTTAACCCCCGGGGGTGTCTGAGTGGCTCAATCGGTTAAGTGTCTGACTCTTGATTTCAGCTCAGGTCATGATCTCTGCCCCTCTCATGCTTGTGTGTGTATGTTGTGTGTGTGTGTGTGTGTGTGTGTGTGTGTGTGTACACTCTCTGGCTCTCTCAAAATAAGTAAATAAACTTAAAAATTAAAAAAAAATTAAACCCCCTTTTTTTGCCTTCGATATTCCACATACTTCTTTATTTTATTTTTCCTTCTCTGGAACTTATTGCTTTTGAAGTACTAACTCGTTTACCTATTAATTTTGTTTATTGCCAGTCTCTCCCACTAAAATTTAAGATTCTTATCTGCTTTGCTGACATGTGTATTTCCAGCACTTAGGAAAATGCCTGAACCCAGTCAACTGTCCATACATTTTTTTAATTGAATGGATGGATGATGATCAAATGAATGAATGAATGAATGAATGAGGTTAATTTGTTGTAGGTTGAGCTTTTTTCAAGAACAACTTAGAATTAAAAGACTAGTCTGCCCATGTACAACTAATCCATCAATCTTCATTAGTAACACCACTAAAAACCAATTTCCCCCTTATTACTCAAGCATAGCATATGTAGTGAAATCCAAACTATAGCACTACAGCAAAATCACATCATATTATGTATAATATCTAATGTCCATGGGCTAAATATATTTTAGGGAATGGTCTAATGACCACAGGGAAAAGAAAGTCTCATTTCAAGGTATTATTTGATTGGGTGTTCCAAACCACAAAGGGGAATTATGCTGAGGATCCCTATCAACACAGTCTGGCATTTTACTATGACTAATTTATTCCTCAAGCAAACCTAGATATAGGGTTCTGGGGTAACTTTAGTTAAAACACTTTTATATCTCCCCTAAAAGAGCTCACTGATGTGATGTAATGTGTCATACAATTAGAGCTGATTTCCTCTTTTGGAGGAAAAAAAAGAGAGAAAGAGAGGAGATGAACCATGTGTATTTACCAAGAAAAAAGCTTTGTGTCCTGTCCTTTTTGCATATATTAAAAAAAAGAATATGTAATGCTCACGATGTCCCTATGAGAACTCTGTCTTTCTAGAAAATATGCTTAGTGTATGTGGACAACGTGGCTCTCCAAATGTATGTACATAGGGACTTGCTCAATGAAACTGCTACCACAGAAGGAATAGCTGGAGTTTTGGGGGATCCCATAAGCAATATCCCATGATTTTCCCGAGTGTGGCTAAACTGAGAAAGAGACAAAGGAAACAAACAGACACCAAAGTGTCAATGCTATTAGAAATAAAGTTGTATTGGGCACCTGGGTGGCTTAGTTGGTTGAGCGTCACACTTTGGTTCAGGTCATGATTTTGCAGTTCATGGGTTTGAGCTCTGCATTGGACTCTGTGCTGATAGCTCAGAGCCTGGAGCCTGCTTCGGATTCTGTGTCTCCCTCTTTCTCTGCCCCTCCCCTGCTTCCACTCTGTCTTTCTGTCACTCCAGAATAAAGAAACATAAAAAAATAAAAAAAAAAAGAAAGTTGTATTAGCATAGGTAATCTCATCTGCAACCACAAATGGGTTTTCTGAGAATTTACTTTCTAAAATGTATTACCAGCCCATGAGAAGTTCTGGGTCTATTACCCAGCTAGGACACAAACAAACAAGGAAGGCTCTGTCCTGACACCATACAAGAGAGACCCGCAAAGGTCCTGGGCTGGTTGTGCTGAATTCCTCCTCTGAAATCTACCAGTCAGGGAATTTACTTCCTTCATGATAATGGGAGAAGAAATGTCCAGAGAAATCAGAAACATTTCCAAAATTTGGAAAGGGAATTTTTTTCTCATCTATGGGAACGTAAGGAAAAGGAATCTGTGTTCTTCCTCAGCAAATAAAAGTAAAATTAACCCTAATCAGAACTCACTGTTCATTGTCTACAAAAGAGATACTAAAATAGGAGGCAAACTTCTTAACTTTCAAGTCCTTATCCAATTGCAACAGAACTCTTTTGGACTCACCACTTTATACTTCCAAGAAATGTGTGTGCAGATAGGACAATAGTACACTGTTGGTTTTTAATAAAAAAAGAAATTTTAGTGGAGACATAAAACCACTTGAACAAATGAGCTGAAGCTTGTGTGATATCTAGATGTTTTCTGATGGACTGCATCAGAGAATGAAGTGTGATTGAAAAATACTGTGTCAATCAATATCTGTCACTTAATGCCCTTAAAAGTATGTTTCTTTCTATATTACTAAGAAATCAAAATTAAGGGGCGCCTGGGTGGCTTAGTCGGTTAAGCGTCCGACTTTCGCTTGGGTCATGATCTCGCAGTTCGTGGGTTCGAGCCCCGCGTCGGGCTCTGTGCTGACTGCCAGCTCAGAGCCTGGAGCCTGTTTCAGCCTGTGACTCCCTCTCTCTCTGACCCTCCCCTGCTCACGCTGTCTGTCTGTCTCTCTCTCCTAAAAATAAATAAAACATT